>NC_140125.1:114902551-115205051 GCF_964035555.1 Netta rufina
CTCCATAGTGGTACACTTGCCTGGTAGACATAAAAGTTCTTCCTTGAAGGGATACCTTTCCCTCACAGCTGAGAGGAGACGCCTCCAGAGGCTGTGAGATTGTGCTCCATCTGCAATTGCTTTGTCAATGCCTGCGTCTCGAGCAAGGGATCCCAGTCGCTTGGCTTCCCTGCCGTCTAATTCCACACAATTAGCTCCAGTGTCCCAGCATCGGAGCAGCCAGGTGACAAGCTGCTCACCTATACAGCAACCAAAATCTTTTCACACATCTCGTAACTCACGCTCGTTTAGGCTTCGGGTAGTTACTGTTGATTTTTCGGCATCCTCATCTTCCTCCTCCTGAATCCTTGATGGCCCAGCGTTGTCATTGTCTCCATCGTCTCTATACCTAGATTTGGCAGAAGACTCTCTGTGTTCTAAACGACCTGAATCTCTATACCATTTTTTCACCTTCTCTACAGGGGCAGCTTGCATTGCTACTGCTCGTTTCTCTGACCCCATTACAGGGTCTGCTACAGGGATTGGAATACCCTCTGCAGGGTCAACTTGCACTGCTACAGCTCATTTCCCTGACACAGCCACAGGAGCTGGAGCAGCTGCAGAAGCTGGGACTGGAGTGGCTGCAGGAGCTGGGACTGGAGCAGCTTCAGGAACTGGAACTGGAGTGGCTGCAGGAGCTGGGACTGGAGTGGCTGCAGGAGCTGGGACTGGAGCAGCTTCAGGAACTGGAACTGGAGCAGCTTCAGGAACTGGAACTGGAGTGGCTGCAGAAGCTGGGATTGGAGCATCTGCAGAAGCTGGGACTGGAGCGGCTGCAGAAGCTGGGACTGGAGCGGCTGCAGAAGCTGGGACTGGAGCGGCTGCAGAGTCCACCGTAGGGGTCACAGTGGCCGTTGGATCTGTCACAGGGCTTGGAGTGGCCGCAGGGTCTGTCACTAAGTTGATAGCAGTATCCATGGCAGCTCGATAGGCATGAGCCAGGCCCCAGCACATTACAATGATTTGTGTTACTTTGGAACTGCCAGAATCGTGACACCTTTTTTTCAAGCATTCTGCCAGTTTTTTAGGATTTTGCAGTTGTTCAGGGGTGAATTTCCAAAACACCGGGGGTGCCAACTGCTCTAGATGCCTGCCCATATCCTCCCATACTCCCTGCCACCCACAACTATACTACCTCCGGGCAGATCTCCAGATGAGCTTCCTAAGTAGTTGTTTAACTTTAAGCAGAATCTGAAGCACATTCAGGAGGCAGAACAACAAGACTATGCTGGTCTGAGTATCCCAAGGATATTCAATATCTTGGAGAGCTATTGTAGCAAGCTCGGAGGGTAAGAGGGTGGTGAAGGAGGAAGGCATAGTGATCAAGGAGGATACAGGGGTGGTGAAGAAGAAAGGGAGAGTGATCAAGTAAGAAAAAATATCTTCCCCTTTCCCCTCCACAGATTGACTCCCTAATGAAAAAAGGCAACAGATATAATTGCTAATAGTTTCCAAGATACAGTTTCCAAAGTATAGAGTCGAAGATGTTACTGAGTACAAATACCAGGTTAGAGTCATGGCCAGATATTTCATCATCTCATAAGCCACTGATACAACACACAGTACCATAATGGTCTGAAACCAGGGCCCGGAGAGGATAAACAACATGACAGAGAGCACATACGGAAAATAACGTGCTATAATACTCAATTTGGAAAACAGGCGCAGCAGAGTTGAGATTAAAGCAATCAGCATTATGACAAGTGACTATTAAGCAGGTCTAATACTTATACCAATTTTAGTTTAACACACTCTGGTCAGATCTGCTGTTATCTCAACCTTTCGGGCCCCACGTTGGGCGCCAAAAAGACTGTTGTGGTTTAACCCGGCCGGCAGCTAAACACCACGCAGCTGTTCGCTCACCCTCCCCCCTCCCTCTCTGGGACGGGGGAGAGAAATGGAAAGTGAAGCCCGTGGGTTGAGATAAAGACAGTTTAATAAGACAGGAAAATAATAATAACAATAATAATAATAATAATAATACAATGATGATAATAGTACTACTACTAATAATATGTACAAACAAGTGATGCACAATGCAATTGCTCATCACCCGCTGACCGATGCCCAGCCTAACCCCGAGCAGTCCGGCCTCCTCCCCCTGGCTAGCCACCCCTATATATTGTTTAGCATGACGTCAGATGGTATGGAATGCCAAACTAGCCAAACTTTGGCTAGTTTGGGTCACCTGTCCTGGGTCTGTCCCCTCCCAGATCTTACTGCACCCCCAGCCTGCCTGTTGGCAGGACAGAGCAAAAGGCTGAGATGTCCTTGGCTTGGTATAAGCACTGCTCTGCAACAATTAAAACATCGGGGTGTTATCAGCACTATTCTCATCCTAAGCCAAAACACAGCATTCCACCAGCTACTAGGAAGAAAATTAATTCTGTTCTAACTGAAACCAGGACACCAGGCAATTTCTGAGGCATAGTTTGAAACTCAACATTAACTTTAAATTATATATCTTGTTTTGGAGGTTAAGAGTGTTTAATAATTGGGACAAAGCATGTACATTCCATTTCATCTCATATCCAGAAAACAATTCCTGGCATTGCTTGTTTAGATTGTGAGTAGAAAAGTAGCCAGGGTCTTCTAAACTATATGCATCAGCTTGTAATCTGTCAAATGGAACAATAAAGCTTTTCTCTCCCTCTAACATATCAAATTGCTCTTGCCTTGGTCACCATCTCTTTTATTGGGAATAAACATAACCTCACACGGCACTATTCTGATCTTTTTGGAGTTCTAGACAACACAGAAATATAAATAATTAACAGAAATAGTAATTACAAGGGGCCATCTGTCCTTTTGCAACTGTTTTACATGCTACAGAATGTTAATACATTTATCCACTTTAATAGACATCTGGAGCACAATCATCCAGCAACCACTTGTATAAAAGTTTCAGTATAAAATAATTACCAGTGAAATATGGTAAATAAAAACTGTCTTTGAAAACATTGAAACTGAAACCAGATTCTTCGAGCTTCAAGAATTAACAAGGAGAGGACTATGCAACTGCCAGGTTTTCCTGTAGTATAGTGTTTGGTGTCCCTTTTTCAGACAATATAATTAATCTGCATATAAAACCCACTGGCATGAGCAAAGACTTCAAAAGTTGGGATAGAATTATAGTGTCACTTAGGTTGGAAAAGACCTCCAAGTTCATCAAGTCCAACCATTAACCTAATTAACCTGCCAAGACTACCACTTAACCATGTCCCTAGGTACCACATCTACACATCTTTTGAAAACCTCTGGGGATGGTGACTCAAGCACTTCCCTGGGATCACATTTTCAGTGAATGATTTTTTCCTAATAACTAAACTAAAGCTCCCCTCGTGTAACTTGAGGCCGTGTCCTCTATTCCTATAGCTTGTTGCTTGGGAGAAGAGACTGGCCCCCACCCCATTACAGCGTCCTTTGAGGTAGTTGGAGAGCACAATAAGGTCTCCCCTGGAGCCTCCTTTTCTCTAGGTTAAACAACCTCAGTTCCCTCAGGTGCTCCTCATAAGACTTGCTCTCCAGACGCTTCACCAGATTTGTCGTCTTTCTTTGGACACACTCCAGGTACCTCGATGTCCTTCTTGCAGTGAGGGGCCCCAAACTGAACACAGTATTCAGGGAACAGTCTCACCAGGGCCTCATACAAGAGATACTCAATCTTGATATACTTGGTCCAGTTTCTTTATCCTGTCCTTCTTTCTTTTTCACGTAGTTTGTAATTTTAAGAATATGAATTACATTTCAAAGGTCTTCTGGCTCTTCACTAAGCAGATCCAATGATGCTGACTCCATTCTTTCCTCTCAGTACTGCTTAACATTCTGGGGTTTGCAAATAGCTCATGGGACACAGTAACATCCAAGAGAACAAAAACTGTGACAAGAAGATGAAGGGCACCTGAATTGTAATGAGATATCAGACCTGCTTTTAGATCAATGGTGTCATTAACTATTGAGCAAAATTTGCCTACCTTCTGTCTGGAAGCAGAAAATATAGCAGTGCTGAGACTTTATTTCTGCATAACAGTGTTGCCAGGAATGTTGATATAGAATTGGTTGTTCTGTGATATATATTTTTAAACATTGGCACAAAAGGGCAGTAGCCAGTAGCAGTCAGGCTAGTCAGCAGGCTACTGAAGTCAGTATGTCATGTCCATATATATTTCAGAGTTCTAGCTCAGTCTCTTAAAACTGTGAAAAGCAAGTAAACTTTCATCTCTTTGTCATGCAGAAGTTACTGGGTTATTTTCTCCTGCCTCCAGGCAATGAATAATTTGCACATGCAGTACTGTCCGATTTGTGATCAACAAAGGCAGTTAAATAGAATTATTATTTTTTTCCAGATCCATTCTCACACATTTACTGTTGAAAGTTAATTTAGTCTTTAACCCCAATTATTTAAACCCCAATTATTTCAGAAGGCCTTTACTCAACTGCACACTGATTAGTTACAGAGAATGGGCTGTTGTTGATGATAAAATGAGCAGGAGAACAGAACAAAGCAAAATAGGTCCTCTTGATTACATAGCAAAGATCACCTCCTTCTGAGATTTTTTGATTAATGACAAGGATACCATACTTACTAGCATCTCTTACTGGCCAATGGCACTTTCTGTTTTAGGAAGTTTTCTGTTCGTCATTAAGCACTGATTGATGAAGATTCTCTTTCCAATAAGAAAAGTCTCAATTTGCATTCAGTATGGACAAACCCCTCAAAGTGTGGAAGGGAAACTGGTAGCTTTGGTAGCTGTGTGGTTGTCTGCATTCAAGTTTTAGACCTTGCGTAGCCAGCCCTCTGTTTAGGAATTGAGCTAGTTGACATAGATGCAATAAGTCCTCACACATTCTGTGTTGATAGTAAATAGATGTTTTTGAAGATTGCTCTTAACTAAGAAGTTAAAGGGTGAAAGGGGCTTTAGATTATATAGTCACTGCCTCCTTTTAAATGGCAATTAATTAAATCCAATAAAATGCCTCTATAGTCCATTAAAAATTGATTCACTGCATAATTTCTGCCTTTACAATTCTTTCTAAGAGTTGTTGGTTGCTTTGAAAAACTTCAGCAGTCTTGCGTATTAAACTAGGTGACTTCTCTCAAGAACAGCCAAGGTATTGAGAATGCAAGGTAGACTAAGGAAGCCCACTATCATCAAGAGCAAAAAAAAAGTCATTCAGAATGGCCTCCAACTGAGTCATAGTGATGCCTGTGACATCCTAGTCATAAGATCCATGCACAATTCAGCAGAGAATAAGCACAGGATGAAAATAGCTATACCTCCCAGAATAGCAACGAGGTGACTGACAGAACGAGGTTTTGCTTTCCTTTGTTATGAACCAATGATTAGGTAAAAGTCATTTGTATGGAGAAGAAGAAAACAACAGCAAAATGGACTATCTTCTGAGTGAAGCTACTGTAGATATTTGTATAATCTGCAGAATTATGGCATCTGGGAACCTGATAAGTAGGTAATTCTGCACAAAGTACTGAGAATGACTTATTCCAATTAACACTCTAGGAGTGTGGGCTCAGTCCCAAGAGATGTTTATTCAGAGCTGCTTCTTTCAGGATTCCCGTACTCTTAAACATGCACTTCTCTCTACTCATGGTAATAAGATTTTGGTGTGTCTTGAGACTGATTTCTTATGAAATGCTTCTGTTATCTCCCTGACTTGGCCAGCAAATCAGAAGAGCAGGATTAGGGAAGTAGGAAATTAACTTCAGATTCCAGAAGTTCAGCTCTGCTTTTTGGCTTGAGAATTATAAGAAGAATTCTGTGTTTTTAATTGTGTGTTTGGAAAGATGTAGACATCTTTAGTGACCTACATTTTCTATTTGCTTCCCCTTCTGAGTAATTCTTTTTTCCCTTTCTTTTTGTTGTTGTTGTTGTTAACATCCACTGACTAAAGCAGAGGGTCTTAACTGTCATAACGAGGTTCACTGCAGACAGAAAGATAAGAAGTATTTTTCCTTTACTTCTCATTACATTTTCCTTTAAAATAGAAAATCTTTAATAAAAATATTAGAGGGGTTTAAAGAAGATTCTAAAATAATGGGGATTTAAAAGTCTGTGTGCACATGCATAATCCTCTTTAAAATCAAGGTGAGGATTTGACTGTACCCTGCCAAGCTTAGGGACATTTGGAAAGCCCAAAATATCAATGAGATTTAAAAATGAGAGTGGGAGAAAACTGGATATATTAGAGAAAAAGAAAAGTTAATTAGATTGCTAATTAAATGCTATACAGGATGCAGTGATTAAATATTTATAGGAAATTTTCTAAAGATGTTCTCTTTCAGAATTCAGTGAGCCAACCTGGATGTCATTTTTTGGAGCCATTTAAAGTGCTAGTTCCTTAAAAATGTCCTCCTGCTTTCAGCAGGTATTGTGCTTGCAGGACTTAGGGCAAGGACTTAGTGGCAGGACTTAGTGGTGTGACAGTCATTACAGAGATTTCCAGCCCATTCTCCCTCTCTTCTCCCAAAGGATCTCTTTAGTTACTACTACTTTAGCAACTGGATCCTGCCGATTTAATTATGTACTGCCCAAGCGCTGGGTGTGCAGCACGGTTCCACTGTAAGGCCTCATAGGTGCATCAGTGGTACCATGTACAAGGTCTGCAGGAGTTTCTCTCCAGGTACAGTAAATGAGTTCTTGCACGACTGCTATAAATAATTTGCAGTGCAGCCTGCCTCAGTGCACCCCATAAAATGGGAATGATGCCATTCAGAGGTCATCAGTGAGACTTGCTATTAAAATACTGGGATATCTAAGTGACAGTCCCCTTCAAGTGTGAATCATTATTGCTGATAACACATCCCATTTTTGGTAAAGTTCTATTCATAGTTATTTGGGACATCAATGAGACAGTATCACCTTCTCCACTGTGCATCAGTGTAGAATTTGCTCTTCAGCGCACTGAAAGACTTTGCAAGCATTTTTTTAGTGTTTCTGTAGAATATTATTATGAAATGTTTTTGAAGTGTCAGTAATACCTCTACAATCCTGGAGATAATGGGATAAGTTAGACAGACATTTGTTACAATCATTTTCTTAAAACAACTTCAACTGCATTTCCTAACATGCACATAGGATACATGTATCACAGCATCTATTTTGGTTGATATAATAGTAGCCAAACCAGGGATCCGAGAGCTAAAATGTAGAAGCTATTACTTTTTGAAGTTGAGATTGCTTTTGTCTTGTCCTATCTGGGTTAGAGCACAAAATGATTCTGTGATACATATTCTTCAGAGCAATATCTTGTACAACTATAAAGCTGTTTTCTATATGCTGTACTCAACATTTTGAATAATTGAAAAAAGAAGCTGATAACTTCTGCTTGCAGAAACACACATACAATGAAGACAGCTTTTCTTGAATCAAAATATTATTTATAAAACAAAAAAAATAAAATGACATTGTTTGAGGCAGAACCTTACAAGGAATGCAAAATAACTACCACAAAAGGACTATCTGTAACCTGAGTCACAGGAAACATCAATATAACACATAGTTCCCACATATGAAGTTTTCAGAATCATCTCTGTTAATTTTGTTTTGCAAAAACATAGATTTCATGACATTGCATAGAGTTTTCAAAATTTCCAATTCCATAAAACAACAATAATAAAATAATTTGAAAATATTCACTTCACTTCAACAATGATTTTTTAAAAGAGATCTTAATTTTAATATTTCATTTTCAAGAATAAATGTCTGAATTGAAATAATTGTAGAATTCAAAATATTTTTGTTTCTGTATTTTACTGCTCAATTCAGTAAAATGTATCTGAAGGGTTTTGTCTCAGTTCAACCAATCTTTTTTCATGAGCTTGTACTTTCCAGAGCTATCAACAAACCACAATAAATAAATCAGTCTTCTACACTGATCTACCCCAGTGCAATTTCCGACACCTGCAAAATCGAAATACAATTGGTCTTCTTTGTTCCATTTTAAAACCAGCATGTGACTCATTTTCAGCTCTGATTGCCAGGATATCATTACCACTGTCATTTTCAGTCACCACTATTTAGTCACACTAAATTGCAAGCATCTGTATATTCTTATACGCTTTTGATGACATAAGCATCTTCAGACCGGATGGTGCTGAAGAACTGAGCAGAAGTCACCAAGAGTAGAATTGCCTCGTGTTTCATGTACGCTCACAGTATCTGCTGGGAAACAGGCTAGAAAAAGCATGAAGGAGGGCAATTCAGGAGCAGACAGGAGCCTTGAACTGGGTTTTCTTATGCTATATTGCTCTTCTCATTCATAGCTTTGCCTTCATTGATCCCTCTCTCTTGTGAATTTTATACATGATATCTTCAAAAATCAGGCCACTCACAACAAAAAATACATATTTTAAGCTAGGGACCTACTCTTGTTTAATTTGATTATATTGGTCAATGTATATTGTCATAAAATCTATGTGGCACCAAGAATTGAATGCTTATACTGTATCTGTCTTTGCTTGGATACAATCAATAGGTACTCACTAATCTGTTCTCATAAGCTTCATCCAACCTGCAAGACAGCCCATCTAACTATCCCACGTAGACTTTGAAGTGACAGTCAGACTAAAAGAATGGATTAAGTTTGTACTTCATCAATTCCCATTGCTCTGATTTTTTCCAGAGTGCTGGATTACTTTCATGGCACCTTCTATATTGTTTGAATTCTTATCAGATGAATATGGTACTGGAATATTGATGACATTGAAACTACATTTTTGGTCAAAAGCAGCAAATGGTGAGAGTAAAGCTAAACAGTCAATGAGATATGAATACTAGATAGATGATTCTGTGATGCTTGCCTGAATAGAACTGATGTTCACCTGTGCCCCGGGGAGATCAGAAAATATTTTATGGATTTTGTTGCCTTACTGGTCAGGCTACAATACAGGAATTGCATAGATTTCTCCTAAATACAAGCACAAGTTGCAAAAACAGGCATCCAAAATATTGGCACTACCATTTCCTGGTCATATCCTGGCCAAAGAATCTGGTACTACCAATATTCAAATATGTGCATAAATTCAATCATATAATTTTCATCATTGTTCTGCAGCTGCTCATGTGCTGAGCTATTTTCAGGAATGGATTTCAAGTTATTGCTGTCATGTAATAGCCTTGGGAATTCTCACATACTCCTTCAGGCCATGACCTTCCTCTATGCCCAACAGCAGTGATGTTACCCTTTGCTATCATCTGATAGCAAAGGGTAACATCTCCAGCCTGGAGAAGAGGAGGCTCAGGGGTGACCTTATCGCTCTTTTTAGGTACCTCAAGGGAGGCTTTAGCGAGGTGGGGGTTGGCCTGTTCTCCCACGTGCCTGGTGACAGGACGAGGGGGAATGGGCTTAAGTTGAGCCAGGGGAGTTTTAGGTTAGATGTTAGGAAGAACTTCTTCACTGAAAGGGTTGTTAGACATTGGAACAGGCTGCCCAGGGAAGTGGTGGAGTCACCATCCCTGGAAGTCTTCAAAAGACGTTTAGATGTAGAGCTTAGGGATATGGTTTAGTGGAGGGCTGTTAGCGTTAGGTTGGAGGTTGGACTCGATGACCTTGAGGTCTCTTCCAACCTAGAAATTCTGTGTGATTCTGTGTGTGATTATTCTGTGTGTGTGATATTGCACCAACAGAGGTGGTGAAGCTTGTCACTGATTTCACTTAACTATTAACTGAAAAGAAGGTACATACTTCCTAAAGCACATGCTGTTATTATTATTATTTTTTTTTCTTCCCCAGAAACCAGTAAAATCCCCCTCCCATATTTAAAACAAAAAATGTTTTATTGAACCCCAGGCAAAGTATTTGGTTGCAGTTTCAGGATGCTATATCAATGCCCAACTTACTTCTCTACAAGGAGCAAGAGCAGCAGCCTTTTTCTTCATTCAGATCTCTCATCTGAAGTGATGGACACCAGGCTGAACTGCGTTCAGTTTCCCTTCCTCTCAAAGATGTTTAAACACACAGTTTGTGCTGCATGGCTCATGACAGGCAGCACCGTTGATCTCTGCAGCTGATGCCTTTTTGCATTCAAGGCTTAGGTGGACTTTCCATAGAGTCCAGATCCCCTTGAAAAACCCTTGTGCTGTTAAAGCTTGTGCTGTTAGCTGAGCATTTAGAAAAGGCAGTGTATCTAACCTGTCCTCTTTGCTTTGGTTCTTTGGTGAGGTACAAGTCAAGCTCCTTTCCCCGCCTGATCATTTCAAAGAATATTTTGTAGTACAGATACCATTCCATTCCTATCTAGGGCAGCCTGATCTTGAAAAAACACTATGAAGGGATTTAATGTTCAGATGTAGAGAACACGACCTTCCATTTTTAAGCTCCCATTTAAACACCATGTATAATTAACCGAATGTACAGGGCTTCATGTACTTCGGAAGGCTGAGGTTACACTGGTGGTGCAAGCCCGGGGAGACAAGTTTGTTGTCCTGATATGCGTAGACCATTGAGCTGCTTTACAAGCCACAACTGTAAATGAGTTTTAGCTACCCTTGTAAAGTTTTGATATTGCAATGTGATAATCGATTGTTTGACTTGAATGATTGATGCTACTCCGAATTTTCAAATAGACCATCAGCTTCAGCATGTTTGTGATTCTTATTTGCTTTTATCCTTTCACCTAGAGATGGTAAGCAAACGCTTGAATACAGTGTTACCAAACAGAAATTTCCAACAAGCTTCTACTATTATCTTTTTATTTAGAAATTATAAACAGACAAGGAAAGCTTAAGCCAGTGAAAGCTCAATATCGGATGATTCATACGTACTCACTTTGATAGTCTTCCCTGGATTTGGAGACAAATCTTGCATTTTTAAAAGACACCTTTCTCCTGAGGATCAGCTTTAATTTCTGGAAATGAAAACAACAGCATTGCAGTTTTCCCTGCTAGGAGTTTTTTGAGTACAAGGATCTGACTACTCCTCTGCCTCTGCCTCCTGGACCAAGGAGAAGAGATAACTCCAATGACAGTTGCAATTGAATTGGTCAATTGCAGCAATTTTCCAACCTGATTACTTGTGTCAGGTGACCATCTGTGAGCTCTCATGTGTAGTTTTAATTGGGAGCAGTCCTTACAAGGCTAGTGCATTGCATAGCAGGAATGTAGTCGCTTTTGTCGTTTTAGTATTTTTTAGAACCATTAAGTAATTCTTTAAATATTACTGAATGTGTATGCATCGTAAATTTTTGAATTCAAACTATGGCTCCAGTGAAATTAATAACAGAGTCCCCACTGAAGTCAGCAGACAAGAAAATTTATCTTGATCACTTAGAGGAGAAGGAAGAACTCTAACATAAGCAAGACTTGTCAAAAAATAAAAATAAAATTGTTGATTCGTCATAAATTTAGTGAGGTTCCATGAAAAAAAAAGAGAAAAATGTGGAGGAAAAGCTTATTTTTGCATTTTCAAAATGACTTATAAAGATACATATATATATAAAATTCTGTTTGCATCAGCTTAACATTTGAGGTGGATTAGTTAAGCAGTTGTTACACAAGATGCACAGCAATCTAGAGGATGGAGAATTGACTGAAGAAGCAAAGATTTTGACTCTTTGCTCTGGTATTGACTTATCTCATCCTACAAAATGCTTTAATCTGAGGGGTCTGATTTTGGGGAGCCCGATCTGAGAGCTCTTCTTCCTGCATGTGAGGATGAACACACTGATACAGAAATTCCTTGTTGTGCAGAGGACAGCTCCTGCAGGGGACTATTGCTAAGAGATTGTCTGTGGGCAGTCATTTCCCCAGAGCTGGCACAATTTGCAAGAGGCATTCAGTAGATCCTTCTCTCCATTCCCTGTCAAAAGAAAGCACTTTCTTTGCTTCATTTGGCAAGGAGCCGTTTCAAGTCTTCTCAGCACTGCAGGCAGGAATGAGATCAACTCCCTTAGGATGATGTCCAAAGGATGACAAAACCCACTTCTGCAGTGGCAGCAGACTTGGTTCAGGAGGACAAGAAGGGCTTACTGTGAATTTGGGGAAAGGACTGAGGGGTGTTAGTGAGATTCCAGCTAGCTTAGAGTGGGTTTTATGGTCTTTGAAGGTTTAGCAGGGGAGAAAACTTAAACCCTCACTCCCAGGTGGTTGCAGGTGAGAGGTGCTTTGGGTGGGCAGGATCTGTCCCGTGGTGGAAACAGCCAGGGAAGTTAACAGCAAAATATCTCAGAACTTAAAAGCTACAATTTCCTTTGTCTGTCCCATGTCCTGGTATAACCATTCTTAAACAGTTTTTCCATGGGGGCTCTTAGTTCAGGTAAGGAAACTCCAGAGGACTGGTGGTGAATACAACTCCACCATCTTTCCATGGGTGTGGGGACATTTCTTTGGCTGCACAGCCAGCTCCAGCTGCATGCCCTGTTCTGGCAGCAGCGTTTCTTTAATGCTTTAATGACATCAACACTCCTTTTTTTTTTTTTTGTGTGTGTGTGTGTGTGTGTGTGTATTCCAGTTTTCATTTTCTTCTGTCATGCTTGGATATCTGTTCACCTAATTCAGTGTATGCAGTATATTATCTACACACTCTGCATACAATATAAGACCTTTTTAGAGTAACAAACTGTGACTGTATTTATGAAAAATGCAAGAGAGAGGATAATAGAATTGGCCAAGTGCAGGATTCAGTGCAATTTAATATTCGGCATAACAGAAATTCATTCAATCTAACGAGAAGCTGGAGAGGGAATGAGAGCAGGTGCCAATGGGTAACTCCAGCACTTCTCTCGTCAAACCACACTGTTGCACAGAGATGCCAAGAACTGCACATCAGGGGGATGGCAGAACTTAGTGGACATATTTCTGGGGAGATGAAAAAAAATATATCCCAAATCACATTGAAAACAGCATCACCAAAAAATGGAAACAGCCCTGTGAGATTCCCTGAGGAATCACAGGAGGCTGGAGAGGAGCTGGATGTCTTGTCTAGCAAAAAAAAAAGAAATTACAGTTTATAAAGCAAATGTTTCATCCTGGAATTTGGATTGTTACCATGATTGTTTTATGGTATTTTGTTCTTTGGAAGGCTGGTATTTAATTTATTGACTCTCCTAGGAAGACCCTTTGCTAGGAAGTTTATCCAATTCCAGTCCCTCCCCTATTCAGGCACTTCCATTCAGGTTCAGATTCCTACATCCCTTTTTATCTAGAACTGTCCTCTAGGGGACTGTGAAATCTGAAACAACATGGGGCGTAAAGACCATTGCAATCATTTTGGCTTAGGTGCCCCAATTCTGTTATGTAGAAGGTGCTGCCTGAGGCAGAACAGAGTGTGGTTCCCTGCCCTGGGAGTATCCAGTAGGAGAGAAGAATCAATAAATTGCTTCCCCAAACAACTGCATTTTGGTTTGTAAAATGAGGCTGCTGTGCTAGCAGAGCTTAACAGTTGCCTAATTATTTGCAGGTACAATAGATATTTCACAAAGTATGAAAACAAACAATGAGGCTGGCTCCTAGGTACTTACAGGGATGCTCAGCACAACAGGCTGAGCTAGAAGTGTCTGAGAACTTAACGTGCTACTGATGTCAAAAGCAGCCCTGATGCACTTGTGTTACAGCGAAAGAAAGTGTCCTGACAGGCCTGGGATAAACTGCAAAGATTTGATACTTGATGGACTACAGAGCGGGAACCAAAAGAGAATCTCAAAAAGGAGAATATTGTCACAGTGACAGGAACATTTCTCAAGCTATGGGTCTCCATCTCTGAGGCAGGCATTAAAATGGGACAGCAAGCATTAAGAGAGATCACTCGCATAAATCCTGGTGCTGCTCAGGCACCAAGGCAGTGACTGTGCTCCTCCAAGCCATAGAGTGAGAAATGGCTGCAGTGAGGGGGGAGAAGAAATGAACTTCAGACTTAAACCTGGAGGGAAGGTAACTCTGGAGATAGAATGGCAGAAAGATGAACCTGCTGCCTGTGGGTCTGGGAAACACTGGTCTCAATACAAGTCAGGGTGAGTAAGAGGGAAACAACAGGGGATTTGTTCGGAAGGTGCACAGGAATCAAGATGCAAGACAATAAGGACCTGACTAAGTTCTGTGCTCTGTAAACAGCCAGAAAAGAGACTGTATGAAGAAATAGTCTGAGATATTTTACTTATTCTAATTATCCATACGGAGAGTTATGTTAGTTTAACTGCAAAGTCATCCACCAGTGATTAATCTGGCACTTGATTTGGGAAACTGTTTCAATGAGTTTCCCTGTTAATATATATATACATATGTATATGTATATTTCCTGGCCATTATTATGCATTATTATTATATATATATATATTCTGGTTACTGTAATGCTCTAAAGCTCTAGGCATGGAATAAGGTTCTTGTGCATTTGATGCCATACCAATACAGGAGTCTCTCTGTCTGGAGACTGCAAAATTAAGACAAGAGTCAGGAGGTGGAAAACTCTATTAGAGAGCTATGCTGCATACTACAGAATAACCAAAGAGCATTCCAGGAGAGTAATAGAAAAATAAAAATAGTGAAGAGAAGCACAATGAAAACAGGATTCAGGAAAAAAAAAAAAAAAAAGAAAAAGAAACAAAGAATGGGGAAAGGTACAGAAAAAAAAAAAAAGGAGAAAATCAAAATAAGAATGGTTAAAAGATGGAAAAACATTCAGAAAAATAATGCAAACAATAATTGGTTTTAATTGGAGTTCTGCACAGTGCAGAGAGTTGGCAGCACCTGTGTGTTGCACCATTGGCAGCTCTGCAAAAGGAACAGCAAGGGCAGCTCGTCTGTTCTTCTCTTATTCCTCTAATGAAGAGAGGCATGCTGCCTGCTGGAGACTGACAGGGGAGCTTTGTTTTTTCATAGTTAGGTTTATTTTGCTGCCTGCTTTCAGTTTTGCTTTGAAACTTTTCCAGGAGAATTTTTTTTTTGTGTTCTCACTAAAGCTTTCACCACTTTGCATTTTCCTATGTATTTCTTAAATTATGATTATATACATCATTATATATAAATAATATTTTATATATATACATAATTTTAAACCCATTTGTTTTATTTTTAGCTTTTATATACTCCTTTACTTCTTGGTGAAAGCTAGAAAATAATACATTTAAAATTGTGATATACAGTGGGAGGAGAAATCTTCCCTGTTCTGAATCTATTGACTTAATTCTATACAAGTTATAGCTAAGAGAAAAGATATTTCTGAGCTCCCTCAGGAATGTTATTACACGTTTAATTCCCTGTTACATGTTTTGTGTGGTGCTGCAGCAGTTGCCCAGTGTCATTCTGGCCAGCATCTGGCTTCTCTCTGTCATCTTGGAAAGGTTGTGGAAACAGGGGATCCCTTGCTGACAGGAAACAGAACAAAACAAAACAACAAACAAGCAATCAAACAAAAACTATTGTTTCTCTCATCTGTAAACAAAAAAACAAAGAAAAAAACTGCCACCTCCAAACAAATGAACAAACAGGAACAAATGGCTGGTAAATCTTGACTTCTGCCCGGGAAATTCCTGGAGGAACTCTCCATGGAAGCCATTTCCATGTGCATGAAGGACATGAAGACGACTGGAAACAGCTAGATTGGATTTACCGAGGTCACATCAAGCTATATCAACCTGCTTGCTTTCTGGGATGAGATAAGGGGCTCTGAGGACAAGGGGAGATAACTGGGTGCTTTTTATCTGGACTTTAGTATTTCATTTCACACAGACTCCCATGGAATCTTTGTAGCCAAAATGAGGAGTTGTGGGCTGAATGGTTGAATAAGTTGCAGATAAACTAGGTGGGCTTGAAGGCTAAAAGGGCAGCAGTCAATAGTTTGGAGTCTGATTCAGCTGGCTGTGAGAGGTATTGCTCAGGGATCAGCGCTGGTTGATACCTTCATTAGCAAACTGATAAATGGGATGGAGAACACAATTTGCAGGTTTGTGAATGTTAACAAAATGGGATAGTGACTGGCTGGCTAGAAAGCAGGAAAGGGCCACTGGGTTCCAGGGGGAAGCAAATTGAACAGGGGTCAGTGCTGCTGCAGTGGTGGAGCTGAACCGAAGCTGGAGCACATGACTTACAGAGGGAGGCTGTAGGATTTATTGCTGTTATTATTATTATTATTATTTTTTTCCAAGTAGGAATCAGAATGCTAAGGGAGGGATTTGGTTGCATTCTTCTGTGTCCTAATAGATGTCTGAGAGCAGAAACAGACACACTTCACAGGTGCACACAGCAAGAGACACAGTGGGAACAAGTTGCAACAAGAGAAATTTCAATTACACATTGGGAAAAAAAGTTCTTCAAAATGAGTGGTTAAGCACTGGAACAGCTTGGCAAGACAATCTGTTGAATGTCCATTCAACAGACATTTTGCAAAAGCTGGACATTCTTAATCAACTTCATCTTACCCTGAAGATAGCTCTTCTTTGAGTAAAAGCATGGATTAGATGGCTCCAAATATTTATTTATTTATTTATTTACTTATTTATTTATTTATTTATTTATTTTGTAGTTCTATTGTGTGAAGGAGCAGACTTCTATGACATATTTATTGCAAAATAAAAGTCTGCCAACAATCAACATCGCCTAATCCAACCACTAGAGAGGTGGGAAAATAAATCAGTCTCTCTTAGCATTTGACATATCTATGCGGTCAATACACTTATGTAGAACAAATCATACAAATGTTGGCTAGAAGAGTGCTTGGGAATGACCTAATCCAATACCCAACCTTTGCAGAGATGTTTCTGACAGCATATCATGTAAACCATAGCTTTGCTTAGCTGAATTTTGAAAACCTCTAACTGGAGATTCAACAGTCTCCCTTGGCAAACTATTTCAGGACTGTACTACCCTCCAGTGAAAATGGTTTCACTGATGTTCAGCCTGAATCTCCTAAGCTGCACTTTATTGACATTGCCATATGTTTTGCCACCTACCATTACTACGCTGAATTTGGCTCTGTTACCTTTAAAACCCACCTTCAAATAGATTGTAATTAGATCTTCTTTGGATTTCTTTTTCCAGATTAAACAAACTCAACCCCCTTCTTGAAGTTTGTATGTTGCAAGATCCCAACAATTTTGTTAGCACTTTCCCAGTTTTTCCATACACTTTGTGAACTTGGGGACCCAAAATAGGCACACTATTGCAGGTGTGACTTTCCTATCAGCAAGCAGAAGAAGGCTACAACATCTACCCTGCTGGCCATGTTCTTAATATTGAAGCCAAATATGCAGTTTGACAATCCCAAGCACAGAATTTTCTGCTGTTTCCTTTCTGAACATTAAAAGATTTCTGTTGCCCCAGACTCAAGTTTATCAGGCTCCTTGTGACTTAAGTTTTACTGTCATTTGGCATATTTCCATCCACCCCATCTCACCTCCAAATTTGCTGAAAATGCATTCTGCCAGCTCATCTGGGTCATTTATAAAGATATGGAATAATATCATCCCAGAATCAACCCCTATTGAATTCCACTTGTTACTGGTTGCCAGCTGGATGCTGAACTATTCATTACTGCCCTTTGAGCCTGGTAATCCAACTAATATTCAGCCCATTGAAACCCATTCATCCAGCCTGCACTTTCCTCAATCACAGAAAATGCTTTGCAATCAGATGTCAAAAGCTTTTCTCAAGATATTTTACAACTGCTGCTTTTCCCAAGAGTCCTTGCTCTGGATGCTGAGAGTCAGCCTGAAGCAGGAGGCAAGGCTTAGACAATGAAGAAGGAATTATTGATATCACCCCTTATGAAAAAATGGAGGAGGTTTTCTAAGGGCAGCTGAAGTCTCACTACTTAACCACATACCATATGGCCCCAGACAATGTGATGCAAACTGTCTTGACCTACTTTTTTTTTGTGTACATGACTGTCCCAACTAGCTTTGGTCTGAGATGTTTGGTTTCAAAGCCAGTGCCGGAACTCACAACTATGGTATGTGGGCAGAGGAACTGCCTCACTTTCTGCACTTGATTGCTGAAATGCTGCTCTGAAAATCCCAGTGTGTGCTGAGAATGGGGATCTCATCTGGGATCTCATCTGGGACTTAGGACACCGAACAATAACTCTTTTAAAATTAGCTTATTAGCCTGACTTTGTTGTCCAGCCATATTTGAATAGAGAGAAAGAGAACCTCCCTCCAAGGATGCAATTCATCAGAAGTCATTTTTGACATTCCTTTCTTTTGTAATCTATATGTTTCACAGAGACACTTGAATTTTTACTTTTTTTTTTTTTTTTTTTGAGGGGGGAGGGGTGTGTGTGTCTTTTTTCTCTAGATAAAGAAAACTCACACAAAATAGTGCATTCCAAAGTACAACCAAGGACAGGCCCATGTCACACACACTTTGCTGTACTGAATGCTGTTTTTTCTTGCCTTGATCAGGTACTCGTGCTTTCAGCCTGAACATAGTATTCAATGTCCTTGGGAGAAGAAGAAAAAAAAAAAAAAAAGAGTTTAAACAATTGCCTTACTTATGTAGCTTGAGCACAGCTGAAAAGTGATGTGGAACTTACTTTCTGGACTGCTTTTCAGCACTATCAACTAAACAAGATAAGATGCTCTTCACTTTTCCTCTTGTTGTTTTAAGGACTGGGATGAGGATGGAGGATAGAACACAACTACAACTCCTATGTAGCATTGTCCCTTCTTCATTTGCAGTCACCACATACAACCAGATTCAAAGAGGTTTCCTGTTAAATCAGATGCATCTGTGTTACTTTATTACTTTTTGTGAGGAGTCTGCATCCTCAGCTGGTGAAAACTATTGATCCAATTCACCTCAAAGGCTGGCCCAAGGTTGTTACAAGTACATCTCAAACCCTTTGTAGCATACTTTTACTAGCACTACTCTAAACACAGAGACCATGAATGTGTCCATCACACAGACATGGTTATCCAACTCATTATGCAGAAGAAATCTCTGCTTCCTTTAGGTAATGTATAAATAATGTGTCCTGAGCTACTTGTGTATAAAATTGAAACTTGATGAAGTTGGATGATGCTCATTTGAAAGCCAGATTTCCTAGAACCAACATACTATGCTGAAAGGATGTGTAACTAATCCTACTCCTGCACTTGTATGTAGAAAGTACAGCAAGGTCACTGCTTCTCTGCCCTCTTAATTAAAAAGCAGAGCAGACCTCATGATAGGCAATTTGTCCCTCAGGCCCAGAGATTTGCTTATCTCTTGCAAGCTCAGTAGCCAATACAGCTTTTATCCAGAAGCAGGATGAGAAGAATTGAAGAGCTAGACCTCCCACCTCTGATAAGCCCTGTAATATGCCTTACAAAAATGAAAAGACATCTGGAAGATGATTTCTAACATAATATAGGATGAACAACAGTGTGAGGCATCTTAACAGCACTGAAGCATAAGATCATAAGTTGACTGAGCTCCAAGTGAGCCCAGGGCCTCCCGTCACCTTTTCAATTTGTTAATGCTTGCAGAAATAATAAGTAAGCAGCAGGTGGAGTCGGCTGAGCCTAGGAACTAATAAACTTATCTAAACAAGTGCAGGATTTAGCAGGTCTCTGTGTATTTTACTGCCAGCTACACCATGCTTCAGCTATATGAACCATAATACATTCCACTGGGATCAATGAAATTGTGTTAGCACATCAATAAAATACTTGAGGATCCAACACTTATAAATAGTTCCCAAGGTACTACAACTCCTTGCTTGCCCTGCCAAAAGATAGATCTCAGTAATGCAGAAGAAATCTGATCCCAATAAAGAAGTCTGAGAAAAACAAGTGGAGACTTTCTACTACCCTTCTACCCTTTATTCTAATGTAGCTGCCATACTTCAGTCACTTCAGTCAATAGTGGCTCTTTTTTTTTTTTTTAACATAATCTTTTTGTTTGTCTTTGTGTACACAGAATGTTAATATAGTAATGTCAGTCTGTATTTATTTCTGTAATAATGGACATTCATATCCATTGTGAACATGCATACTGAAATTATGAGGGTAGGCAGATACCTGTCTCTGCAAATAGCGAAGGGAACTGTTTGATCAGTTATATAGCAGGGAAGGAGCAAAGAATAAAAAAGTGATAAAATTGTGTGGGGATTGGGCCAATTAATCCACAGCTCTCACTAACAAGAAATAATGCCTATCCAAAGATAGGAACTTCTGGAATTTCTTCCTCTGAACTAAATGTAAAATGGCTGCCAGATTCTTCAGTTATAACTGTGAGAGATAGGCTTCAGCCTATAGAAAATGAATGGAAGAAACAGCTACATCTAAAGACAATTTGCAAAATTCTTTAAATTGTAAACAATTTTAAATTGTGAAGTCATGAAGAAAGGAAGACATTATTTGCAAGAACTAAACTTCAAAGGAAAGACCATTGGGAACTATAGTTAGAAACTGTGAGAACAAATGGCCTCTTTCAACTATAAGAATCACAACTTTAATATTGTGATCCAAGGTCAGAGATGTAGTTTAAAGTTATAAGGTAGCTTATACCCTTTCTGGGAGGACTCACACAACTCACTTGACAAATGACCTGGACAACAGCCCCTGATAATTAAGAACATGAACACAGAATGTGTGGATAATGCACAGAAAACTGTCTGGAGCATATTTGCTCCGATCTTATGTTAAGGAGGAAGTCAGCCATCAGCAAATGATGAATTAGAAGGGGATTTCCGAAATGCAGAGCTAACCTAAAAACAAACAAACAAACAAAAAACAACAAACAAAGCATGAACATTTATTGGGGGGGGGGGGGGGGGGGGAGGAGGAGGAGACATTGGAGTGAGAAGAGCAGCAGTCTGAACCTGGTTTAGCACTGCCAGAAGCCAACTTGTGGAATCACTGCCCTGCCCAGACTGGGCTGAACATCTTCCCTTGGGATGCCATTTGGGACCTGGCACCCAGCTAGAGGGCATAGCACATTTAGAAATTTGTAGGTGCTTGTTAGCATTTGTAAGCATTTAGTATGGCAATTTCCTGTTGTACTACTGATCCTGATGATACCTCTCACCATTTGCCAGTTAATAACATTTTGATAAAAAACAAATAAGCTGCTTTCATTCTGGTTTGTCTTAAACTACCCAAGTAGATTTTCCCCTTCAATACTCTCTTACACCATCTCTGCCTGTTATCATGTACATGTAGTAGTACCTTAGTACAAGCCCAGATCATCTATCTCCTATCCAGGTTTAGGTGCTATGTTCTAGGAGATAAATAATGGAGACTCCACATTTCTGGAGCTAAATTGGCCTCCTATGGAGAAACCCATTTGCATATAGCATGTGTTTACAGACTGACTTTGTTATGTTTTCCATACTCTTACTTCTGCAGTCTGTGCACAGCCCAGACTAAACTTCTACAAATTCTCCTGAAGGCACAAGAACTCCCATCAGAATGATACTTAGGGATAAAGAGTGAGAGCAGCTAAACCTCTTGTCCCTACTGTCCCACAAACGACTTTGGTTTGATGTTCTTCCTCCTCCTGGGATATGTTATTTCAACTTATAAGTAGATCTAGCACTGAGCAAGGTTCTTACACGTGGGTTGAACTTGAACCTGTCAAGGTCTTTTCTCATTGATCATATTTGTTCTTAAGGAGTGGGGCTCTTTCCCTTTTTTTTTTCTTTTTCTTTTTTTTTCTGTTGGTGACGTTGGCAAGCTTGAATGTAGCAGTGTTAAAACCAATGCACTATTGCAATAAATATTGCACTGTAATTTTGGAACAGCCATAGCATTGATTTACACTCATAATCAAACGCCACAAACAGACCTGCACTGGCTGAAGAAAAATGGCCAACAGAAACTCTTCCTTTCTCTGTTTTCTTTCCTCTTATTTTTATGATTCAAACTATGCATATTTAGAGTGCATACAGTTCTTGTTCCTTGGATCAGTGTCACTCAACAATGTTCAGGACTAGCTGTGTCCTTTGTTCAAATGTTAACAGGTATGATTCTTTCTTGACTAGATTTTGTTAAAATTGGGAAAATTAACACTGGCAAGTTGAGAAATATCAATTACACTTTTCCCAGCAAATGTACTGGGGAGAAATCTTTCTGTACCTATGTATTCTCAGAAATTCTGCTTTCTAGCCTTTGATTGTAACTGTGACATAATCCCATTGCACTCCTTTCTCCTTTTCCCCACGTTTTCAAAATTATTCTGTTAAACATGGCAATTCCATGGAGGGTAGCTGTCCTGTATAAAGTTCAACACAAGAAAGTAAAACACTTTGACCCCAACACTTCAGAAATGTTAATTAACACTGTGATTGACACTGGAGGGTAGTTGGAGTGTTCTCCCTACAAAACATATGCTGTGTAACGATATTGGAGCTAACTGGAAACTGGCTTGGAGACTGGATGAATTCTACCTATCAGAAAGACTGGTGTATCCTTGACTTCCCTGTTACAGTGGTTTACTTAAAGCCAGCTTGAGTTATTTATATCCTATAACTGTTATAGACGCAGCCTTACAGTCAGCAAAAGCTCAGAAAGCAGAAAGAACCACAGTATCTTATTTTCTTGTTGCTTTCAACAGGAAAATTGGAGTCTATTTCATCACATATATATCTCAAGGCAAAATCGCCAGGTACAAGCTAAGTACTGGCTACAGGCTTAGTAATATCCTTGTTTGTCTTCTGTGTTGCTTACTATTGTGAAGTCTTATTGCTCCTTAAAAATACATACTTTTACCTGTCTTTCTGTCTCCTCTGCTTGTTGAGACCTAAAGCATAAAGAAGTGCATTAGCGCAGATGTGCTTTTGTTCAGGGTGACATAGCTGGTCTGCACTGATCTCTTACTGTTAGAGATGCACAGTAATGGATGAGGGCCTCTGCTGGTCTAATAGTATCATAAAAATTAATAGCACATACAATTTGCTGAACCAAAAAAACAATATTCAAAAGCAGACTTCAGGTCCCTAAGTAAAAAAGTGTTTTAACCCTCTCTCCTTGGGACTGAGTGGAGATTTCCCCATCTGTCTGCAAGCTTATAGAGCAAGAAACTTATTTTGGACTCTGCTTAACCAGAAACTTGTCTCATGATTATAAATATTGCTGAATACAAAAAAATGTCTGAACGTAAGTAGAAATTATCCTGATGAAGGAAGTTCCTGTTAGAACTGAAGGAACATCTTGCTGCAGTGAAAAAATAATAATAGTAATAATCAAAAAATTCTTTTCCCTGAAAATATAGAAATTTTGCGTTTGAGACAAACCTGGAATACATCTTCCTTTGCAACACAGACATATTCCAATCTGAAGAAATATCTCAAACCTCCCTCAAGTCTTAAAAATAGTACAGGTCATCATCCCACTTCATGTATTTACACTCTGTTTTACATTGCAAAGCAGGCAAGCATGGGAGATCTCTTTTCACTTCTGAAGTGGCTGTGGCTGCAGTTCAACCTACTGATCAGGCTTAGAGAGCATTTCTACAACAATCCTCTAATAAAATTGATTTGGGTTGTTTGGTACAGGTTACAAAAAGGTTTCATGCAGACTCTTTTCATAAATGTAACTGGGCTTTTGAAAAGCAGGGGGCTGAAATAGGGCAATGTTCTTTTTCTTCTTTCTTTCTTTATTTTGAAACCAGCTGTGGAGCTGTCAGAAGACTGAAGAGGTTTTTTTTTGTGTCTTTTTCCACCTGTAAAAGATTATTTATTTATTTACTTATTTTTTCTAGTTTATCTAGTTAGTCATGAGCATGTTCATTTTTTCCTGATGTACATGGTAAAAAGAAAATAAATCCTCTGTGTATCTATGAGTTCCTGTCTCAGCTCTCAGTCATCTTCTCAAGTAACAGCAAAGAACTTTGAGTGAGTTTAAGGTACATACTAAAGGAAAGACTCCACTGAAGAAGCTGAAGCGTATTTCTAATCTTGCCAGTCTCACTACGGTGTGAGGTAACTTGTGAATCAATATATCTAATGCATGACAATGTTGTCTACCATTCTTAGTGCCCACCACTGTGGAAACTCAACTGGTTGGCTTCAAGCACAAGTACCTTCAGCAACTGCTGTTTCTGTTTTTCTGTGATGCTGGGCTACCACTAACTTCAAAACTTGCACATCTATTTGCAGACATTGAAAGATCAGGTGGGATGGTTTAGTCATGAGTGATTTTCAGTCCTCATTTTATCTTGGTCTCCTCAGCATGTCTGCTGTAGGTTAATGTGCAGCCAACAAATTACTTCTTTATATCTTCGGTAAAATTCCTACTGACCCTTCTATGCATGGACACACTGCACTTTGTCTGTGCATCCTGCTGGAGTCAGTACGTGTTCATGCTATGCACCTCCTGCCTCCCTTTCTCTTCACTCCTACACACATACTGCTCTGCAAGGCACCAGCTTACAAGAGGGTCAAACAAAGGTAGGGACAACTGGGGGCAATGCAATGCCACAGATGTTCATATTCTTTATAAAGTTTCAGGCAGAATAATTAGAAATAGGCAAAGTGGATTAGGCAAAGTTAAAGCTGGATGTGAACATTTTATTCAGAAATAGAACTTTATAAAGAACCAAGTCAAGGTTCTATTGTGATCTTAAAGACTTGTGCTCCTGGTCGCTTTTGAACGTCTTAAGAAAGCCAACTCAAAGTACAATGATTTGGTTGGATCTGCACCAATGTCTTTCCATTGGCCAGCATCATTACTCTCTTCTCCTTAATCAGTCTCCTGCTGATCCGTAAGATCATGCAAATAACTCTGAGAAATTATATTGAAATATACAGAGGACTTTGAGTTCACTCAAAGGGTTGTGGTCAATGGCTCAATTCCAGGTGGAGAAGAGTGGTGAGTGGCGTTCCTTAGGGTTGATATCGGGACTGGCACTGTTTAATGTCTTTGTCAGTGACAGGGTCAGTGGGATTGAATGCACCCTCCTCAACTGTGCTGACAACACCAAGTTGTGTGGTGTAGTACCTATAAAGGGCCTACAAGAAATCTGGAGAGGGACTTTTTTATGAAGGCATGTGATAAGACAAGGGGTAATGACTTCAAACTGAAAGACAGTAGATTTAGATTAGGTGTAAGGGAGGAATTCTTAACTCAGAGGGTGGTGAGGCCCTGGAACAGGCTGCCCTGTGGCAGCTGTGGATGCCCTATCCTTGGAAGTGCTCAAGGCCATGAGCCACCATGATAGGGCTTTGAGCAACCTGATCTAGTGGGAGACATCCCGGCCCATGTGAGGGGGGTTGGAACAGATGATCTTTAAGGTCTCTTCCAACCCAAACCATTCTGTGATTCTATGAACTTCACTGTGTGTTACAGCCATTGTTCACTTCTTCCATGCTGCCAACAAGAGCAGAAGGCAATTCCGCAGCTCTGGATAGATTGTATAGTGTCCATCTGCTATAAGCAGATGCAGTGAGGAAGAGCCTCAAGCTAAGGGAGTAAATCTCAAACCAGGAAAAAGTCCAGAGCAATGCAGAGCTGAAATACCTCACTCTGTTGTGGGAGGGAACGAGGAAAGAGCAATTGGAACAAAGAAATTTAGGTCAAGAATGACTGCTTTTTTTTTTTTTTTTTTTTATTTTTGTCTGTTTGTTTTTATATATTTATATGTCTGTTGCTCTGAAGCCTCACGGATGTTGAGGTTTGACATACTTGGGAAATTTGTAAATCACAGAATCACAGAATCACAGAATTTCTAGGTTGGAAGAGACCTCAAGGTCATCGAGTCCAACCTCCAACCTAACGCTAACAGCCCTCCACTAAACCATATCCCTAAGCTCTACATCTAAACGTCTTTTGAAGACTTCCAGGGATGGTGACTCCACCACTTCCCTGGGCAGCCTGTTCCAATGATCATTTTTGTTTAAGAAATTAAGTTTCGTTAACAGTGAATGATGTATCCATTTAGTATTAAGGGAAGAATCCACAGTAGTATTAAAAACGGGTATTTTGATAATTTCGTTGTCAAGATATTTTACTTTTCCCATCTTCTTCACTTTTAATAATAAATAAAACTCTTTTGTTGCACAAAAACAAATAATACATGTATTTTAAATAACCCAAACAAACCGCCGTGTGAATCTTATGCAGGAAAATTCAGTTTGAGGTATTGTTCTCACTCAGAACAAAAGAAAATTAAGAACTAAGATTTCCTGTGGAAGTTGTTTTACTTTTTTTCCTGCTTAAATCTATTTGAGCATTTTCCCAAGTATTAAGCCACCTGTAAGGGAAAATATTTGTTTAGAAAGCGTGCAGATGTTATTGTTTCAATTCTCCTCTCCATGGCAACATGTGTGGGCACTGAAAGATAATTTTGGGTAGTTTTACTTCCTTTTTAATTGCCTTTTTACTGATTAAGTTTACATCTGTTCCCTATGTGCAGGACATTGTTTACCGCTCCTCCAAATTGTCGTGAATTTTATGCAAAAAACTACCTGCAATACAAGACTGTGAGGGCTGAAGTCAATTCAAATTATTTCTGGAAGTATTAAAGTTGTCAAATAATTAATGCCTCTGGAAAAATAAATGTAACCAACCTGCAGGTACACTGAGGTTTGTGAAAGTGGTGGTACTATGTACAGTCCCAAGGTATGAATATACTGGTTATATACATAGGCAGTCCTGCACTTTACAGCAATTTTTAAATTAAGCTTCATGGAAAAAAAATCATAACAGCTGGAATTTTAATCTATTTGGAGTGTTAAACACCAATATAGATTTCATAATGGTTATTAGTAGAGTGAATCATTGTCGCTTCCACTGTGATGTGGGCTTGCAAGATGCGTAAAACTTGGAAACACACAGAGACAGAGATTAGTATAAAGGAGAAAACTACACCATGAGCACATTGAGCCTTGATAATTTTTAATGTATATCTAACATTATTCTCACCCATCCATGAGCTTAATAGAAATAGCTATAACTCCTGCTGAATCCAGTGTCCAAGGGAAGTGATAAGAAACGATAAAAGCCAGACTTCAAGGTTATGAAATCTAGTGATGCACCATTACACTGCAATTAAAAGATGCTAAAAGTGACATTCACAATCATTCAAAAATGAATAGAAACAGAGCTAAAACTCATGTTTTTTTAAGATAATTTTTCTCCTCAGCTCTCGCAAAAGAGTCCATGTTTGAAGAAACACTCATTTGAAGATATGAAAAAATAGATTGCATGTTTTCTTTTTCATCTTTTTATTTTTTTTTCTTTTTTTATTTAAAAGAAAGAAGGAAGGGAAGAAACCCCTTTTAATCAGCAAGTTTTAAAAACAGGCTGCTGCACAAAATGTAAGACATTTAATTTAGTCTATTTTCTTATCCAATATAGTAATTCACAAGCCATAGAGTCCCCATAAAGATGTTTAAAATGCAAATTGTGCTCACATTATTTAATCTAATACTTTGGATACCTGAGGGCTTTTCTGGATCCCAATGCTTCCCCTTCTTTGATTATGCATTCTGCTCAGGCACAACAGCAAAATCCTCCCACCAGTAACAACAAAAAGTTAAACATGAGGTCTAGATTGTGTTTTTCTATGAGATCCTTCTCAGACTGTTTCTCAGGTATTTCTGTGTACCCATCTCCATAGTGTACAAGCTGTGGGCTGCGGCCTTCAAGTACTTTTCCTTGGGTCCTAATAGTCCTAAAATACCATAACCGCAGCTCCATATGTGGCATAGACAAAATAGATAATTTGTCAAGATTTACATTCGGACAAACATAAATCAAAGGATATCAATGTGTTCACATTTAATTACAACTAATAATTAGTTTGACTTATTATTTCTGCTTAATTGTACTGTGAACTATGTAGCTCTCAACTACATATCCTGGCCTCTCAGTTACACCCCCTACTCCTTCTGTCATGATACAGCTGCAAAGAAAATCCTCCATTCAGCAGGCTCATTCCAGTATCTAGAGTGCAAGGTTACATGTATGACTTCAAAAAAAAAAGCTGGAGCAGCCAAATAAATGTCCTCCTTCAGCCATTTACTACCATCCTAACACTGACCCTAAAGTGTTATGGGATCGCAGTACTCCTTCAACACACAGGTGGAAGTTAGCTCAGCTAAATCAACAGCAGCTGTAATGAGAGGGGTGATGTTATGCTGAAGCAGATTTTAAACTTGTTTCCTCTGTGCCACCAGTAAATCAGAGACTCCTGCCAATACATGGGTGGCAATGGATGATGGAGATCAGTGACTGCTCCAGCTTTGGTGGACAAGCGTGACCATTCTCAGAGGTATGCCTGGGGCACTCACTATCCTTCACTCCCACTTCCATCAGATCAGAGTGCCGATTCCTTTCCAGAGACACATTGGATGATAGCGGCTTTATTGAGAAAAGTTTTATTTATATTTTTTTACAGTAAGATCACTGAGGTCAGATATGCCACAGTTGTAAATATCATCCAACACAAGAAATGCATAAAATCTTCATGGGTAGGAGGTGTCACACATGGTAGTTATATTCTGCCATTACAAAAAAACTGAATAGTATCTCACTATTCAGTTTCACCATCAATCTCACTGAAATAAATGATATTTCCAACAAGGAAACTCCCACTTATGAAGCTTGAGCAAGGCCAATTGTATATTCTCTGCTGTGCAAAAGAAAGTCAAAAGAAAATGTTCCAGCTGAACAACCTGGTGTTCTTAACACCTCAGGGCTCAGTGTCCAGGTCTGCTTTGCCAGTCCTGGAGTCCAAGGTAAGTCTTTCTTTTACTTTGAAATTTAATAAGAATGAAGTAAGCAATTATTCAAAATGCTCCCCTTAAGGATGTCAAAGCTCTCTAGCCAGTTGCAATTAGCTTGAGGAGGGCCATCAGTATTAGACAGAAGCTTGTATCTGTAGTGCTAAAGACTTCATCTTGCCAATATCTTTCAGACGGAAATATTCCATTGGAAAAAGAAGACCACAAGAAACGGAATGAACATTTAATATCTAAGACCTTCTTTGGAGAGAGTTGACTCAGGCAGGCTTGAAATGAGGCCACTTGGAGGGTTAAAGTACAGCTCAAGGGATGACCAGGTCAACAGCAGCTGGAAAAATGAAGCTGGTAAACTAGGAAACAAAAGGGAGAAACTTCTTTCTAAAAGAAGCTGAATATTTTCTAGGAATGTAGATTGTTTCTTTGATAATTGACATTTCATTGCAGTAAATTATCAGTCAGATCTATTGTATAGTTGTACAAATACCACTTTGTTTCACAAACTAGTTAGAAGTTGATATGGAAAAGTACAAGCACTGTAAACAATGATAACTTCAAGACATATCAAGTTCTGCAATATCACCTCATGGCTGGATTTTACACATAATTGCTTATTTTCCAGAAAATGAAAGAAACATGGAGTGTGAGAGAATGCCTAGAATTTCACTGGGTTTCTCTCTCTCTCTCTTTTATTTATTTATTTATTTATTTATTTTTATTTTTATTTGTTAAGATCCTGGGAAGCCACAGTATGAATGCCAACACATGTTATAGGTCTTATCTGTTACCCAAGGAATATATGCATTGTATCAAGGACATTTTATGCTCTGTTAACTGCATATTTGCAGAGAGAGGATTACGTTATACCCAAACAAGTAATGCCTTCTGTGCATTTCAACTGCTTGACAGGAACATTGGGAATAGAAGTATCAGAAAGAAAAGAACAACTAGATTGGGCAGCAGGATTACCCTGGATTTGAATAGAAATGATGGAGGACAGACTGGAAAGGTGGTCATTGGCTACACTGAAAAATGCACAATGGTTTGGAAAGGATAATATGATATTAATGGGATGACATGGCAAACACCAAAGAAATAGGAAGGCTTACATCTTCAAAGGAAGAAAGAAAGCAAAGGAAGTGCCTACAATTGTTAACGCATGGAAAAGCAGAGCACTGCTGCAAATCCATCCTCCAGTGAAGTCAGGATGTTTGAAGTGCAGTTTGAGATCATCTGATCCTCACAATGCATTACAGAAAATAAGTAAATAATAATCTTAGTAGTAAATGACTGTAGTGGAAAATTATGCACTTTTCCCCAAGAGAGCTTTCCAAGTTTAGAGCATTACAGTTATATGTGCTGATTGAGGAGAGGAAGTATTGTCATCTAGTCAAAGTTGGAATACGGTACTTAAAATAATGGTCTAATTTTAATACTACTACTAATTTTCCTGAGATTGTCACAGTTCAGTTGCACTGAGCATGGGTGTATGATACCATCTGAGGTATGCGGGGTTATCAAGGGCTGTCCTGAGGCTGACATCCCAAAACGCATGAGTCTCCTGTAGGCTTGATGTCACATCTGCCAGTTCCATCTGAGTATCTTGGAAGCCTACTGAATCTCAAAAGACATTAGATGCCTAGGTATCTAAGCATCTAATGCCACATGGCTGAATTGAGCCCCAATGTGTCATTGCACTGTAGATTTGTGAAACAGGTAATGGGTTTGAAAGGCATTCTCTTCTGGAATTCAAACCACCAGATATTTACTGTGCTTGAAAGATGGCCTCTGTGGACAGGTTTCAGTCTGCGGTTCAGACAACAAAATACAATGGTCTGTGTATAAATGTCTATATGTAGACCAAGTAAGTGTCTATGCCAACTAAGAGCTAACCTAGTCAGCAGGGCCTAGAGGGTAATTTAGCAGATCAGTCACTAGGCGACTCCTTTTGCGAGATCAGAAGCACTCTGCACACCATGGACTGTAATGATTAGATATGCATTGACTGTAATAGGAGCTGAGGCAGCTGCATGCCTCTAAACACTGATCTCAATTTAGTTGTCTCTATTAGTTATGGTGATTGTTCCTTAGTAGGTGTGATTCAGTTGTGTAAACAGAGGTGCCATCTGGGACGGGCTAAGGTACTTGTGACATCCATAGGGATGGGGCTAGTACATCGGAAATGGGACAAAAGGGAGGGGTATCCCCAATAGGTGAGGTATCCAGGAATTTCTGGTGGCACTGGATGTCTATGTAAGGGTAACTTGACCTCAGCCGTGGAAGATTTAGTTTTGAATTTCTCTGAGTCTTCTGTTTCTCATGGTAGAAAATATTTTTGACAATACATGTTTGTTTCAGTTGCTTAAGGTTAGGCATTGGACATGACTGAAGGCACCACTGAGTATTGCAGGGCTCGCAGATAAGACACAGGACTTGCAAGAAACCAGTCCTCTCTGAAGTAGCAGCTGGAGGCCAGGTGGGCCTCACAGCACACAAAATGAAGTATCAGTTCAGCTGTCTGTATTTAGGAAACTGAATTGTCCCCAATACTTGTCTATCACAGAGGATGCTCTGAACTAACATCCATTTATTATTAAGGGTCATACAAACACTTGCAAGAGAAACAGGACTTTTTATAGCTCTATTATCAAAATATTTATTTATTTATTTAATTTTGAAATTTAATTAATAGAAATGCCTCCTTTGATCTCCCATCAACTGTTAGTGAGACAAGATTTCAAAGATATATGTGTGTTTTGTGTATTTGGTTTTAGATGAGTTCCCTAAGAGAAATGTTCTGCTCTTCTATTTCTGTTAGCAGAGTTGTGTGTTTTTTTATTCAGCATCTCTACAAAGAAAGGATTTTTTTTTTTTTTCCTGAATGACAAAATGCAGCATTTTTAATAGGTGAGCAGATGTTGGTGGGAGTGCTTCAAACATACACTTGAAAATGTTGCACTTAGAAATGAAGTTTGATAGCTCTGAAAGGAAAACCCAGGATTTTTAATAAATTAGAAAGAAAGGCTTAGTTGCACAAGAAACGTTGTAAAATACTGTGAGGACAAATACTGCTGCAAAGCTGGAAGGAAGCCAGAACACAGTAAGCCAGAAAGACAGAAGAGAAGCTAAATGAGGGAGAGAAAAAATAAGACACTAAACAAGACAGCTGATAGGAACACAGAGAAAAAAAAAATACAAACACAGACTTGAGGAAAGATGTAGCAACTGTAGCAGACACATAGAGGGATGGTGAGAAAAAGAATACACCCCAAACCTGTTCTGCTGTAGCACCAGCTGGTTGAACGGGATACATAAGGCGAGGGTAGATTCACAAAATGCTTCTTTTTATAGGAAAACTGGCTTCAGAAATCCGTATTTTCTCCTGCTCCCACAAAGTGGTTCCTGCACATATCACACATATCCCCACCTCCTCAGCAGCACAGCAGAACAGCTTGTTCTGTTATCTTTTTCTTTTTCATTTTATTTAGTCTTTTTCATTTATATTTAACTTATATGCAACCCACATTTCTATGACCCTGGTTACAGAGCAGCTTCACAATGAGTGCCAGTGAGGCAGCTGTGGGATGCAGACCAGGAGAGGAAGTAACACACTACCTATGTAGAAGGGTGTGGACTCTGTAAGCTGCCATGGTTTTGCCATAATAGCCAACATATCCAAAACCACATCTGGAACCAATGAATATTTCTTGCTCCATTCTGTTTTTCTCTCCCCAAAGCTGATGCTGGAGGAAAGCTTGCGATGGCACTCTAATTCCTAGTTACTTCCTGCTCTCTGCAGCAGCTCTCATTGCAATACCTACTTCATCACCAAACACAGTGGTTCCAGAAAATCAGTCAAAGGCTTGGATTGTATTTTTCTTTAATAATATTATTTGTCCCTACCAGGTAAAACAGGAGTAAGAATGACTCATGGAAAATCAAAATGTATCTTGAACAGCTGTTGCTTGAAGGGACGTCATTATAGCTATTGTGTGTTCTTCTCAGCCATGGCAAAATATATATTAAAAAGGAGAATGTGAAGTATTTAGAAACATTTCAGAAATATGCAGTTGATAAAAAGAACAACACATGGTGTGCCACCCTGGCTTTAAGTGCTGAAATCTCAATGCTGTAGCCACAGGCTGATATGCTCAGGTTCTGATGTAAGGGCTGTCCTCCAGAAGCAAATGTCCACTGCTATCAGCATCAACTGTGAAATGATAAAAGGAGAGAAATGTGCCCTTTGTAATTGCAGCCATTATCCTATAGCCTGAAGCTCAAAGCTACTGGTAGTTGACGTGTACCTACTTTCATGAATATAGTGAGGAACAATCAGAACAGGCTTAATTCAGCAGCATTAATATTACCTACCAACAAAAGCCTGGCAATGCCAATGTTTTAGGAAAGCTGTTGGTTATGGAGTCTAAAGCAGGACACGAAAGAAATGAAGACAGAACCACTGGGGACTACAATTCAAGGAGGAGTTGAGACAGGGTGAATGATAGCATAAATAATAACAATAGCATAAACAAGTTTGGATTGCATTTTGATATTGCCAGTCTTTCTGAAACAGGACGAATGTATACAGTTCTCTTGAAAAGTAAAGGAGCTAATTATGTAATGTTGCTAATGATGCCAATAAGAATGCACTGGTAGGCTCTCTCCCCAGAGACAGAGGTGATTATGGCATCTTTCCTAGCGTTAAAACTTTTACGGTGTTTGGCCTTGCAAAAGGCCCTATCAAAGAGCAATCTAGGTTAATCAATAATGAAAGTATTATTTGCTTCTTATTGCCTACACTTAATCCTATAAGCAGAGTTAGTGCCTGAGACCAGCACTGCAGATGCGTTGGGCAGCGATACCACAGAAGCAGATGAAGTTTCTTCAGAGCATTGCGCACTAGAGGTCACAAAGCTTCCTGTAGCATGAGTTTGGTAAAAAAACAAAAGCGTAAAGGGAAAAGTAAAGGAGTAAAGACATAAATATTTGGATGCACTTGGGAAAGTAGCAGAGATTAAAATGAGTGCATGAGGCTGGATGCCATATGAAGGAAGGTTTGTTTCTGGCACAAACAGGCGCTTTGTTTGTACACCTATAGAAAGGTAGAATTTTGTGTTCCTCCTGTACCGTCCTCCTATGAGTACAGACAGCTACTTCCTCCACAAGGGGAATAAAAAATAGAGTGCAGAACAGTTGAAAGCTAGAGATAAGGGAAACACTCACAGATGGGGACAACTCCTACTAGCTCAAGGGTCTGCTTTTTTTTTATTTATTTTTATTATTATTATTATTATTATTATTTATTATTTTTTTAGCAACTGTTGTGAATTAAAGGACAAATAGGCACTTTTGAGGTTTCTGTAATTTTTTCTTGAAGACTGCTTTAAAAGATTTGATATGACTGACAACAGCCATAGCAGAATCTGGATCTTTGAGCAAGTAATCCACGAATATGTCTGTGGTCTTCCTTACATGTGACCACAGTGTTGGTTACTGAAAGCACACAGTGCCCTATGTTAGTGGCTAACAGCAGGTGCATCGTTGCTCATCTTCCATATGCTGGGATAATGCTCTATCCACCGTGTGAAGTACTGGTGGGATGTTCACTGATCTTAAAACTTTTGCATTGTTCTTTCCTTGGGACATCCTACATATGTGCCAAAAAGTTCTCACCATTAAACGTTTGGGGATTATGCAAAAACAGTAGGACTGAGTCCTATGGCCTTTGTGGTAATCTTCTGACTAAAATACTCAGAGCACCTTGACAAGTATTGGGAATGTATGGATCTGCTGCACCTCTTGGTTAAACAGATGAGCTCCTGTATTAAGTCATTTCCTTGAATACGGGAAAACTAAGGTAGAGTATACCATATTTCAGGCAAAACAGGAAATCATAATTGAATCTAGTGCATGACCATGACACTGGAATACTTAGAAATTAAATTGGGAAACTACTAGGATAATAGTCGAATCAAAACTCTTCTGAGTTTCCACCAAAAACTTAGTTTTGTTTGTTTTTCTTATGAAATAGTAAACCAGGTCCTAGTTTTATCATCATCTGCCTTTCATCAAGACTGAGTGCAATATGACTTTAAAGTAGCCATTGTGACATGTATGAATTTGTCATATGATGCCAACTTTGCATAAAAACCTGGATGAGACAAGGGTGTAATCAGGACAAGTCATGGGCATCAAAGTAAAGTAAGGTTTAATCTGACAGCAAATTGGAAAGTTCATGCATTTTGCTCATTAAAATACCTTAATGCTTTGAATAGGATCCCATATTGAGAATACTGTTACTGTACATTAATTATAAGTGCCTCATGGGAGTTATAAGTGCAGCTTTCTTCAGTATTACCTTGGCGTCTAACACTGTGCTAATACCACCAGTCTGTTATAAAGAGAGACTATGTAGTTAAGTGTTGAGCTTTTCACTTTTTTTCTGGTCTGTGTGATGATGAATGGTTGTAGGGTAAACTAAGCTGCTGTAGTAGACAAAAATCTTTGCCTCTCCTAATTCATGCTGACCTCCAGATTTGTTGAATTCACTGACTTCCAGCCTGACCCTCCCCTGTCCCAGCTCCATGCCATTCCCTTGGGTCCTGTCGCTGTCCCCAGAGAGCAGAGCTCAGCGCCTGCCCCTCCGCTCCCCTCGTGAGGGAGATGCAGGCCTCCATGAGGCCTCCCCTCAGCCTGTTCTGCTCTGGGTTGAACTCTTCCCGTGTGTATATGTGTTATGATGAAGGGTTGAAGACAGTCCTCTTACATCTTGTTTTGTCCCCAAAAACTAATTTGAGCCCCAGACAGAAATTGTATCTACCTCCTTTTTTCAATTGCCTTTCTCTATAGCTAAGTTTTTAAGTGCCTTCCTATTTAACCTCAAAGTTTTGTGGATAAACTTTTCAAAAATATTTAACCATTAGTTCAGGAAGGTCTGTTTTGAGGAGGCAATTGGCCATTTCCTGCCTAAATCACTGCTGCAATGCAAGGCTGATAGATGGGAACCTTAATGCTTCTCAAGTTCCCTGAAAAAATTTGGAAGTCTGGAGTGATTAACAACTTCCATTAGGGCCATCAATATTGTCTTTTACATATTGTTTTAGTCATTAGTGTACTTCCCCAGAAAGAAGGGAACTCGGGAGCTGGCAAGTTTGGAAGCTGATAAAGCTGATTTCTAGTCAGGATTCTTAAAGCTATTTATTACCTTTCTGTCTAGAGAACACAGACAACGTTAAGTACATAAGTCCTTGTACAAATATTTTAAAAGAAAATACAGCCCTAGAAAGTTTAAAATATTTCACTGTAACCAGACCCAACAGTGAGACAGAGGAAGGAAAAGGGTGGGCAGTTAGGGAATTAGGGCATTAGGGAATGAAGTTATACTATAAAAAACATGTTTTACAGAACACTTTCTGGAGGTAGCTAGGTCTTATGTGAGCTTTCCTTTAACAGCCTTGGAAAGACCTCTACATTTTTTGCCTGTCTGTAAAATGGAGATCTTTCTTACCTTCTCCAGGGACACTGAGTTCCAGGACATGTGTATTTTGGAGACTGTTGAATGAATGACTGCAACTGATAACCTAATTTTTTTTTTCCCTTTATTTTATTTTATTTTATTTTATTTTATTTTATTTTATTTTATTTTATTTTATTTTATTTTATTTTATTTTATTTTATTTTATTTTATTTTATTTTATTTTATTTTATTTTATTTTATTTTATTTTATTTTTTCCAGAGGATATAAAGCTTTATTTATTTATTTATGTATGTTGGAAATCATCAAATTTACTGAGGAATGGATCTGTTTTGATAAAACTGTCATTGGTGAATTTTGGCAGGTCTGTAAGTGCTTTCCGGAGTACAGTGATCTCAGATCATGTTTGGTCTATAGATCAGTTTTCTCTCTTTGTTTGGTCTTTTGGCATTTGCTGGTGCATTCCTCTGTCTTTTCTTGGAAAATGTCAAAATTTCACAAATCTTGAAAATGTTGGGGACTAAGAAAACAACTTCACCTGCCTGAACTACTAACCTAAACTACTATAAGCATGTCAAAACTTTCATGTGTATGCATTTGGAGTATTAATTAACTTGTGAAACAACACTGTGACTGCCCAGAAGAACGGTTTTAGAGGCATGTCCTGATATTGTCATTGAACTCATTCTAGAATGGACTGATTCACTGTTGTAAAAATTATTCATGAAATTAAAAAGTAACTTATGAAATTAAAGTGATAACAACTTAATTTCTATATGATAGTAAACAAATACAACAATTGTTCTTAATCATATTGTTGTCTTGTGTGAAGTTTTTGCAGCTATCTGCAGATAATTATACTTTACTTGAATGCCTTGAATTTAATACTAATTTCACCTCTTTGCTTTATATATAAAGAGAAAAAAGGATAACAATGCCATATATTTCTCATTTTTTAAGTTAATAGGTAAATATAAATTCTAAAAATGAATCTCCTAGATATCTTGCTCTGTCATACAACCAATAGAAACTAAAGTGTGATTCAGTTTACCTAGAATCATAGAATCATTTAGGCTGGAAAAGACCTCTAAAATCATCAAGTCCAACCATTAACCTGGCACTGCCAAGCCTAGCAACAGACTGTAAGCACCACATCTACACGTCTTTTGAATACCCCCAGGGATGGTGACTCAACCACTTCCCTGTTTCAATGTCTCTCTACCCTCTCAGTGAAGAAATTTTTCCTAATATCCATCCTAAACTTCCCTTTGCAGAACTTTAGGCCATTTCCTCTTGTCCTAGCGCTTGTTGCTTGGGAGAAGAAACTAACCCCACACAGCCTTCTTTCAGGTAGTTGCAGAGAGCAATAAGATTTACCCTCAGCCTCCTCTTCTCCAGACTAAACAACCCCAGTTGCCTCAGCTGACCCTCATAAGACTTGTTCTCCAGACCCTTCACCAGCTTTGTCGTCCTTTTTGGGACATGCTCCAGCACTTTGATGGTCTTCTTGCAGTGAGGGGCCCAAAACGGAAAAAAAAAAACAAACTGAAGTAGATACTTACATTTAATAACTTGAGCTTTGAGTTGTGCTAAGATACGCACTGGAAAAATACCGTTCTGAAACAGTAATGATTAAAATATAGTTTGCTTATTTTGTCTCATTTTCCTGCTTGTGACACCTCTAAAAATATGCTATTTTTCACAAATGCAGCTTGCTTTGTAAAACTGTATGCTGTGGGCTTGTGACAGCACAGGCTTTTTCACTGATGCAATACCAGTTTTCAAAGTGAGGAAGTAAAATAAAGGCAAACTAAATTTATTTTAATTATTGGGTAACAGTGAGCTAGAAGTCCTTGGTTAAAAAGCTTGCACAACACTTCTTTACAATTATAATGTACTCATAACCTTGTTATAAGCGACTCCTATGTAAGTGGCTTTTCTCTCAGTTTGTGTTTGTTTTAACTCTTAGTAGTAATAGCAAATCGATGTTTTTCAGACTGTAAGGTACATTTCATGCATAATTTTTAAGTTTCTCTATGATTATTATTTTTTTTTTTTTCCAGTGGAAATGCCACAAGGAGATCTAGCTACTTCCAAAAGCAGCTGCCCCTGAGAGCCTTGCCAGCTAATATTAGTCATGGTCAACAGCACTCAAGTGCTTTGCAGAACACAATTACATTTGGAAGCAATAAATCTGCATTTCTAATAATTGTTTATATAGGATGGAAATAGAACAGCAGAGAGAAGTGTTTGTAAATAGAGCAGATTCTAGTGAACACACATTACACAAATATTCCCTGGAAAATAATGAAGCTGTGATAGCTGATTTCCTGACTGTGAAACTATTTTGATTTGATATAATTCAAGTTTTCAAGGACCATGCCAATGAGGGCAGAGGCATGTTCCTGTTATGCTCAGTCACCCACTGCTGGAGAAGAACAAAGTCAAGGGCTGTGACTGGTGGTTTGGAGGACCAGATGCAGAGCAAAAGGCCTGAAGAGATCAGATGGTGTGGCTTCACAGGAGATGGGGTTTGCATCATGTAAAATACTCACCCACAGCAGGAATTTGGGAAAGTGCTGCCCAACCCTGTTGTCTGAGAAACATCTGTTCTCATGATGGAAGCTCAGTTCATGCACAGAAAATAGAGAAAAACAACAACAAAACAGAGTTGCTCAGGTACAAACAGTTCTAGATATTACGGACCACAGACTACTTTTGTCCAGTATAAACTTTTTCTAGGCTATGCTTTAAAATTGAGATAATGTGAACATCCTAAATAAGTGGGCTTATTGAAATGTTGGCTTGTGTGCCCAGAGTGATAAATGTGAAAAAAATAAAATAAAGGCACGTGGAAGGTTTTTGTTTTCTTTTTTTGATATTAAAAATTGTTCATGAAACTTAACTTCAGTGCTTCCACTCAAAAATGTTAAACTTTCTGAGGTATCTATGTGCCACATATGATTTCAGTAAATGGAGTCTATGTGGTTAAAATCCTTCACCCAGTGATTTCAGATCCTTAAGGTTGATTGGATATGACTTGCACAATGATTACTAATAATTACTAATAATTACTAATAATTACAATCAATTCCTAATAATCCAGTGACCCCATACTGTGCACATTTTCTCTACTTCCATGATAGACAAAAAGGAACAGCTACAAAAATGGGTTTACTGGAATACTACTGACCTTTGTTAGTTGTCTGAGAGCACATTAAATTTGCCTTTTTTTTTTTTTTTCTCCTTACAATGGAAACTGTCCTTTCTCGAGACAGTTTGCCCTGGCATTTCTTTGCGGTATAGCAAGTGAATACAGGATTTTTACCTGCCGTTGTCTCTTTGCCTTATGGAATTTCAGACAGGATGTGTTCTCTGGCAAACAAAAAAGCTAAGCTTGAATTCAAGCAGAGGAGAAAGCTGTTTGTATCTGCAGTTGCAGCTGTTAATGAATGCCTCCTATTTTAGCAATGACCAACTCTCCTGCCAAGTGCTGGTGGCTTTTTTTTTTAGGGCTGGGGCAGGGCAGGGTCGGCAAAGGGTGATGGAAAAGAAGGAAGGAAGGGAAGGAGGGAGGGATAGCTTTGTCACTGTTTGTAGGTCATGAAAACACAATATGGTGTGCAGTAGATGAGTTTATAGCTACTGATCTAGAGATCAGTTGAATCCATGAACATACATGAAATTGGAAACTGGTATTGTGTCATCCTTCTCTGTTTTTTAAAGTACATGTAATGTTTTCTGATCTCAGACTCATTGTACTGTTTATTTAGCTGGAGACCAAGTCTAAACTGTCTGGTTATATCAGGGATTTAGTTTTGCTAAATTTTGCACTCAATCAGCAGAAGCAATCCAGTTTCTCTGCAGACCCACATTAACCTGCCTCAGACTACAGAGTACTGTGTCCTCATAACGCTGCAGTGTGTCCAGCTTCTTGGAGTATAGAATTTGGGGTTGGAAGAACCTTTTTTTTTTTTTTTTTTTAGAAAGGTCTTTTAGTGGCTTCTAAGCTTTGTGCTGCAGCAGTGATGCTGTTGCTCTCTGCAGTTTCCAAAGAAGCAAATATATCAGCACAAAAATGAGCTGCACCAGTTGCTCCCCTGTGGATATGTTCTTCATCTGAAATGAGTTATCTTGTTAATGGAAGGAAAAAAAATGGAAAAACTGAATGGTTTCTGGAAGGTGCAGGGCAACGCATTTAGGATGGTATCTTTTTCATTCTGCTGAGTGGGGCAGTGCTATTTTGCCTGACAACCAGGCAGCTATCAAAAAAGGTGAAGGGAAAAGACAACCCCTGAATTAAATGCACTTCTGGAGTGGGTTTAAATTTGTTGCACTGTTAGTAAAGAGAAATTTTAAGAAGGCCAGATGCCAAATTGGAAAGGAGTGAGAGCTAAGAGCAAGTCTGCTACCAGCTCAGAAAGAGCCTATTTAACTTGTACATTGTGTTCTCTTGTGTTCAAACCTGTCCTTTTCTGTATTTCTCGAACAGCTGTAGCTTAGGTTAGGCATTCCAGCAGGCAAGTCCTCTCTCCCCTTCTTCAAATCTTCCAAGTGAGCTACTGAATTAATCTGCCTATCTTTTGCATTTTGACAGCTTCAGGACCAGGTGCTTAAAGGTGTTTAAAAACTTGGAAATTCAAAAAAGGAAAAGAGTACCTTTTAAAAGCTGGCCTCAGTGACATGCTAACTGGCAGGTTCTTCTGCTTTCACACTCAGGTCATACTTTGCTGTGAGCTGGTAAATTGCAATTTCAAACATAACATGTTGTTAGCCTTTTAAATTTTAATAGGTGAGAAAGAGCGGTTGCATCAGAGAAGGAAAACACTCACCAAGGGGAAAAATTTGAGTTAAGGAGAATCCATATTAATCCAATTCTAGGGTTACTTGATTCTGCTGATTGCTGGAATTTGTTCATTGTTTGTTCATTTGTTCCCAGCTTACCTTTAAGGAGTTGCATTAGCTGTTGTAGCTACAGCTGACCCCATTCTTGATAAATTCAATTGCTGTTCTTGTTCTATTCAGAAAATCAAAACAACTCAGGTCAAAAATAAGCCATGACATGTTGTAGTTATCTGCATTATTTAAAAAGCGTCTAAAGACACCATGCTATTTCGTAATAATTGTCCAGAGAAGGGCAACGAAGCTGGTGAGGGTCCAGAGAAGGGCGACGAAGCTGGTGAGGGGTCTGGAGAACAATTCCTACGAGGAGCGGCTGAGGGAGCTGGGCTTGTTCAGCCTGGAGAAGAGGAGGCTCAGGGGAGACCTTATCACTCTCTATAGGTACCTCAAGGGAGGCTGTAGCGAGGTGGGGGTTGGTCTGTTCTCTCACGTGCCTGGTGACAGGACGAGGGGGAATGGGCTAAAGTTGCGCCAGGGCAGTTTTAGGTTGGATGTTAGGAAGAACTTCTTTACCGAAAGGGTTGTTAGACATTGGAACAGGCTGCCCAGGGAAGTGGTGGGGTCACCATCCCTGGAAGTCTTTAAAAGATGTAGAGCTTAGGGATATGGTTTAGTGGAGGACTTGTTAGTGTTAGGTCAGAGGTTGGACTCGATGATCTTGAGGTCTCTTCCAACCTAGAAATTCTGTGATTCTGTGATTCTGTAAGTATTCCTTTTATTTCATAAATGGTTATAACCAAAATCAAGCAAAGAGAGCAACTGCCAGTGGAGATGTGTTACCTTATTAATGAAGAAAAACAGAAGTCTCAAGATCCAGTCCATCTCACTTGGATTCCTTGCATACATATAAATATGATGCGTTCAATAAAGCAACCTTCTAAAGTAGGTGCCTGTGATCCCTGGTGGGTCAATGGAGCAAGACACGTGGCTTAGAAGCCTCTCACTCTGAAGGTCTGCTAAAAAGTGAAATGGAAAAAAATCAAAATATATGAAAGAAAATTCCTGTAAGCCTAAGCTGTATCTGTATGTATTCCATAGCTGCTTACCTCTGGTGCCTCAACTATCTCTTTCTGTTGACTGGGTAACTGTACATAGAGGGGTAGTGAATCATTCATTGCTATGTTGGTCCAGATGCCACTGTAATAGGATTGCTACAGGGAGCTATAGTAGGTGGACCATAAAGGACCTTTGGTATAGAACTGGACATTTGTCTCCATCACTGATGCCAAGTTCTTAGGAAAATTCAAGGACAAATTCATAATTTCTATGGATGGCAGAAGTATATATTATTTTAACAGTTATCACTAATGAAAGAGGAGACCAAAGAACATCAAAACACCTTCTTCAGCTGACAAACTTCAGCAGCTCAAGAGAAAACCTTAATAGATGTATACAGGATGTTGTGTGCTGTGTTATAACTCCCTCATTCCTTTCTGTTTCAGGCAGAACCTCATTTATTTTTTAGCTGTTCCTGTTGAATGTCTTGCATACTCTGCTACTCTTCTCTAAGTCTTTCATTCTTTTGGAGATGCAATTTATGGATTTGCAGAGTTGTGTAATAATGCTTGCTATTATTTTGTTGTTCAAGGCAGTTCCTAACACCAAATTTGTCCTGTAAAGCATTGAGCAGGCACTTCTAATTCTGAATTCTCTCCTCTTGGTGGGAATAGCTAATGCAGAGCTCATTGGACTACCTTCCTTTTACCTTCATTGATCATTCTCTGGTTTGGTCCTGACCCATGAGTTTGGACTCCATATTTTTGACCTATTTATGCAGACAGAGCAGGGGAGGGAAAAATATACCCCACCTGCAATTTTAGTGCCCCAAGGATTGATGGATGATGTTAGCATTGGATCTGAGGTAGCAGAGAGCTATATTTTGCATTGCTAAAGCAGATGAGATTGTCCTTCAAAAGATCATGATCATACAATTTGATCATGATTTGAGACATACACCTCCAGTCAAGTAGGATGGAGATACTGATCATAGGTAAGAGTGGGGGTTTTTAATCGGTCTCAGCAGATCCCCTCATTCCCCACATCTGTTATGCCATAACATCTCACTTGCTATGTGATTGCATGGATAACTTGTAAGCCAGATGCCTTAACATGAGAGCAGTAGTCACAGCAACTGCTGTGATCCTGTCATTCTGTGTTTCAGCCTACTGGGATTTCCCTTCCCCTTTCTTTCTTGAACAGAGGTATCAGAGATTCCCTGGTGGGAAAAGAAGAGAGGGTTTGACAGCAAACTTGGAAACAGCAAATATCAGAATGCCTGAGCTGAAAATCAAGCAATTGGAAAATGTGAACATGTGATACAAGAAAATAAATAAATAATAAAAAAAAAAGTATATATATATATTTATGTGTGTGTGAGAGAGAAGAAAACAGGAATATGCCAGCAACAGTCAAAAGTGAAAGCATCCTTGACATTAAAAGAATGCCAGGCAATGGGAAGACCCAGGAGACAGTTAGAAATCAGAAAGAATTAATGAATATATCTCTTTCTGCTGAGGATTTTTTTCTCCTAAGCTGACTGTTTCTCATAACCACATGAAATGTAGTACCTTCGGAGGCTACAATGTTAAACTTGTGAGAGAATTCATTAATAACCTTCTTCTCTTCCAGTGCAAGGGACAAACTTTGCTTTGAGCTGTGATGTATAAATCAGAGTCATATTCCTCTGTGTCAGGGAAAAAGCAGCATTGTAACATTTGAATGGGTGAGATCAGGATCAAGTTCGAGGTATTTTATCTGAAATATGGTATGTTATTTACTGTTCCTCTTGCTAGGGTCTCAAGAACTGCTCAGCTCATTATGACATGGATCAGTTTCCTAAGTTTTTCTGCAGCTCTCCTTTATCATTTCAGGCAATGTTCCTAAATTCTCCCATTTCCCAGATCCCAAGCCTTTAACAGTTGTGTGTTGTGTGCAAATATGGATTATTTTTGACAATATTGGCTGGCTGGCTGGCAACCAGATTTTTCTGAGCCCTATTTTTTGTTCCATAGCATTCTCCTTTTGCACCAGTTTTAAACCCACAATTCCTTATCACAGTAACTTAGCAATATGTCAGCAGATAGAAATACATGGTCTTCAAAATGGTTGGAAAAGCCTGAAACAAAGTACTTGCATCTCAAAGCGAATCTGATTAATTAATTAATTTATTATTATTATTATTTTTAATTTTCTGTGTTGTAAAGCAAATACAATGTCACAGAGGAGCTGAAAAGAATAAACAGAGGTCACACTCCCACCAAACAAATGCACTAATACTGTATTTTAGTATGGGGACAGAATAAGTCTAAGTTAACCATTCACTTCTTGTCTATAACATACTATTTTAAGCTATACAGGTTTTAAAATCTAAATCAGGAAAGGCAGTGGAGAATGTATAGTAGAGAACAATGCAGCAATATGACAGGAAAATGGATTAGATAAACCTAATATACCTTTTCCAACTCTAACATCTGTGATTACGGAAAATAGTGCATCTGAGCACAGTTGGGGCCTATTGATTTCTCTCTCTGGTGACTTAAAATGACAGAGAGAATTTTCCTTCACCCTCACCAAACCTCCTCTGTAGAGGGCTTGAAATTTTGAAGGAACATCTCTATCTTCTTATTCTACATTAACTTTTCTACAAAAATGTAGCAATCTACATATGCACATCCTATATTTTCTGAATCTAATGTTATTTTATTTCACTGCAATATCTTGTATAATATATTTTGTTTGATAAAAAGGGCATTTGGGCTCTGCAGCACTTGAATGACCAGGTTGTGAAGTGGCGAGAGGAGAGGAGAGGAGAGGAGAGGGAGAGGGAGAGGGAGAGGGAGAGGGAGAGGGAGAGGGCTTACTCACAATAAAAATAAAAATCTCAGTTGAACCCTCAGCAACACAGAGAAATATCTGACATCTGCCTACATATGCAGGACAGATGCTATGTATTTGTAGGGGAACTCTTAAGTTACAATTAAGGTTTCTTCCTAAAGAATGTAAAGTTCCTTCTGCCAAAATTTTCTGGAAAGACACTAAAGGAGCTGCAGCTAATTGCACAAATACCTGGAAATGTTTCTATTCTGTTCCTTTGCTGATTTGGAGCACTACCAAAATATCTGTAAACAGGATGCCAGTGCTAACACTGGAATTCAGCTTTAAAATGGGTGAATATTCAAGTGTAATATTCTGATGGGAATGACTGTCCTGCCTTCAGCCAGAAATCCAAACCTTTATACTGCAGATGTTCACTGGCAGAGCAAATGATCTGAAAACATCAATGAAATCAATGCTTGCTCCCTGGTTAGTATAAGGAATCCAAGAGCTGTGACAGTGACAAGTACACTGATGTGAGGACCAAGACATGGACAATGCTGTGGGTATATTTTCCTTGGTCCAATTTGTCAGTGAATTCCCTGAGAATAAATCAGGCTTTCTCTGAATTGCCCCACACAAACTGTCACCAGGTCTATGTTGCAGATATCCTTCAGCCGTGTTATCTTAATCATTATAGCATTTTATCATGGCAGAGTAATTTTTAAAATTGTGTTTATTTTTCCACTCTTGAAATCTGGCAACATAAAGGTAGTGGGGGGTGAAATATTTTGTTCTGGTTCCATGCTCTGTTTCAATAATCCTTTGAAATTTATTTTCTGAGAAGATAGGAGCCTTTGTGTTCATCAGACTACAATTTTATTTTGTCCTTTTCCAATCTCTGTTGCAGTTAAAATTAAACTTTGACTGTGTAATATGTTAATACTTGATTCAAGAGTACTTCACTGCCTCAGATTCCACAGAAAGGATACATCTGGTGAGGAGGTGGTATGAGACCTTTTGCTCAAATCCGGATTTGCCTTTTCCTCGAAAGGATTGGTGCAGGCATTGAGTAAACTCCAAAGTAGGGCAGCACACAGCTCCCTTTGCCTCTTAGCACAGGCTGCAGTGCATTTGCATACCCATAATCTCTGTTTGCACACTGAGCAGGGACAGGGTTACTCTGTGGCCCTGAGGCCAGCTGGAACAACCCTTCTCCAAGCTATTCAACCTATTCACTGGCAAGATGGCCAAATACAAATGTCTTGTTGGGAGTGGTTCCTGGCTCATACTAATTCCTTGCCAAGCCCAGGGGTTGTATGGGACAGTGCACATTGAGGGGAGGGAAAGCCAGGCCAAGAACATCCTAACAATTTAATAGTACATAGGTTGGAATTGAGGGGCCTCAACCAATGTCCTAGGCACTGTTCAGCTGATTAATACAGAAATTGACTTAAAGTAGGTACTCCCATAAGGTGGGAGTAATCTACCTGTGAGCTTGGGTGTAATTCTACCATGTATGACCTTCTAAGAGTGTGGCAAGGTCCTGGACCACTATAGTCAGTACTGCATGCAGCAAGGCTTGGGGCAAGAGGTAGGATGCCTGAGGTCAGTCTGACTAATGGACCTCACTGTAGGTCTTCTGCAACCATCTGAGGAGTTTCAGAGAGCATCAGTCCTGAAGAACACTGGCTGAGATCATGAGCAGTTCCACTAAATACATTACTTTAGGAGTAGGTTCCAATCCAAACAAACAAACAAACAACAACAAACAACACAGGAAAGCAAGAAAATAAATCTTTACTTATTAGATCAAGTCATAACTTTAAAGTACCCAAACTGCTGTAGGTACACTGATGAAACTGAAATGCTTCCGTAGAGGGACAAAAAATTATCAATTCAGGATAACTTTTAAAATACATGAAATCCATTCCCTTTCAGCACAGTCCTTTAATGAATATGAATGTCCCACTGATTGTAAATAATAATTTAGAAAAAAAATATTTCTTTCCTGATAGTAATACAAAGTTCATTAGTAGCAGGGTTGGCAACTCTGTCCTCGGTGGACTGGATAACTTCCCTGAAAGAGGTCTTACCTGACCTATTTCAGAATGGGATGTGCAATAGTTTTTTAATACCTTACAATGCCTTGAGTGATTGTACTACACAAAACTAACCTCTTGGTTGTTGGGTAAATGCCTCATAGATCTCCAAACATGAACTCTATTGGGAGTTCATAAGGAGAATTAAGTGACCTTCATCATATGTTCTCTTACATCTTTACAGAGACCTTCTTTCCTGGAAGTATGGCTCTGGGTAGACATGAGCACCACCAGTTCTTTGAGGGACATGTATTTGCAACATGAGAGGGGAAGATCAGGAGCTGCAGAAAGGCAACTGAGCTCCCCGGGCAGGACAGCTCTGCTGAGTCGTGAAAGACAAGGGCAGCTAACTCCTGCTGAGCTTGTGACCATGCTGGCAACATATTTTCTCCAGAGCTGAATGGGAACAGTGAATTAAGATAAAATTCTAAGCTAATTGGATCAGGCTCTTAAAATCACTAATAAAGCACAGTGCGCAGCCTCTTATTGGATTATACAGTAGGCACAGTGACTGTCATGCAGCAAGTGAATTCTCACTTTTATCATAAAAAAGGCAGTGAGGACTTCCATTTTTTTCTCTTCAGGGAACTTTTTCAATGTCAGCTTTATAAACTTCATTCAGAGCCAGAGAACAGTTTAAAAATCTAATAATGGCAAAGAAAGAACTTTTCAAGAGAAATCCCTTGCAAGTACAGTGCCATTGTTGTTCTACATTTTCGTTTGAAATGCCAGCAAGAAACAATTAAGGAGCAGCACTTGTAATGTATAATTGATGGTTCGCAGGTATCTAGAAACTTAGAGCAATTAGGCCCAGGGTGCAACATTACTTATTCATCACCATCTGGAACTTATAACTTTACAAGCCCTGCTATGGTTTATGTTTGTTTGGCAGAAATGGCAAGCTTAGTGTTAAGTGCTGCATTATGCTGCAGAAGGTAAATATTTAATAGTGTCCCGACATAATGCAGCTGAGTGGGATAAGATGAACATGTTGTGTGGTCAGAGTGGAGAAGCAAGTAGATAATGCAAACTATAAGGAACACAATGCCATTCTGAAAGTAAGAGGACAGAAAATACTTCCAAATAAATCTGCAGCATTTCTATTGCATCGATAGAAAGATGTGGCATTTATCTTTGGTCTCAGCATGCATTATATAGTAACAGCTGTGATTCAGCTTTAGATATAATTCAGATAACTGAAAGATCTGTTTCTGTGAAAAATCTAAGAATCTCTGACTCTCTTTCATGTTAAAGTAGAGTCAAACTAAGGATGGATGGGAGTTTTTGGAGGAAATTTTGTCTCCCTAAAACATCATTTCATTGAATATCAAACCTCTTTACAAATTTCCCACTGGGAAAACAAAAACAAAAACAAAGCCCTAAATCCAGAAAAGTTAATTTATGTCTACAATGTTTTCTAAGGGATGAAGTTCCTTGTTGGGAACAGAACTAATTTTTCTTCTATGTTTTAGCACCAATTAAAATCAAAGAGCAATGCTCTAATGAGTGAAATGTTCTAATTTGATCTAACCCAATGTTCCCAAGATCCTGAGATCACAGGGATGTTCAGGAGATTGGTTTGATTCCTGACTAGAAACTTTGAAATTCTCATGGTTCTATAAAACCAGTTTCTGCTTAGCTCTGCTCTGGCCAATCCACCCCAGTTCAGCTCAGATGACATGGCAGTCATCTCCAGCCTGCACATGGAGAAGAATCCTGCAGCTAACAACCTGGAGCTTATTGCTCTGATTTAAAGAAGTTTGATAAGATCCATTTGTTTTTCTGCTCTATCACCTGTCTCACAGATGATTTGACAAGTCCAGTCAGACAGTGTTGAGTATTTTGTAGGCAGATAGGTTGTAACACTATGGCTTAATGGCTTGTCTACAGACGTTCAATGACCATCGGTGCAAAATGTTTATACTAATAAGATAAAGGTCCCATTTTAACCCTTTACACTAAATAGGACCATTCAGTTAATACCCTACCAGCCTGAAGTCCTTTGGTATGCAGGTGCTTACAACAAGCTTCCTCAGCAGGAAAAGGACCCACTGATGCAAAACAACTGAGTCAGTTTTAGCTAGCCAGACTAGCTAATATGGTCAACTCTTTGGAGACTCACACAGAAATGTTGTGATGGGAAGAACCATGCAAACTCTGTCCTTGTTCTCTTAGGGACAGAGCCACAGTGAGTGTCATAGTGTACTGACCATGGGTGATTAGAAAAGAGCTATGTTGTTCTCATCAATGAATATAGCAGCAATATATAAGATTGGTGTTGCCTCATCCACAACATCAATTGAGCACAATCATTGTTCACTTCCACATGTTAATTTATTTTTGCTTAACTACCATTTTGTATAAATTGATATTCCTACATTCTGTTGTTATACTTGATTTGTTTCAAATGTCCTCAACTAAATATGGTTATACAAGCAAACTCTGGCACTTCTGCAACTAGGCTAGTACATCTATATTTTCACTCTTTCAAACAATTCTGGCCCATGAGTCAGTCCACACAAGAATGTAGTATAATATTGGCAGCTTCAGTGTCATTTTTTAATTTATTTTTTATTTTTTATTTTTTACAGCTCTAGTTCCTGGAATCCAGGGGTGACATGAATGTTTTAGTTTTCATGGTTAAATAGAAGAACAACAAAGAACAAATCTGACCTATAAATTCTAAAATCCTGAAAGTGAATCAACACAACACTTCTACTTTGGTTGTTATTGCTATAATCTTATAATATATTAGGGAGCCCAACTCAAGATGTGTAAGTGTTGGAGGATGATAGTAATCAGACTCCTCAGTGTTTGTCATTTCAACAGACAATATTACAAAGCTAACTGAAGATCAAAGCAAATGAGAAATTTACTTTTGCTTTCTCACATACAGTTGCAGAAGAGATTAAAAGTATGCATGATTAGTATAACAGCATAGAATCATTGGATTATTATTCTCTGCAAATGCCTTAAGCATCATTTATTAATATCACTGAAACATTTAACAGCACATTTTAAAACAATTTACAGGGAAGGAGAATCACAGTTTTATCTCAAACATAATTTTAACCAGGTAGATGATTGTGTTTGGTGCAAGACAAACATTGGTACGTTCTGTTATAAAAAACATTTTGTATATGAGGACTGAGCACGTGGAGATAAATTGTGTGAAGCTAGAGAGTATTAGTATTTATCGCAGCAGGTTCAGGGGTTACTTAAAGTCCTTCCAGTCCTGACACTTCCAGCATCTCTATGACACTTTATAATGTCCCCTCCTCCTTTTTATTTATTTATTTGCTTATTTATTTAAGTATGTGGCCTTAGTGTTTATGCAGAAGATTTTGCTCCCATGAATCAAATACAGTGCGGCAGTGATGTCCAGACTGGGTGCTGAGGGTCTGAAACAATCCGATATTGACTGCCATCAGCACCAGCCCTGGAAAAGAAAAAAGGAGAAAGGAGAAAAAAAACTCTTTGTGCAAATACATTGTGTGGTAACACTTGTTATTTTTTAGCAAATAATGATATTGACTGTCAACAGCTGTAGAGAGATCATCAGCTGCCCATCTCCTCTATTGGGTGTCCCCTGGTTATTTTTAACTGGATTCCTTTTCATCATAATCATCTAGAGCTCTGTTGTGCTGTCCTCTAAAATCTCGCCATTGTATCACTTTTCCTTGTGCAGCATTTGTTACACAACCTTTTTTTTTTTCTTTTTTCTTTCTTCCCCAGCCTAGTTTTATTTGTGAAGGTCACAGAGGACTGGCTGCAATAAGAACCCCAAAGCCTTCTCTTTCTTTCTGAATTGTTCTTGCTAATTCAGTGCTGATTGAAGATTGATATAGCTCTGGAGATGAAAGTCTCCTGTCTCCCATCACAGCTCAAGATTCTCCTCAGGGCACTCTTGGCTTGACCTAAGGGTAGTAGAGGTTCTAAATCTATTAATTCCTTCACCATTTTCGGATGAATCTCATTACTGTAAGTTTTGGTAATGGTTTTGTACTCTGGAAGTCAGTACTCTTAAAACTGTCATCTAACTCCTTCTGGTCACTTGGCTGAACTCACAACTGAGAGCACTCACAACTCAAGAACTCACAACTGAGAGCACTCAGAAAGACAGTTCTATTATTTTTTTCATAATCATCCAGTTGCTGAACTGCCCTTTGAGTCTTCAGGCACAACCATTGTCAAACTTTCCACTACAAGAAAAGTGACATCTCCTTTCAGTTCAGCTGTGTTCAAGCAATATCACTTGTTTAAAGCTACTCAGGGCCTGGAATACTTCAAAATCCATATACAGGGATCTAGATGAATAATACCTTTGGAGTAGAAAGGCCACACTGCCTTGGATAAATTGCTTTTTCACATGTACAAATCAAGCAGTTCACAGTAAGAGAGCAACAACAAGGCCACAGTAAATCTTGTTGGGTCAGTCTCTAGTTTATCACAGAAACCTCACTTCCCCTTCAATACTTGCATTAATGGAAGAAAGAGTATCTTTTTATTAAAATACATTTTTTTTTGTATGCAAATACACATGCAAATGCACAATTTCACAATTTAAAAAAGCAATAACTGAGTATTACAGACTTGGCAAACAAGGACACTGTCTGAATACACATTTTTTTTAGTATATATTTGTATAGGCGAGCTCGGGTTATTTGTGCAGTTTCATTTTGAAACAGTATTATTATTGCTATTTAGTCCCAGATTGACTTTTTTTTTTTTTTAAATCATATTTGATCATGGAGAGATACGCCATTTCACACTGTGTACTACATTCTTCCAGTTTTTCCCTGGTGTTCCAAATACACTTCTCTGCACTCTTTTGTGCAGCTTGATTTCAGTTGTTTTGGGGCACTGGAAGATGTTTCCTTTGCTTTTGCTAGAATTCAGGGCCTGCAGGTTGACTTGACATTTGTGCAAGAAGTTCAACATATGAACGGCACAAAGGAATACAAAATCATAGTCATCTGGGTTGGAAAAGACCTTCAAAATCATCACTCCAACCATCAACCTGACCTACTGAGCCCCATCATTAGACCATGTCCCTCAGTACCACATCCATGCATCTCTTAAGTAACTCCAGGGATGGGGACTTCCCTGGGCAGCCTGTTCCAATGCTTAACCACCTTCTCCATGAAGAAACTCTTCCTGATACCTAATCAACTCAACTGAACATGAGGCCATTTCCTCATGTCCTATAACTCGTCACCTGGGAAAGGAGACTGACACCCTCCTTCAGGCAGAGCCATGATGTCTCCCCTCAGCCTTCTTGTCTCCAGGTTAATTAATGGCAGTTCCCTCATGTTAAACGCTAAATCTGAAGGCAGGAATAGGCTCTTCCCGGTGTCTTACTACTGGTATGGTAGAGGGAAGAGGCCATCACATTAAAAAAAAATAAAAAAATAAAAAAGTATCCCCAGGGATTTCCTTCTCTTCTAGATTTAAAAACAGGTGTTTAAAAGCAATATTGCACTAAACAGCTGATGATTACAAATTTAAATCATTTAGATATTTTTGAACCCACCTTTGTCACATATGTTCTTCAAAGACTGTGACTGAATGTCTCTATGGCTAGAAGAGACCTCCTGTCTTCAGGTTTGTAAAAAATAACAAACTCTCTCCCTGGACAGAGGATATGATACTAAATTATTTCACACTGGAAACTCCTTGCCAGCCTGTTCTGATTCCTGAGATGGTAGTTATAGAAATGAACAGCAAAGAAAAAAATATATTTTATATTCTTACAGACATATCAAAAATACCTTTTTCTTATTTCATAAGTTATCATGAGCCTGCTTACTCAGCTGTGTAGAAAGGGACTTTGGTTGTCACTTTTGCTCTTAAATCACAGAACAGAAATAAGTAAGAAATCACTGGGCTGAGGCTGGAGCTGTGCAGCACAGCATCTAATAATTCTCCAAACATATGACCGAAACTGTGGGCAGAACAGCCAGAAATAAAACCCAGTGCACATTAATGCTTTTGTTCCCACTTTGCCTTTTCAAACACTTACAAAGCTTTCCTCTTAACCCTCTGTGTTTTCAGCTTCATCTCCGAAACACAAGTTTATAATGAAGGCTGGGAGGAGGTCCCATTAAAGTAAAACCCTGCAAGCATGTGCTTAATTATATAAGAATGTGCTCGAGTTTGTCCCTACTCAACGAAGTGCTAGGTGTTTGCTGAAGTATTCAGCTGTCTTGAGACCTTATTAACAGATGTACAGATTTACACTGAGGCTGTCTTTTTTAATAACGGTGAATGCCCTTGGCTTTATGCAATCCTATCCAATCTAGGCTGACTGAGCTTTTGGTGTGATGAGGAGTAAAGGGCTTTACAGTCATTCTGTATCTGAATTAGCATTGCTCCAGGTTTGATCACTGTTTTTTTAAAGGTCATGTATGGTTTTTCCTAACCTTTTTTTTTTTTTTTAAAAAAAAAAAAGGAAATGAGAAAAAGGCTTGATATTTGTCTGCTGATTGCAGAAACATGGTTTCCGTTTAGGAATATTAAGATATTTGCATTCAAATTTAAAACATACAAACATGTTGCATCTGCCCAGTAATGGTACTTGGTTTCCTAACCAGGTTTTCCTCTTTTATCTGGCTATGAGCATACCACAGGGAAACATTCTGTGTAAGCTCTAGAGACTGTCATTCTGTTTTTCAGCCAAGTTTCACTGTCAGCTAAGAGTGCTGAAAGTAATTTTTATTTTTATGGCCATTCCATTGCCTGAGATACCTGGGACAGCACAGTGGAACCTATTAAAGCTATATTTACATCCTTGTGTACATCTAAATATGAACATTAGCAGTCTGACACCTCCTTCATTGCAAACCTAACCCTATTTCACACTTAGTAGGATTTGAAAATTGAAATGAGAATAGCTTAAGCAAATATTTTACTATCAGGTTCCACTCGGTGGCAGGTAGACATGCAGACACCCAGACATGCTGGTGACAGGTCTGCTGCTCCTGCCATCAGATCATTTCCTTTTACCTGGCAATTTTCTTAGGTAATGGAAATTGTCATTTCCCCAGAGCAAAGCCAATTTCCATCTCTCAAGAAAATAGATGTGGCTCCTGTACTGGGAGGTCGTAGGTAGGAAGAGATCCTTCAACAGATGGTATTAGACTAAATTCTGTATCTTAACCATACCAAACATTTCCAAATAATTACAGAGACAGTAATTCCAAAGACAAGCCTGGAGAATCATAATGTTCTTTCCTGACTGCTTTTCTTGGCTACCTTTATTGAATATAGGCTGTTGTAACAGATGCAGGCATTCAGATTGACATTTAATTTATCCTCTGAATTTAAAAAAAAAATAAAAGGATGATAGAGTTTAGTTCCAGTTAAAATGCCAGCACTCTGTCACTAAGCCTTATTTCTATCAAAGTCACATTAGTATTCAGCTGTTTATAATTAGCTGATCTTCCCATGCAAGCTACCTCAATAAACAGTTTAATAACAATGAAAAAAACATGTGGGCCTACCCTTCTTGGGGAAGAACAATTAATTATGTTGAGAAATTAAGCTGCAAACAGATTACTCAAACAATATATTTCTCTTGATTTTAAGTAATGAGCTGTAAAATCTAATCATTGTGCCTCCAAGGGAGCTGTACTCTTGGGTTAGAGCAAATACCATTTGGTCCATCTACCTGAAAGACTGCTGACAGATAGGGCATTGTGCTGTTATCTGTCTATACTTAATTAGAGATGTCGTATCTATACATACATTGTCTACTGAGCATTGAGGACATATATAAATAAAGATGTTTATTGCAATAAGGACATACTAAATGTAGCCAGAATAGAGTGATGGGTAGAAAGATGTTGATAAGAAATTCAATTTTATAGTTTTTCCAATACACGGTCTGTTTCTGGATTAATATTTTGTTTCATTTTAAAAACAAACAAACAAAAACTCACAAACTCATGCAACCAACAAATAATCTAATCCCAGAGATAACAGAAAGGATGTAGAATTCAGAGGGGAAAAAATGTACTGTTCAGTTAACTGGTATGTAAGTTCCTGATATATGCATCTTGGCAGATACCGTTAGTGCTCAAACTCTTTTGTCACCCTCAGTATTTCTCATGAACATAGAAACTTAATTGGAAACAGAATTCTTAGCTTTTTTTTATTTTTTTATTTTTTTATTTTTTTATTTTTATGAGGTTTCACAAATCACACATGCAGACTACCTAACATGTCCTGACAGATGACAAGTGGCATGTTATGGGCTGTATCTGCTACAGAACAGCTTTTGCACAGCCCTCACCAGTCCTACACAGCACTCATTGTATGCAATTACTTGCCCATGTTCAATGGATTTGGATTTTCTTAAAAAGTGCCTTGCTTTTCATCACTAAGAGAATGATATGCAATCTGGGCTACTACAGACGGCTGCTTGTTGAAATGGTTAAAATAAAAAATAAAAATGAAAAAGTCAATATTTGAAGTTAAATCTTTGGAAGCTGTGACTGTACATAATATGAAGAGAATAAATTTTATTTTCATCTGAGATTCCTAGTTTAAAGACATATCTAGCACAAAAGCAGAAAAGATAAGAAGTTTCATGTGAATTACGACATAGCATAGCTCAGAAATCATGGCCTTATTGCTGTGAATTCCTGGGAAGCCACAAAGTGACAAGGAAGCAAGAAGGACATAAGACATTTTCATATTTTAATTGACAGAAAACTCTTTGTCTATTACGGTGGTTGTATATTCACTAAATAAACTGGTCTTTGATTTCCTAAGGGTATACTTCCAGAACAGTGAATGGTCCGTGTCAAAACCTAAAGCACTTGGACTCAATAAAGAGATGAAAAAGATTTATGTGTGAGTTGGGGATCAAAATTTGGCTTAGCCACTGAAATGGAGCATATCTAAATTGAAGTAGATGACATTTTCACTGCATTTCACACCTGTTTTTCAAACTGCTGTCCTCAGAAAGCTTATTTATTGGTCAGGAAATTCTGTTTGTCAGAAACAAGAAGCCCAGTGGTGGCTGAGAGGACAGGAAAAGAATGTGTCAAATGAATAATTACTCTTTGCTACTACAAAGAGCTGTAAAAGAGTTCATGGAACAAAATGAACTGAAATGAGGAAATCCAAGGGAAAAAATCATGGTGAAGGGATAATTGATATCAAAGCTCTAGATCTCTCTGTCCGTATTAAATATACACAATGAAGACAGATTACAGGGTTCTGGTAATAGAATGTTATCACATATGTCCAAATGAAAACATCTGGAGAGCTGTAGATTTAGAGCAAAGTTTCTCTTTTCCTATTTTCCCCACTCCCCTAAGAGCACTTTGTTTTTCATAGCACCAATCTGAAAGAGGTCAGGTTTCTAGAAGAACTCTTCCCTCTTTGCAGGCATCCTTAAACTGAAAATAATGACATTTGTGGCAGTACAAATGCACCAAGGGTAGAGCACATATTAATTAAGGCAGGTTCACAGAGCAGCAGTTTCTGCTGAAGCTGGCCATTTTTTTATGCTTTTATCCATTATAACTGCCTGTTTTCCCAGGAGACATCTTATCAGGCAAACATTGTTCTGGCATCCCAGAACATGACAGACTGTCATTAGATAAAGGGGAAGGTTAATAAAATAGAAATCCAGGTTACAAGCAATGTTTTAGCCAGAGGCATCCCATGGGTTGCAGCGAAGCAAACAGCAGACTAGTTAAATGCAGCAAATTACAGTCAGCAGAAGAGTGCCAAATATCCAGCTCTTATTTTATAACATTCACATGCCAGCAGAATCTCAAATTCTTTTTGTTGAGATCTTTGGACTGAGCTTGCTTTGGTCTGCAGATTCCCATTTCAATATCCCGGCACACTGGTGAGCACAGTGAGTTAGAAAGGCCTACCTCAAAAGCTATTATGTGAGGATAACATAAGCAAGGAAGGCTTTTTCCCCCCTTTTTTCTATTTCTTTTCTTAAAGCAATGCTGGAAAGTCCTGTCAGAGCCTGTGGATGTCAAATGGAATCACAGCTCATAAGCCTAGAGCAGAGCAAGTAACTTCTCTGATCGACCAATTTTCTACTTTACTGTGTTTCAGGATGATTCTGGCAACAGCAACTATTTCTGCAAAGGGAGTTTCTTTTTCTGCTAGACACTGTTGAGAGGCCTACAAAAGTGGCCATTGCCCCCAGTGAATCAATATAATGTGGAAAAGACACAGCTTAGTGGCCTAGAGCTAAGTTTTTTTTTTTTTTTTTTCTCTTCTTCAGAGACCTCAGAGGAAGATTAGGATGAGGAAATAGAAAGATTGCCATGTATGTAACCTGAACAATGTACCATGTTTTCTGGTCTTCATAGCAATATCAAGCCTTCAAAATATACTTGAAGAAAAAATAGTGATTGCTTAGATTTTATAATGCCATTTACAAATTTTGAGAGAGGAAGAGAGGAAGTAACATTATGAGTATCTACGGTGAGTTAGCTCCAACTGATTTATCTTCAACTTATGAAGAATCATAAGGAGAAAACAAGGAAACTTTATTGCAGCAGTAGAGGAAGATCTTTAAGGGGATTATAATTGTGTTATAGCCTCAGTGCTGATTTACACCAACTGAGGATTTGGCCTTACATCTCTATCCTGGCAGATTTGTCTTAACTCTACTGATAGAGATTTTCTGTGACTACATTTGGTCTGATTTTCTGAATTTAATTTTCAACCCCTATTGCCCATGAACTATGGTAGCTGCCATGTGCTGCTACTGCAGGCTCCAGTGGAAATATTCAAAAGCCTCTCCTCCCTTCTGATATATGAAGAAATGTCCTCTACCACAAGTCAGCTAGAAGGTTAACCTGTAATGGTCATAATAGGCTGGTGCACCTGTGGGGGTGGGATTTCAAAAGAGCTGATATAACTTCACTGTGTTTTCCTTCAAACTTGTGCTGGGTCATTTACAGTCAGAATTAGGTTCACATGGGGCTTTCCAGAAACTTGTTTTACTTCTGAGGTGTCCAGGGCAGAAGAAAATAGCAAAAAGCAGCCAAAGGAGATGCTGGAGAGAACTACATGCAAGTAATATTTTTGTTTTATTTTTGAACATGAGGAGGATGGGTGCAATTCAAGTGTATGACTGGGAATAGAAGACAGGAGGTGAATGCTTACAAGGATGGGAGAAACTCAAATGAAAAAAAGGCAAAAAGGTTTTTGAAAATTTCAACTGTAGTTGTCAGGACATTTTCCAGTCTCCCCAAGTCATCACAGGAAAAAAAAAAATCATTCCACTGTCACTGTCATCTAAGTTTCATATAAATGTCCAATACAGAAGAACATGCAATGCTTCTCTCCCAAGAAACTGATCCTGGAGACTTACTGCCAAAATTAGTATCTGCATGCATGCTTAACCTATTGTTTCTCAATATTATACCTGTATTCATATCATACCCTAGTTAAACCTGTGGCACTTATGTCTGCATGTCTGGATTTCCCTCTCTTACCTTACACTACATACTACAGACAAGTAATTATTTTAACCCCTGCCTTGCCATTTTCTAGTTTTATTTTTTTGGTATTGCCTAGCACTTGTCACATCCTTTGGGATCCTTGAGGCTGCTCTGCACCTCACTTCTAAACTGAGGACAATCTCTAGAAATTTGTTGGCCCATGTTGTCTTCACTGATACCACCTTGGTATTGCCAAGCTGCTTGGATAAATCAAGGCAGGAGGAAGGTGAGTGTGAAAGACTGCCAGGATGGTGGCTGTGAAGCTTGTGGCAGTATCTTACTGTTTAGTACATTACAGCTATGTGGAGTGAAGGTTTAACATTACACTTTTGCTGACTGCTGTACAAGAGAAACTGGAATTCAAAATAAATATACAAGAGAAAGCAGAGCAAACACTCCCTCCAAGTATACCTTTTATAAAACTATCAAGTTTCTCTGTAAGTTAAAGTTTTAATGTCAATCTATTCAGCAGAGTGTTTAGGCATATATTAACCTTCTGGGTATACTTATAGCTCCTGATAAGGCTCCTTTATCTCTAAACAGGAATTAAGTACAGCTTAAAGTGTTCTCTTAAACAGAACTTCAGTATATACTAGAAGGTCTGTGTACAGTTTTTTCCTACAAAAGACTTTACTGACTTCTAACAGTTTACCTTATTCCCCTATAAGTTCCCGGTATTGCTTCTTTCCAAAAGAAAGAAAAAATCCTCTGTACTTTGCTGCTGAAAAATCATCTTGATCTGATGTGCTGGTAGAAACTGGATATAAACAATGATAGGTGTATATATTCCTTCACAAAGGCAGTGAGAACCCATCCATATGGAATTTTCTGCTCTCAGTGGAAATGCTAATCGACATTTCTTTGTTGTTGCTGCATTATCAGCAGTCTGCAACAAGAGAAAAAGTACCATCATGCAGATTTGCTGCAGAGAGCAGCATGCTGCAGGATCAGGATACTGCCCAGTAATTCCTGTTTTATTTTCCTTTCATCACTGTTGGTGTGCTAGACGTGTAAAATCTCCTGGAGGAGGTAAGCATTTCCAATGTGAAGAGTTCAGTTAATGCTCAGTGCTTATTTTACTGAGTGTTGTTGGATGGACATAGTAGTGGACATATGGGCAGATAAAGAGGCTAATAGGTTGGAAACCTGTCGTTCAGCAACTACAGAAACCCTTTCTCTATTGAAACCCAGAATATGTGTGAGGTAGCTTGGTATGCATGCATACCTCTACTTTGTTACTATTTTAAAGCAAAAGCAGTAATACAGACTGCTACACTAGCTACCACAATGGAAGTTCATACCATAGGTTACATTTTTGTTTGATTACATCTCACATTATAATACTCAAATTGAAGCAGCTTTCTTAAATAAAAGCATTCAACAAATTTTGCTTCTGAATTATACACACCATAGGGGAAACAACAGCAAAACATAGTTATTGAATACTGAAGATATGGGAGCATGGTTTCTCTGAGAAACATAAGCTTTTCTAATAGCTAATCTTAAAGAAGTTAAGCAGTGATTTGATCACAGTCTGTGATCAAATACAAACATAATATTTCTTGTGGTCATAGGTGCTTCATTACAACAGAGGAATATTTAAGATGCAGCACCTAGAATCAAAGCTAGACAAATAGAAATAGTTGAATTTATGCACACTGGGGAGAATTACCATTGCAACAATTTAGAAAGCACAGTGCACTTTATAAGACTGAAAATCTTTCACAAACCAAAAGCTCTGAAAACCTAAATATAGGCATTAAACTCAATTAAATAAATGACCTCCTGCAGAAATGATAGTAAGATCCTGAGATTCTGTGTCCAGTGCTGCATGGGAAATCAAAGGGTATAATCATAATGATTTTTGTCTTTCCCTCTCTTTGAGCTATGCTGTAGTAAAATCATTTACTGGACAGGATTTATATATATATATATTTATTCATAATAAATATTTCTGCATGATTCCTCAACTATTGAATAACTTTCACATAGATTTTAAGTCCCTTGACTTAAGTACATGGTTTACAGAGGAGGTTTATTTGCCCAGTACGAAGCAGATGTCTTGTCCTTTGAAGACATTCTATTTTAGAATGAATGCAGTAATTTAAAAACATGAGGCCAGCTTTGAGATTTTGACTGCTTTCTATATCTTGCACCAGTAACTTCCCTTTAATTGCTCCTCAAACTTCTTTTTCAACTCCAGTTTACCAAAATACTTTTCATCTTTTGAGATTCATAGGACATACTTACTGGCATACCACATGATTATTTTATAGATGAAAGACTTTTCAAGTTCTGAAATATCTTCTAACATTATTTTGGAAAATCAAAACTTAAAAATGTTTTGACATAGAAAGACCCAGAAAAGCAAGATGTTCTGCTTTCATTCCTTGCTAAATTACTTTGTGTATTACCTGGATGGCTGGATGTTAAGGGTTATTTGCTCAAAGGTAGGTGTTGCTACAAAATGCAGTGTTGTGTAAATATATACAAACTAGCTCTAAACAAATTAACTTGTGGAGTACTGAGGCCACATCAGCTAAGTAGAATTATTTAGCACAGCAGAGAATTGATCAAAATATGTATTTTTTAATTCCTCCAATATTCAGTCCAGTCCACTGACAGTTTTTAGGACTGCTTAAAGAGCTCATCATTTGAATGATATATCACCTAAAAAGTGTAGTATAATCTCTGAAGAATTTGGTCATTATTGTATCATGTTCAGAAGTTTAATAGCCATGGCATGTTGTGAAGTTTGGGCTTGGTACAGGTGACCAACCAGACACTGATGGGGACACCTATAACACATTCCCTTCTGGGGTAAACTATACCATACTTTGTGTTTCTAAAAAGCAATGAATAGTAGTAAAAAGTTGAATGAATGAGAACCCTATCAAAGCTTTTCTTTTTTTCAGGTCAACAGAAATCTGTAGACAATGTTCCATCAAGAAACAGCATTTGATTTGAGGCCTTTTTTTTTTTTTTTTTTTTTTTTTTCCCCTGTTGTGTGATTAAAGGAAAAAAAATGTTCAAGCACTTATAAGTATTTGTCCACAAAGATCCCATAAAAATAAGAAATATTTTAGAACAACGCTATTAGGACAGAATAAAAGGATACTTCAGATTAGATGCTACTCAGTCAGTTCCAAGATCCTGTTTTATCTGTAAGTGCAGCCTGCAGGCTTAAAATCCTTGCAGAAAATAATTCATAATGGAATTGCTTTCTATGTGAATCTTATCACAGCATACACTACTCTGTATGCCTAAACTATTTCGGCATGAAGCCTTTTTAAAAGCCTTGGCATTGGCATGACACTGATAAAAATGAATGATTTACAAAATCATATTAACATTCATAAAGAGGAAATGAGGAAAGTTCTTGATTAAAAAGCTGTTTTTAATTAACTAGGGTCTAAATATTAGCTTAAAGCATGCTGATACATTTGTGAACATTATCAGAGTACTAATGTAGATAAAACTGTCATTTAAGATGGGAATCAACTTCAGAGACCTAGGGCTTGACTCAGTTGCCTAAACAGAAGTATCTCGTGCTATCTGAGATTTCCTGGAGTTTCCTGTCTAGCAGAATGTTGTGGTGTCCCCATATAGATGTCCCGAATACTCTAGGACATCTCAGGTGGCTCTACATGGATATGTTTAGATAAGAGTTACATTCCCAAATGTAAGTAGCTTGATTCAATTGTCAGTGTATGGGTATGTACCTGACACTCCGCAAGCTCTTGCTTGACTTCTGGCTGATGCTCCAAAAGGACATTGGTTTCCTATAAACCTCATGGCATACCATAGACCGTTTGTGTGGATGTCTCATATCCTAGGATGACCCCAGTGGTGACAGATGTCTGCATGTGAATATCTGTGTCTAGGTTTCTCTGGTGTAAGGATCCACTTGATGAGCCAGATGTTACAATTGCCTGAGCAACTGTTTTACCCTAGTGCTGTTTATTGGTGGAAACACCAGGGTACCCAAGCTTTGACCTAATTAAAAATTCCTACACTAGGATATATGGCCTGAGAAGATGACTCTTTGTCCCACGTTATGTAAATTGTGATCTGACATTTATCTTCAACCAACATTTATGAAAGAAGCAAATATACTATATATTGTAATCCTTCGGTAGAATATGATATACAACAAAACTCAGGCATAATGTACAACTGCAGACCAATGAAGAAGGAATAAGTAGACTCTTACAGCAGCTGTATGAAACTAGACTCAAACAAATGTAAGGGTGAGGAAGAAATCAGCATCATCAGGTTCTGCAGTTCATGGGGGATATCCAGGATGCTGACATCTGCTGTGACAGCCTACCTAAGGAGGAATGACCTCAGGAGTCCTTGTACAATCAAAGGATCACCAGGGCACCAGAGAAGGTGAAATATCATTTGTTTAATATATCAGCTAGGGTAACTACATTTCATTAATCTATTTATTTTTATTGCAATTAGCTAGGTTCTGGGATCCATGCAGTCTGTTTTCCTCTGGTACAAACAAGTATCTTGCTTAAAATCCAGTTAGTGTAACTTACTGCAGTAAGAGAATGTGTAGCACTGTGAACATGATTTTGCCATTATTAGCATAGGCCATGGGCTTTGCATTGACCTTACACTGCAGGTCTCAACATTTTTCTGAATTTGTGTTGCCCTGAGCTGATTTTTGATTGTTTTAGCAGTAATGGGGATTATCCAATGATCAAGTACAGAATCAGAGAATCATTTAGGTTGGAAAGACCCTGAAGATCACCAAGTCCAGCCATCCACCTACATACCAAATCCACCACTAAACTATGTCCCTAAGTGCCACATTCACAAGTTTCTTAAATATCTCCAGGGCTGGGGACTCCATCCCATCACTGGGCAGCCTGTTCCAATGCCTAACCACCTCCTGTGAAGAAATTCTTTCTGATATCCACATTTCCTCATGTCCTATCACTTGCCATCTGAGAAAAAAGGACACCCTCCTCCCTGCAGCTTCCCTACAGGCAGTCATGAAGTCTCCCCTCAGTCTCCTCTTCTCCAGACTAAACAGCCCCAGTTCCCTTGGCCCCACCTCATACATCTTGTTTGCTAATCCCTTTACCACCTTTGTTGCTCTTCTCTGAAAGTGCACCAGCAATTGAATATCTGTAGCTACTGCCTAACTAGATTTAACTTAGCTCTGTGAATACTATATATATTAAAGGTCTAAAATAGACCTGGGGGAAGGGTGAGACTACTGCATAACTTTAATTAATAGCTATTGCTAAAGATATACAAACTTTAGCTGGGAGCCAGTGAGGAAAGGCTGGATACACACACTGTGTTAGCAAACATTTAAAAATAACTCCAAGAAAATGCAAAACGGAAGACAAACCCTCATGATCTGTATCATACTCTTCTTAGCAAGAAATATGAGACTCTGACAAACAGTTGCGTTTCCCTCCTTGCCATTCTTGAGATTAACTGACACTGCCAGCCTCGGGGTCTAAGGGGCATTGGAAGGATGAGAACAAGTCCAGAAAAAAAAAAAAAAAAGATAATAGGAAGTTTAAATGTAATAATTTTGAAAGCATTAATGACATTCTTCTGTAGTAATTAGATCATTTGGCCTATAAATGTTAACATCATTGTAACTGGACTAATAATAACACTTTTACTACACTATAAAGATTATAAGTTAGCCTAACAATAAATCTAGGCTTCACACAGAATATATTTTCCCCTTTGCTGTAATAAGATCTGAAGTGTAGTAAGTAAACAAGAAAAAAAAGAGGTTTTTACCTTGCATGAAAAGAATGTTTGCTCTGAAGTTCAGGAAGGGATGAGAGGCAGAGTTATTGAGAAATTCTGAGTGAAGATGAAAAGAACAGACCTATTTCCAGATCATTTATTTTCTTCTGTATGGGGGTGACATGGAAATTAATTGTCACTTCCAAGGGGCTATTTCTGGTAAAATAGTGTGGGGCCTACAGCTGTGATGAGACATCGGTGATCCTTATAGTTCTTGGAATGTGTAAGGGAGATGGAACTTTAACTAGGAACACAGCTGTTTTAGATTTGATTCTAACTGATAAAGAGAAAAAGATGGAAGATAGTTTCAGTGAGCAGAGCTATAAAATGAAGGAATCATTATTAACAACAACAAAAATAAAAAGTGGCATAAAAAAGCCCAGTGAACTTGGACAGAAGCCCTTCATAACTAGAGAGACGTGGTGGCAAGTAGTCTTGAAAGGATTGACAAAGCTTAAACAGCTTGAAATCAAATCAGTCAGATAATCAAAGGCACAACAGTGAGCTATATAAATGAAGAGAATAATACAAAGCAGGTAAAGAAACCAATTAATAATTCAACTGAAAATTAAGTATGAGCTTCAATTGAAATGAAATGGTAGTCCATGGCTACCTGTGGACCCTAGTTTAGCTAAGATGTCCACAAGCGTTGGCTACAATGCCACAACCAGCTAACATTGCCCATGGTAGCTGCATCAGCTACAGGGCAGCTGAAATAGCCCAGGTGTCTAAGTGGCACTAGATATATGTGTTCAGGCAATCCAGATGTTACCACAAAACATCTAAATGTGATGCTCATACATAGATGCCAATACCTGAGGTGATCTATAAGCATCTATTTTGTTCAGTGGAGATCTCAGGTTCAGTTCAGTTGCTCACACATAGGCATCTAGCAGTATTCAAGAAGACCAAGGGTTACCAGAAGCTGACACAGGATCTACAGACTTGTGTCCTTCTGAAGAGGCATCTGGGCACCTGATGTAGTATCTTGTAAGGCCTAAACTGAAACTAGATGCCTATGTTAAGACAATACCTCTATTAAAAGTAGTAGCCAAGATGGTCATTCAGCTTTCCCTGAAAGAAATGCTTGAGGAACAATTCACCTACATACACACAGACATCTCATGACCTCTGAGGTGCCTTGAAGTATTTTACTCAACTTCACAAGCTGTCTCATTAGGGAATGAGTTTTCCAGAAGACCTTTTCACATCTGTTTTTGAAAACAATTTAGATAGTTGAGGATGTCCAGGCACCTATGTATAATTAAAAAAATATCAACAGAAACGTGACCAGTGAGTTAAGAGAGGTGATTCTTACCCTTTACTCTGCTCTCATGAGACCCCACCTGGAATACTGCATTCAGCATTTTATTGCTGTTTGAGTTACCCTACAGCATCCACACAACCTCCAAATGTCATGGATCACGAAATCCAATTTCCTGTGACATATCTGCTCACTCTGTGATTGTGTCCAAATGGTACTAAATATCTGTGCTCAGATAACTGATGTGAATTCTAAAGGAATTTTATCAGAACATCTGGAAGGACCTGAAAACTAGACATAAAGCACATGGAAACCCATCATAAGATCAACTTCCAGCAAGAACCTGCATCTCCTGAGGTTCCTCCAGCCCTGGATCATTTAATGCCCCAATAATAATTAATAAGCGATTACAGTTGATACACAGCTTTAATTCTCACTGCATGTGGTTGAAACTATTTCCTTATTTTTCCCAATGTCTGGTGGCAAAATTACAACTCAACCTGCACAAAAGAGGTTCTCCTTGGCAAGGATGAAACTTTAAGTAGTGTTTGATCGTCTCCCTGGTAAGATTAGCGCCACATTACTGCTCAATGCAGAGCAAGTTAATGTGCTAGGAGCTCCCAAACGTGTGTTTTTAGATGATGCATATCTTTAGTGTACCTTTAAAGATTCATACCTTTAGTCCAACAGAACTGAGGTTTTGTAACATACTCTGAACACATATCTAATGTGGCTGATACAGGAATATGTTATTTCTTATAGCTGATGTTAATAAAAATAGCTAATCTCATTCAAATGTCTTCTTTCTCTATTCTGTTCCATGGAAGCTCTAATTTAGCATTCTCAACATCTGTGATTCCCTGCATGTGAAATATACTTTCTCAATGCAGGCTCTTTATTTAAAGAGGCCTGTAGTTTGCTGTGTTGTATAAAAACATACTCTAGTTCCTTGGAAGAGTTAAGCAGATAGATTTTTTCTTTTCTATCGCAGAAAGCAATTAAGCATAAACTTAAGGTTCAATGAAATCAAACTAGGCATGCATGCAAGTGCTCTATTGAACTGCATCACATTTTAATTTTTTCAGGTTCTGTTGATGATGTCTTATGATGCTCTAGGCTTTTGATCCATAACAAAGTCTCTTTTACATAGGGCATTATAAAAAGAACACACACAAATGCCTAGGAAAGATTATAGAAACAGAATAAGAATGAAGTTTATATTTCCATAATATATTCCCAGGCTCTGATATTTCCTGAGAACTGTACAGTCTCTGTGTAGTTCATAGCTTCAGTGTAATGCTCTTTTGCCCAGTTTTCATAGAAGACTGTGTAAAACTTGTGGTACCTGCAATATCCACTGGTCAAGCTCTCTATATCTAATTGCATTTGGTGAGAAAAATTGCTTTCTGATTTGATTTGAATCTGCCACCCAATAGCTTTAGTAGGTGACCCCTAGTTCTTCCTATACCAGAGGAGGTAGTAAGTAATAATATCTTATTGACTCTCCTTATTGTTCATTATTTTATGTCCTTCAGTAGTAGTCTCTTCTAGACTGAAAAGTTGAAGATAGACAAATCTTAGTTGCTCTTTGCAGGGAAGTCATTCTATCCTAGGAGTCATACATTTCACCCTTCACTGTATTTCCTAGCTTTATAGTATAATTTCTGAGGTACTATGAGCAAAATCTCTCTCTGTTTTAGGATAATCATGTAAAGACAAAATAATAATTTACTAATAACAGGGCTATTTCAATCAATGTTGGGCAGATAGTCCTACTGAATGATTGGATTAGGATTTACTTCTAAAAATCTGGTAGCAGAAAAAGATTTTTATTGCTTTTTAGTACACAGTCAACATTTTATCAAGCACTCATCCATCATAATATCTAAGGTGTGTGTGAAGATCACCCACTGCTACTAAACTGTATGCACTTTATGTGCATAACAATATGTGCGTTTCAGCTGAAACCTGAAAGTTGAAAGAACTGACTACACACATACATTACTAGATCCAGTCATCCAGTTACTAAGCATAATGCTGTCTGCTTTGGTTTACCAGAGACAGTCCTGTGCATCTCACAGATATTACAGATATCACATATATTGCAGAATGAACACAACAGGGCACCTCAAAAGCACTTGGTATTTATGCCTACTCAACTCAGCTTTCAGTGTTTGTTGCTAAAATGTAGCCGGGAAGGGGAACCATTATGCTATTCCACTCCACTGTTTGTCTTCTGGGTACAATAATTCAGTCCTCATGATCACTTAGTTACTGCTAAGATTGGTCAAAGAAATTAAAGAAAGTTGGCCAAAAATATGATGGATTTTTTTTTTTTTTTTTAACGAAGAAGTATTTTTCCTCTTTTTCCCTGTTTATTTTTCAGCACTATAGTAAAATAAAGCCAAAAACTATCCAAATTCCTCCTGGAAATAAATTTTCCAGGTCATGAAGCATCTAAAATTTATGGATACTGTTTGATGACATACGACCTTGGAACCACAACATTAATTAGGATTTATTAGGATATTGAATAACCATCACACCAAGGGAAAAGGAACTATATTCTAGGAGAAAACAAACAAACAAACAAACAAACAAAAAACAGAGGTGGGGTCATAAGAGATAAGTAGTTGAATCTGACCTTCAGTTGCAGTTATGGGACAAAAAATAACAAAAGTAAATTTTGAATGCGTTAATAAAGATCAGGAAAATGGTTCTCACTGGGGTCATGGTACTGGTGAGACTGGTAGAGGAATATAATATAAAATAGTAATATAAAATAAGCTTTAAAGTAACACAAATCCTGGACAATCTGCTACAAAAGGTCACAAAAATCTTTTCAGGCCAAAAAATAATATGGTGAAAGATGTTTATCTTAAGACCGAAAAAGACTTTGATTGCATATAATCTACCTCCTGAGAGAAGATGATGCCACAGAGTTCAGATTTTCTGGTAGTCCAAACACAGGGATCCATGTTTTTCATGCAGCTAGGAAGCCCAGATTTTTTACATGTAAGTCAGAGTGTGGGTGATGGGAAAGGAATGACATATGCCTTAGTCTCACTCTGATAAGTCTCATCACTCTGGGATGATGCCAGAAAGCCATATAGACAGAGCTTAAACATTGGCTTCATTGCAGAATACATAAACCTCTGCCGGGAGGAAATACCAGATATAAAATGGCTCTTTAATTTCACAGACAAATTCCAATTAGAAATGCAATACACATTTTTTTACACTGGGCGTGATTAATCACTGGAACAAACTACCAGTAAAATTGATGAATTTACCATTTCTTGATGTCTTCAAATCAAGAGTGGATGCCCTTGTAGAATTTATGTGATAGCCACACACATTAGTTAAGTGCAATACTTGTTACTGGGGTTAATACCGTTGGTATTTTAATGGTCTGCCATACAGTGGAGGTCAAACTAGTGGTCTTTTTTGGCCTACAGCTCTCCAAAGCAGATAAAAAATCTTATTTTGGACAATATTGCTTTGGCCTACATGTGATCATCCTCTACATATTCTTATCTTCCCCTTTTCCTGAATTGTCTGTGACACAGTTACCATCATGAACTCAAGCTCCTGAGATCTATTTAGGTTCCTTAATTCCCAGAGAAATGTATAGTGAATCTAATAGGAAGCTATACTAGATTAGTAAAATATCCTGAATGCTTCATTAGATTTGAATCCAGATACTTTTAAACAAGCATTAAACAATCAAAAGGGAGACAAAATAACCAATATTCATCAGTAAGGCTCATTTTAGGTAGCTTCTGTGTTGTAGCAACTAGTTCCTCATGGGAGCAAAGTCTAGAAAATAGTTCTTGGGTCACCAAACTGAATTTCTTGATATATTCAAGAGGTAGTTGAGTAGCTACTTGCATAAATCAATCAAACTTCATTTAAAAAAGACAAACGTCATTGTCCTACCTCTAATTTCACTTATTCCAAAACCTGTTCCAGGACTTCCCTGAGGTATAGATACTCATCTTAAAATTTACAGCCCTCAAAGTCTATTAATAACTGTTTTATTTATTTATTTATTTGTTTTGTTTTGTTTTGTTTTGTTTTGTTTTTTATCCACCGTTAGCCTATTTAGTGCTTGTGTTTCCCTGGAGCATGGATGTCAGTATACTTAGACCAAGAAACCATATTACATCTAGGCTTAATTTTCCTAAGCCAAACTCTTTATCTCGCTTCATTTAAAGACAGGTTCTCCATTTATAACATCACTGGATTGGTCTTTACTCATTTGTATTTCAGTTAGAACTGGTATTTCTTAATTATGGATTATGATGATCTAACTGAGGTCTCAGGAGGTCTGTAGAATGCAGCATTATCTCAACATTTTCTGAAAACAGACAAGATTTGAATTTGCCTTTTTCACAGCTGTTTCACATTAGTGGCTTGCAGTCATCCAGTGACTGAATAAGACACCTAGGTCCTTTTACTTTTTATTATTTCTGACTAATAAACTTCTACCTAATGGAAGCAATACTTGTTACTGGTCCATAAGGACACAAGCATTTACTTTGTTCTACTGAATTTTATTTCTTTTGTGGTACTCCAGTTCTCACAATCATCCAGTTCCCCTAATAATCTTCCCCTTGGTATGGGCAATGCTGAATACCTTGTTTTTATTAACAAATGCCAATTGTAGACTTTTTTTGTGCTAATCTCATTAATCTTCATGCTCTGTATTATTAGAAGTTCCGAATCCTCATTTGAGGGAATGAATGATGATCAGTGTCAACAAAAGTATGCAAGAATGCAAGTGGAGTAATTTCTACTGTGACAGTAACTATTGACTGATAGTGTTTGAACACTACATAGACAAAGATTTCTGTTGGATCCCTTGAAGGGATGAGAAAAGAGAATAACAGGCTTCCGTTTCTATTCTAGTACTAACAGTAAATGTGGCCCATCGTAGTGGGGAAATGGATAGTGTTGTCTAACTGAAACTTCTGCAAGGAAACTGATCTCCCCAAGATCAACTGACTGCAAAAGAAAGTAATTTACTCATTAATATACACAGACATTTGCAGAATTCCACAAGTAACTTATTATTCTAACTTCATGTCTTCCTAGTGGATTTAGAGGAGTCACAAATACCTTCAAGACACACAATACCATTTTCAAATTACACTTCCTCATTATAGTCTCAAAGTATGTGTTGACCTAATATATAATTTCATAATTCATATGCATAATTGTTAAAATATTGTGCAAATGCTGTAAGTATGGCATTTGTGCATACAAGTGACAATATAGCTGCCTGTGCTGGATATGGCTATTTCTAATTAAGTGGTTCTGGGCAGTTACTATAAAGTTAATATGCAGATGTAGGTATTCACTAAAAAATAATGATTGTATAATCACAATTTTAACACAGAAGGGATGCTCTTACAGCTACCTAAGTGCTACCTACAGTACACATCATAACGTACAGAGTGCATTACTGATTTTCTTTGGATGGAAGCTACAGAACTTAAATATGAAAACTATAATCACATTTCATTAAAAGCACTAAATACTTGATTTCAATGACTGCATCTTTGTCACAAGGTAAAATACTAATTGTTATTTGGAATCTAATTATTTCCAAATGTTTTTATTGCTATATATTAAATTAGGGGAGACTAAAAAGAAGAAAGTACAATTCTAATTGACTGCCAACTTTTAAATGAGATTGTTTCTCCTGAGACTATGGTGATTGGAACTTGCATTAGTAGCTCATTGAAGCACATATAATTCTTCTGACATATGTCATAGTTAGATCTTTTTATTGATGCAAAAATGCTTTTCTGTTTTAAGGTATCACTGCAGAAAAAAATGTTTATATTATAATTATGCATTTTGCAAGACTCCAAATACTTAAACTGCTGCACTTAATGGGTATAATGCCAGCTGGTAATATTCTGTAGGTTTTGTCCATTGTTATCTGTTTTTTCAGTCTGCACACAAAATTTCAGTTTTTCAAAAATAGATCTGCATTATGTGTCTTTCTCTCCACTTATTAAATGCTTCATTATTGATCAGATTCTGTAGCAACAGAAGTATTAAAACAGTACTGTTATGGTAATGCTTGCTTATTGTCCTCCACAGGATAAACTGCAAATATTTGACCTTGAATTACAGATTTGGGGGGAATAAATACAAGCTACTGCCTGATGAAGAAAATCTGTATTATATCAAAAAAGGGTAAGATCCAAATCTTCAAAAGCTTTTAAATGCCTCATTAACATTTTGATTTCTGTTTTCAAGAGCAATAAAACATAATAAAACTCTCTATGTTGTAACATTCTCATTTGTGTTGATATCTCCCTTGAAGAATTACAAGTTAGAAGGATCAAACAATGACCTTAGGTTACAAGACTGCAACTTTCAAAACAATTTCACCTTTTCACTAAATCTAACACTGGAGTTTGAATATACTCACTTTTTGGTACATCTAGATAATCTTTGTTTTAGTCTGAAACAAATTGGTCCTCCCTGTGTGCAAAGGACCTGGGTGCAAGCCAGCTCCAAACAGCAAGTCTTAGGAGTATGCTAGCACAGTGCTGCATCCTCCTTTGCCAATTGTTAAAGCTTATTAGTCCTAAATTAATACTGCAGTAAAAATGTTTGTTCAGTTTCTGGTTTGAAATTGGTTTATATCAGTCTATCTTGGAGCAAAAGAATGAGCACCTAACTGCCTGCAAAATATTGTGTTGTGTCTTTAGCAGATAACTTTGATTCATATAGGATGACTACAAAATAAGATAAAAATCAGCATGACTAAAAGTGTGGGATTCATTTTGCCTAAATCCAGATATCCATTCTGTACTTATCTGCCTTTGAAATATTCTTATGGACTCTTGACAAAGACAATGGTAAGACATTTCTAGGTTGCAAACAATCTTGTTCAGAAACAGTCAACCAAAATACGTTAAATGAACTCTATAGTTGCCATTTTTTCTTCATTGACTATAAAGGAAAGGAAGGAGGATATTCATCTGAAGAATATCCAGTGATGCCCACAATCTGCATGCAAATCCTCAAACTAAGACCCAACACTGGCCAGCTGAATTGCTTCACTGATAGAATCACAGAATTCTAGAACCATAGAATATCCCAAGTTGGAAGGGACCCATAAGGATAATGGAGTCCAACTCCTGGGTCCCCAAAGGATCACCCAGAAAATGAGAACATGAGTCTGAGAGCGTTGTCCAAATGCTTCTTGAACTCCAGCAAGTTTGGTGCCGTTATCACTTCCCTGGGGAGCCTCTTCCAGTGGCTGACCACTCTCTCGGTGAAGAACCTTTTCCTGATATCCAGCCTGAGCCACCCCTGTCGCAGCTTCAAGACATTTCCTGGATTCTATCATTCATCATGAGAGAGCAAAGATCAGCGCCTGCTCCTCTGGTCCCCTTGTGAAGAAGCTGTAGATTGCCATGAGGTCTCCCCTCAGTTGTCTCTTCTGCAGGCTGAACAAATCAAGTGACCTCTGCTGCTCTTCATACATCTTCTCCTCCAGACCCTTTGTAGCTCTTTGTAGCTTTTGTAGCCCTGATAGAATTGACAAGACCTCTTCTGTCTAATTGAAGTTTATGCTCTTAGTGTCCGTAAAGACACCTTATCTAGCCACCTAAATGTACATCTCTTAATCTTGAATTCAGTTGAGTTGTAGGGATTTGACTCAGTTGCCTAGAAATAGGCACCCAGTAACATTTGAGATACACTGCAGTATCCCAGAAGATTTGATGGTACGAGCAGGAGAGATAAAGGTCCCCCAGTGATCTGTGTCCTTCTGTACCATCAGGTCTGCACCAGGTGGGATAGTCCATAGTACTTCAAATAGCAGCAGATGCCTCAGCTTAAGCCATGCTCTAGGTATCAGAATCTGGCCTATTTATGACTGGTGAAGTCAGTCACTTAAGTGTCAAGTGTCTTGATGTCAGCATCAAGACAGAAACATTCTTCCAATGTTGGGAAAGAAGGAGCAAAAGTCCAAAATCTAATCTGAAAGAGAATTGACAATCTATTGCACCTCAGATGATTCATCGTGGAAAGGAGATTTGGGTAATTCTAGCTGGTCTGTCATTGCTGGGAGAGGTTTCTGGGAGGGATGGCTCAATGTTCTACTTTAAGGGTAGCCATCCAGGAAAGAAAACATTGATAATAAATAACTGGAAAAGCAAGGACACAGCAGAATCAGCCAAGACAATTTGCAAGTCATGGTTCATGCCCTAGCAGTCATAGCATTTAAGAAATATCATTACAGCTAGGTTAGTCTTATGCATGGGTGTTGTTTGTTTTAATGTCTTTTCTGTGCACAGGTTGTTCAGCCTTTATTTCTCACCTGTCAAATTAGAAAAGTACCTCTTTAATGAAAGAATGTCTAATAGCACACCTCCAGCACTTTGGGAAAAATGCACCCAAGAGCTCCCTAAAAAAATCAAACCAACAAGATTAACCTGTACTTCACACATTTAATTTCCATTGCAATCACTTCAATGGCTGTTCCCATATGGGCGCAGGCAGAAGGAGTCTTTCCAAGATGTCTCCTCCTAGTTTGCACACAACTGATTTGGCTTAAGAGCAGTGTATTTGCCAGTGTCAAACCAGGACAGCCTGCACAGCTATCAGCCGTGCTGCCTCTCAGGAACAGGAATCAAGAGCTGCTGCTGGCAGAGAGCTGCCGACTCCATTTGCACGGGGCTTTCACTGCCTTTATCCCTGCAGAGCCTGTGTTAATTTCTGCTGGGGAACTGTAGCCTGATATAAAACTCTCCATTCAGATGAGCAGATTTGACAGATTTGTCTACTTATTAATAGACTAACTTCAGCAGAATTTAAGATGCAAATTTATTCCTGGCCTATTTTCCTTTTTGCACTTTCAGTCTTGTTTTCTCCCCAGTGCTTTTTCCCTGGCTGTTTACATTTCCTCATCTCTGATTCATATTAATTTTATGAATTGTAATCCTTTAATCTCCCATAATTCACTAGATTAGCTTTTAAGTAAGAGAAGCTGGCAATGGGGCTGGGAGCATGTGGCCTTTCCTCCCACCTTTGTCCTTGTGGGTGAATTATTAATGGCACCCCAAAGGGAAGAGCCAGGCATGCTTCTCTTCAGCAAGCACAGCAGAGGACAAGCTATGACAGCAGAGAGAATAAAATCCTAGTATTGGGAAGGGTGAAACAGTATTTAACCAACTGAGTATCTGCGGTTTCTAGATGCTACTAGCAGCCATTTTGCAGTGAAGGTGTGTCATAGCGGCGGACATTTTGTGGGGGAAGCAAAGGCGACCCCAGTGGCCATCTTGCCCTGGCTGAGGGGAGGAAAATGTGTACTGCTAGAGGCAGAGGGTGGCTGAGTCCTGTATGTCACCAGAGCTTCTCTTCCTCAGGGGCCAAGTACTGCAAATACCTCTTTCTTCTGTTGTTGTTTAAATTTAGTCATCTTTTGGGGTTTGGTGAGAGTGCCAAGAGCCTGAGAAGTACAGGAGTGTACTTCAGACTGGTGAGTGGCACAGGCTGCTTCTCTCCTCAAGAGGTACATATGGGTGCCAAGCTGCCTGTGTCCCCAAGCTGGGTCTTCCCTCCTTTTCTATTTTTGCATCTGTGCTTGCTGCATCTACCCAGTTTATGAACAAGAGGCACCTGCTGTGAGCTTCCGTTGCCCCCAGAGCTCTGTACAGATGTCTGACAATCTCATTTCTGCCAGGGAAGGACTGACAGGGGCTGCAGGCTACTCTTTGGAACTGTCATGGTTTTCCTATGCATTCACTAGCACTGAGCTTACAAAGGCCTCTAGTTCAGCTGGAAACTTGAGCAGCCCGTTTGACTGCATGCTGAGCTCCCTTATGTCCCAAACTGCTTCCTCCATCCCTGCTACCTTATTGACTCTCATTGCCGTTTTGGCTGGGAGAGTCACTTTGCCTAATGGGCTTCCAGAGGCCTCTGCATACCCCAAAACTGCACCATGGGCAAAGCAACAGTCTCAGCTCACGCTGCAGCAGGAGGGGAGGGTGTCTCTCATGGGGGCTGGAGCACCATCAGGTGCAACCATGGGAGAGGCACAGGAGGCCTCCAGATGCCCTGCAGTGTTAGCAGAGCTTTGCCTTTCTCTCTTACAGGTACTGCTGAACTGATCGGGATAGACCTGTGCTGGACTCATAGGTCAGAGTCTGAGCCAGTCTATTTACTTGTTTTTGCTGTTTCATGGATCAGAAGGCCATAGGAAGTCATTATAGCCATTCAGCCTTACCTCCTAAGAAGCACTGACTGTAGCACTTCCCACTCTCCTCATTCACTTTTAAATGAGCTAGAGCATATGTATTTTATGAAGTAATAAAACGCACAAGCTCAGTTCAAAAACTAATTACTGCTAGGAAGTGATAGAGAACTGTTGATGCTGTGAGGCCTGGACAGGGTGCTGATGGGAGACACCAGGATGCTGAATCCACCTGAGTGGGTGCAGTCCTGGTAGCCAAGAGGAGCCTTCCAGTCATCCTGAGCCCTGAAGCAGGTTTGGGCCATGTGGTATGGTCAGGAAGATAGGTTCATTTTATTGCCATGATTAGGGTCAGTAAAAGTACCAAAATGGATTCATCTGGTAGTAGTACTGTGAATTATGTCAGGGAAGAGATGCTACTAAGTACCTTTTCAAGTGCACAAAGAAATCTGGTCAAATGAAAAATGCTGCTTTTAATTGGAAAGTAAAACATCAAGAGATAAAATTGGTATAAAAATGGTTGGGCTTCTGAAAACTGGTAATACAATTACATATCCTAAATAAACCTCTTCTAAGGAAGAGGAAACTTCAGCATCAGTCTACTTTAAAAAACTGTTTATGCCTAGATTTATTTATTTATTTATTTTTCCCCTCTGATGGCTCATATACTTTCCATGACTTCAGCATGTAATATCCATCTTTAGCCAACAAAGGCAATAGGATCTGATTGAGCAAGCATGGTATATTAATTCAGAAAGACAAGGTGTTCTTTTGTTTCCCTATGTGGTTAGGTGTGTGCTGCTACTGACTTTATTTAGAAGTGTTAACTGTTATGAGAGCTTTAGAAATAAATAAACCTCTTGCCACAAAATAGTCTCAAGATACTTAGAAATGTGTGTATTCTCCACTGTCATCATATGGCATCAGTTATATATAAAGCTTGGCTCTTTGTATTTTCATCAGGGAAGTGAAAATGTCAGATTTACTTACATGCGTTTCTCCTTGAGATGTATTTTTACATCATGTTCTCAAATCTTTCTTTCTTTGCTTTCTGAAGCTGAGGTCCACCAGCTGGTAAAAGGACACAGACAGCCAAGATCAGTCGGGACTTGAAGCCTACTGCTAACCAGCTAAGGGTCTGACGGTGAAGATCACAACTTGTCTGACCAAGTACAGTTTCCATGGCAGTAGCAGTGCCCTAACATAGAAACTACCTCTCTAGTGTGCACCTAAAATAAATTCCAAAATACTCTTCCTGAAAATTGGTGAAAACTATGGCTGCGTGTGAGATTATGTAAATAATACTCTCTGTATTTCTGCAAATTAAGGCAGTTCCCTGTACTATTACTTTTACAAGATCTAAGGGTCACCTTAGCTACTCAAAGTTTGCTGTGCCATCCAGAGTTCTTGAATAATGAAAATGATTCCTAATAACCTGAGTATTTTAGCTTCAGTGTTCTTTTCTGGCCAAATAATGAGGTCATGGATGCTTTGTCCTTAGTGGACAGATTTGTTATGCCTCATTTATGCTTTGAGGTAGATCAACCTAAAATGGAGCATGAATGCTCTGACTGTCCTTCCTTCATTTGTTAGTAATTGATCTTTTGTTTTTTTGAGAGGTTTGTGTATATCCTTCCAAATTGTGTGAAGAGGGGTTGAAACAGTCGCTGTTTATCTAATACGTGTCAGATCATGTCTTTGTTATTAACTGGGGATATTTACATGTGTATGTATTCATGTAAATAAATAGCACTTTTAAAAATCTTCCTCTCTGGTTTTCTGATCAACCACTTAAGAGCAATATATCTTGAGTGTCATTTTCTTTTTTTTTTTTTCTTTTTCTTTTAAATTACTATTTAAAGGATCACAACATATTTTTTTTCAGACTTTGACACAACCCAAGCTATTGTCATAAAAATATATTTCTGCATTTTCTGATTGAATAGTGAGAAATCCAATATATGTTTTGTTTCATTCAATTCATCTCAAATCGTTGCATCTACATTAGTACATATTTGTTCTTATCCTAGAAAAAATAAAGTGTAGTTCATGAATTCAAGTCTTGATCTTTGAGAGGAAGGAATTTGCCTTCTGGAAAAGTTATAGTGGCTCACGTTCTCAGTTTTTCTTTATGATACTTAACAAAATCCAAATTAACCAAAGCAAAACTAATTTTTAATTCTTTAGTGAGCCTTTTAAACTTAGAAAAGTGGAAACAATGAAAGACTAAATATAAATACTATTTACAGACTGACAAACAAATATATAATATTGCTTGGACTACTCTATCTATTTTTATTGTTTCTGATTCTTTTATTTTCTCTCTTCATCCTGACCAGTTGGAAGAACCTGTTTTTGTATCGTTCAATGCTGTTTGTTTCCTTAGCTGCCAACATTAAAGTTCAAAAACACACCATGGTCCTTAGTCTTGAACTGACATACCCTGACTATAAAGTGGTGGTGTTCTCATTATCACATGGCCTGTAATATGCTGTGGCAACTTTCTTCACAGATAGACATAAAAAAGAGGCATGGCTTTGTAAATAGACTGAAAATATTTTAATTTCTTTGACAGCTGAGCTGGTTGTGATGAAAGCCCAGTAGATGAAAAGAGTCTGGGGTGCCAAAACTAGGAAAAGAGGAGTTGGCTCTACAGTGTATCACAGGTTCTAGATACACAAGGTTCATAATGCCTGCCTCAAAGGTCATACCTAAAAGCTGTAAAATGGGAGAGGTCATCTGCAGGGAAAGGAAATTTACCTGTGGGGGAAAAAAAAAAAAAAAAGTGAAACAAAACTAAATCTAAAAAAAAAAAATAATAAAAAGCTCAACTCTGGTTCATTAATTGCATGTGCATGTGTGCAGGGGACACACTGAAGAGAATAAATATAGCCTGTCATACCTGAAATAGAAAGATGGAGAAGGTGGTGTTGGAATAGAAGAGACAAAATGATACATAGGGCATGACATGAAAGCAAAAGGCAAATAAAATGAAAGACTAGAATGAGAAAGAATGGTGACACAGAGTCACAGTGCAATCTTAACAAGCCAAAGTCAGGACACAGGATCATGGATGTTTTCAAGCTGTCTGCAATTTTCTTCAATAAATTGGCTTTAAAGGTTTGATAGCATTTCCCACAGGAAGGTGTGCAGCCCTGTTAAGATGTTTTGTATTGGCTAGCCACAGGTTCCAAGTCCCACTCCACTATAATGTGCTTTTCAGTTCAGAGTAAAGGATTTCTTCTACTAGAAATTATCATTAATAACAAGAAGCCTGTCAGTTGACCTTTCTCAGCAAAAATATCACTGGTAAAATCTTTCTAAAATCTGACATATGTCTCAAATACATCACTTGAATCCTTCATTTGGGGCCAAAATCTCATCTTCAGCTACACGTGCATAATACTCATTAACATCAGCAGGAGCTTAACTCAAATTCAAGGTCAAAATTTGTTCTCTGTTCCTCAAAAGACTCTGAAGTTTTATGCGAAAGTTCAGGGTTTTATACATCAAAGAATTGTGGAAATGTTGGTTAAAAATGACCTCTGGAAATGTCTAGTCCAACTTTCTACCCATTGTAGGAATATTGCCACCAGATCATACATTGGCTTTGTCTAAGTAAGTCTTGAAAACCTCCGAGGACTGAGACAACACAAAGTCTCTAGAAAAACTCTTCCAGTGTTGTACTGGAAGTACAACAGTGAATAAAAGTATTTTGTTACTGTTATTATTGGCAATGACTATGGGGAAACAAGATGTCAAATACAGTTTGATGTATTTGTCAAAAACAGTTGATGTATTTGGCTTCTGAGTTGACAAAACAAATTAGCATTGACTTAACCTTAAGCAGATTCTTCTGCATATTGAAATGGATAAAAATTACCTAATAGAATTTTAAGTGTGTATTTTAATATCCAAGGTAGTTGGCTGAAACTTTGCAGAGTTAATAAGGAGCTTAAAATTTAAGTATGTATTTGCCTACTATGGCAGAGTAATTTTCCTTTGTTAGTAACATGAACAAGAGTTCATTTTGGAAAACCTAAGTTTTAACTGAGCTGGGCTGTTGATACAATGAATGCCAATGAAAATATAAAACAAAGTCCTTAAAATGTGCTCTATAAAGTAATTGAAAGGCTTGATCTGTAGTTTTAGTGTAGATCTCAAAGGTGGAACTCTGGAACTCTCTTTGAGATAAAAGACTTGAATTTAGATGTCAACAGGCAAGTGTTTGTATTAGGAATGAGAATTGCCTGATGCTCTGTGCCATTTCTGGTGCCATAGATTATCCAAGGCATCTTCACAGGGCTTTATATTACACAGCTCTAGGGAAGATCTAAACCCTTCTGGAGAGTTTGCTGGTGGCCAGATAGAGTTTCCTTAGACCCCTCAAATGATGGCAGATACCTGTGCTGATATCTGATGCAGAGTATCACTATCTACTTAGCATACTGGAAAGAACCTATAGAGTGATTCAGCTCCAACTAACGTAAAGATCAGGTGTACACATATAGGTGCCTGTAGGTACAACAGCTGCCTTAACTCCAACTGTAGTCAATAGAACTTTTAGGGATCAAATTCAGTTGCAGGCACACATTTGCTGAGTGCATTTGAGATGCCCAAGGGACACCTGAGCTGTCTGCATGGGGCTGGAAGACATGCTAAAGGATTTATAGGATACTCATATCCTTCTGAACTGGCAGATGGAGAGCAGGTGGAATATCCAAGAGCACCTAATATAAGGAGAAACCTGCTGGTTTTGGCACGGTGTGAGAAATGAGAAGAAAGATGTGGGTGTTAGACGTGCTGAAATCCTGTCAGCAGCCAGCTCTTGTTGCTGTCTCTATATCATAGAAACAGTTGACAGCACATATTGACACTTTGCAGCATAAAAATTCTCACAGTGTCAATGTTGCCCAACAGTTTGAAGTGTTGACACCCTAAATGATGCACCTCGAAGAGACAGAGAGAGAGAGAAGAAAAAAAAAAAAAAAAAAGATGCTGTGAAGGAAGAGAGGGGAAGACAAAATTTATAAAGGCAGGAGAATTTTTTGCTCACAGTCTTCGACAGTTAGGGGAGTGAAAAGTACTTAGAGCTGAATGAACTTTGTGCTGTGAAGGTAACGGCCCTGGTGGACAGCAGGATGGATGGTATGTGAGGACCTCGAGGAAAAGACATATAATAAATGGTGTGGGGATAAAGTTTGGAGGGGAGGGGTCTGCACAGGCTATGCCTCTAATAATAAGCAGCACCAGGGCCTCTTCACTGCCCCCAAAGCCAGCTGGCACTTTGTGGCCACAGCCTTGCTTTTAAACACTCTCTGCCTCCAAATGAGGACAGAGGTTTCCAAAATTCTTATTGGGAAGATTTCTGGACATGGATAATGCCTGTGTCTAGGGATGGCTACAGTAATGCTAGTTGATCAGTAACAACACCAAGAGGTTGTTGTTACAACTGTATTCCAGGGCTGGGACCTGTGTCCTGGTCCAATCTTACTCAGTAATTGATGTTCACAGTATCCACTCCCCAACAGCCTTTCCCAATAGCCCTGTGTTGGGTGCCAACTGATTCTACCTACACTGATAAAAGCTGCTTTGTGCTGGTTGCCCATGGGGCTGCAGAACAATCCTTGTCCCACTGTATTTGCTAGTGCAACAGTCTGCCTAAAATTCAGAGGCTTAGAGGAAAGAGAACTGAGATATATTGGTAAAGAGAAAATTTGATGAGAGGAAGTCTCTTGGTCCCTGAGAAAATGATGGAAAACAGTATGAGGGACAACAATTCCAGAATTTCTGGGAGTATGGGAAGGCCTATCAGTCCTTGATATGTGCCTCCCAAACAAGGGAGTGAGAAAAAACAGGATCCTTCATCTAAAGCATCTGGGTGTGATTCTCAAATATCTTCTTACTCCCTTGTGCTTGAACAACAGCATATATTCTTGGATGAAGCACTGTCCAGATTTTAGGTCTTCATAGGATTCATTCAGGACCCTGAACAGAATGGAAATCAGAGCTGCTGCATTTAAAAATGGAAACAATAAACACTCTTGAGACCTACTTGTAACCTTCAAAGAGAAAATACCAAGTAATCTGTTAGAGCTTTCATATTTTCATATAAAGAAGCCAAAAATATTAAATGTTTAAGACCCTCTTTCTTTGTTTTCTGTAAAAGTGATCTGTTCAGAGCTTGGTGGAGAAATTTTATTCTAAAGAATATTTTAACATATATATACATAAATAAATAAAAAATATCTATATATATTCAGACATATATATGATTAATTATTCAAAACAAACCTCCAGAATCAGAAAAGCCTGATTCCATGAAGCTGTCTCAGATCTTTGAACCTAAAAAGATCTGTCTTTTTTAAGATCATTTAGTATCCACAATTGAAGTCAATTTATCAGTGAGATGACCCTGAAAGTTTGTTCTGTGACAGCACTGGAGAAAAGACTTGGCAGGAAGACAAACAAGTTGTCATCGAAGCATCACCACATTTCCTTAGTAACATTGAGCTGAACAGTCCCTACAAAACGGTTTGATTGTGATCAAATGACAAATGAAGAATGATTTTGAGTATTTCTGAGTAGCTCTGCTCCTGAATAGTAAATCCACTTGTGTACTATCCAGGTTTATCATTAAGATAGCATGCAGGTATGACAAACTGCCTGCAGTAAACCCAGTTGGGTCAGATCAGGGATTTATAGTCTCCCATTTGACTGAGATTTATTTATTTATTTATTTTATTTTATTTTTCCCTGAAGACAGATTCCCTATTTAAGCAGCAACCCAAGACAAGAGATGATAGAGACACTTATGAAGGTGTATCATTTGTAAAAGCAAGGCCAAATTTTCTTTTCCTGCCTTAAGTTACTTGGGTACATAAAATACATTTTGGAAAACCATAAACTGTGGGTGGTCTGACTTTTTCTGAAGCTGGCTTTGCAGTTTCTTGCTTTATTTCAGATTTGAAGAAAGTTTTAAGCACCTGCAAGCTTCTCCTATCAGTTAATCAAATAGAAAATCCAATCTCTTCCTCCCTTCTCACCTTTCCTGTTCTCACTAATAAATATTGTCTGGAATAGTTGTTAAAAATTCGGTGTATTTTATCTTTTATTAGTTCAGAATTAATGTGTGTGACCATGTAATCTGCCATAATTTCCGCTGGAGTTGTACTTCAGTTCTTTTACACTTGTTATCCTATTATGTGCTGCTTTTCCTGGTAGATTCCAAAGTTACCATGCAATAACTCTGTTTCAGGGAGGCACAATCCCATCAAGGAGCATTACCGAAAGGAGAATGGGCACCCTGATTATTGCTGCTACGAAGCATGTAATACTCGGAGGGATTACTAATATAATGAACAACCTGAAACTCAGTTGCTTAGACTTGACTCAATAAACTAAAGAAGGAATAGTTCAATCTGAGGAGATCAAAATGTTTTATTCACAAAAAGCAGACAAAAATGAAGTGATTCAGTATCTCGCATTTCCCAGAACTTTCAGTTTGATGGAAATGACAATATTGTGTCTGAATCAGAATAATCAAAACGCGATGTGGGAAGGGATTTGGGCACAATCAAATTTCCAAGTATTTTGACTAATGTGCACTCATGAAGATCACTCTTCTCTTATGAAAACCAAAAATAATCACTCTTTGGTAGTCTTCCCCAGGTCTTTATGTATCCACAAATGTTTTCTATGTTTCTGCAGCAAAACTAAAGCACTGCGAGCATTTAATGTTTACATGAGAACTTATTACTGAAGTAAGCATCCTGTAGTTGTAGAAACGACAACTTTTATTGCCCAAGCAATAAATTCGCAGCCCATCATTTATGATGAATGAGGGGTTGACATTGCTTTTCCTGTGTGCTCAGTACTGTCTGGATCAAACACAGCTCAAGCCCCCACACTCCCATTTTGCTTCACTGACTTCAGAGGTCCATGAAGCAAACCTTTGGAAAATGTTCAGATTTCACTAGTAACGCATTTTTATTAGCTTCGTGTTTTTTATTTTTCTTTTTTAATGCATAAAACCTTGAAGAATAGCTAATTAGATCAGATCACTAATTCCTCTGAGCTAAGAAAATGTATTACTTTATCCTGTATTTTCTAATTTGAGCTCCTTGTGGCCTACATAAATGTTTTGCTTGCATTTTTTTTTTTATAGTCAAGAAGGTCAGAAATAACTGCAGCCAATAAACAAAGAAGCAAACAATAACACTCTTAATAGAAAGATTTATGCCTGTGCCTGAACGCACAGTGCTTCCGGGAAAATTAGTTTTCCTGAAAACATTAATTATTCCTTTTCCTAGGTCCAATATAGGTTGAGTAAGTGCTCTACTAAACCACCTTGAAGGTTACTGCAGTTGATGCAGCAAACTGCTAAGTTTCTGGGTTTCAGACTTTCAGCAAATTGCATAGCCCTCAAGTCTACCTCAGGTGAGGCTGTTGCAGCTCCTGAGATCTTCACAGTCCTCTGGATGCTGCTTGTCTCCCATTCCTCCAGTAAAGGGTGGATTTGTCTCACCTGAAGGGTCACTACCCCGTAGTTGCCTAAAGCTGAGCAGCAATCCTTGGGCACTCCGCACAGTGGTGAAGGAGAAGTGGGTGCTTTTGGAATGACATTCATCCAACCTATCTCAGCAGGAGTGAATTCACCAGGAGAGCATTGCCCAGATCTCCCCTGCTTGCACAGTGGGTTAGTGGTGAATAGCCAGGTATATTTTGGCACTTTGTAAGACCAGAAGTGTGGTCAGCACTGTGCTCACAGGCTTTACAGGGTCAGAATGTGTTGCCAGCTCATTAATTCTGCTGAGAGGACAGAAGTGAAGCTTTAGGCCATTATAACTCCATGATATGCAGAGATGATCTGGTGAGTCTGCACACTGCTGCACCGTGTGTGAACCTACTGGCCCTGGTTTGAACACCTCCTTGCTGTCATCTAGTTTGCCCAGTGTCTATTTTGGCAGGATGAATATGCCATTGGGAACAACCTTGCTCTGTGCAAGCAGTCTTCTGTTTTGCATGTACTGTCAGCTTCTGTGACTTTATGACAAATTGCTGGTGTTTACTATTTTCCTGTTATTTTTCCTGAATATCTCAGTTCTCTTAGACCTTGCTGCATAAATGACTGAACTTACAGTTTGAGAGAAATTACAGTATTCTGACAGAGAAATATTTAAAAAGTCAGTTCTGCAGAGTAGCAAAGTAAAAACAAAGCAATCAAACAAAATATTTCAAATAATAGATAACTGGTGATTATTATTGTTAGGGGGAGCTAGATCATGATACTGTTTCTTCCTCAGCAGCCATGGATTTGATGGTGATTTTTTTTTTGATCGTTTTTTCGTCTAGCAATTATAGGAAAAAAAAATCCACTTGCTTTCTTCTACAGCTGACCCCATATCCTTGTGTAGCATTCCTTTACAAGCTTAAATTCAACAGTTCTTCGCTCTATGATTTTCCTTGCATGGAGTCAAGGGTATGGTTTCCCAGAGATGGACCTGGCTGGGCTGCACTGTCCTGCACTGTTCTTCCCCATGGTGTTTGCCTTATTCAGCCCCTCTTCTCTGCCATACTCTGATGGTCCTATGGTCCCAAGAGGTGTTTCTGGTGGTTGCAAAAGGTTTGATGTCCTGCACTGTGTGGGGAAAGAATGAAAAAGAAAAAAAAAAAAAGAAAACAAACAAACAACAAAAAAAAGACATCTGCTTTCTGAAGCTTTGGTCACTTAAGTAATCGTAAGCTTCAACCTCTCCTGGCTAATCCCCACATGAAAGTGCAGGAGCCAAAATAAGTGGGGGATACTGATTTTACCACTGTTAGGTAATGGTGGCTTCACAATGCCACAAAGCTTCACAATGTCTGATCAGATACCAGGGCATAGGGTGATTATTTCCTGCAAATCATAATATCTTCCATGAGTCTTTACTCAGAACCACTGATTCTACTTTTAATCTCTTCCGTTAAGACAAGCAAGGGAGATGACTACTTAGCAACTGCTCTGTTCAATCTCCATGCAGATTTTGATTGTAACTAACCAAGTTTGCCCTGTCAAAATGCATTTGAGCACAGAAATTGCTGCTGCCAATCTTTTCCTGGCAGTATCTGAACCTCATCCTTCCTATCCTAAGGAGCTCTGCCATGGCAGATTCTCACCAGAGGGACCTCCAGTTGGCAGAAGAACTGTGATGTTTTCTTTCATTTTTCTCTCTCTCTGTTTCTCTCTTTCTTCTCTTTCTTTCCTTCTTTTTTTTTGTTTTTGTTTTTGTTTTTGTTTTGTTTTGTTTTTAACCTTTAATGGTATTATTCTTTTTTTTTTTTTTTTTCTTGCTTCCTTGATTTCCTTTCTTTCTTTCTTCCTTCTACTTAGATAAACCTGATGTGCATTGATGAAGTTAATATATCCCATAAAACATGAATCTGCCTGTTTTAAACAAGCAGCATGACAATTAGCAATTTCACCCAGGTATCATGTCTCTTACTGCTGTCATGTCCCAGTTTTAAAGAACTCTAAAACTGCTGGAAAATACCAAGGCTTCAATCCATGTGATGCCCTTTGAAATGTTAATTTGAAGGGGACAAAAACCTCTTAATTAGAAACAGTGCTGTGCCCTCTGGGTATGATCCCCTAATTTAGGTTTGCTCTGATGACATTGTTCTGCATATTTTGTGACTGGATCTGATACTGCAAGGTTTGGGATAGGGTGGAGTTTCTGATGAACAGGGCAGAACTGAAATTATCTCCTTCCTCCATTTGCAATTTAAATAGAAATCAGTTAATTGCTTGTGGTACAAATACTTCGCTTCTAAGTCATAACTGGATTCATCATGGCTGATACTCTTCTGTGTTGCACACTTGTTCCAGTGAATCTCTCTCCAGAAAATTTATTTGCAAAACTCCCAGTTTGTACAAATCCAAATGAGAAAAAATAGGTCTTCTATTTAACATTCTTTTAACTTGCGTCTTTGGAAACTTTGAAAACTTAATACATTTTAGTGTTACATGGAATCCCTATGAGGGGCTTAAAAGATTCCCACTGGCGCATGGTTTAGCAGAGAGAAAAATATTGGGTAAGCAAATGTCCCATTAGTGACTAGTCTAGGTCAGCGGCTTCAACAGTTTAATCTCATTGTTAAAAGAAATAATGGTCATGTTGTAGTATGAATAATTGATAGGTGCTTTAGTGCACATCAGAGAATATTAACTGGAAGAATATTAATAGAAGGAGAACTGGGTTGTCAGAATTACGAGCCAACTAGAACCAAAACTAACTCAAGCAAAGGCAAAAGATCTATAGCTTTTTACAACAACAGTGTCCCAACTTTTTATTTATTTATTTTTTTTTCAGATGGGCACTGAATTTTCTTACATGTCTGCATGAAAAAAGGAAATCAAGTAAGCAAGAAAAAAAAAATAAAAAAAAAATGAAGGTTAAAGGCCCATCTTGCCAGCATGCCTGGCTTGCTCCAGGCTGCTGTCAGGCAGAGAGGTTCCTCTTCCATCTGAATTGATGCTGGCTGGAGAGGCACCCAGCCTTATCCCAGGGGCTTCCCAGCTGTGAAGTTACTTCATCTTCCTAACTGACAGCTCAGCAGCTAGTGATCATTCTCACTAACCTGATTTGAACAAAACAATCCAGGTTAGCTGAAATAGTTTGGGATTTATTGATAAAAGTAGCGCACATGCTGGCTGCTGAACAGGAACCGATAATTGTCAGGAAAATGACAGGGTTGAATACCTGAGGATGTTCTGGAGTTGGTGCCTGCAGCCAGGGCAGTGGTAAGGAGCAACGAGGAAGATGTTTGGTTCTCAAAATGCCATTTTGAACTGCAGTTGGGCGGGAACGTTTGGGAACGTGGGAAAAGTGGTACCTCTTTACAGACTCTCTGCTGTCCACTCCCTCCTCTACTTCTCTCAGCTCCCCTGTGGACCTCAACATATGCCTACAACTACTAATGTCAGTCTTTGGAAGGAGCCCTCCTCTGGCTCTGCCTCACTGACTTATACCTGCTCATCAAATATCCACTGTATCTGTTCTCCCTTGTCTAAAAGACCTAATTGTTTCCTTCCTCTCAATGATGGTTTATCTCCATAACTCTGTTAATTAAATGTTTGGCCTTTTGAGATGCAGTTCTTAGGGCTGCCACAATAGCATGAGGCTTTGTAGTAGGTTTGCAGTTAGAAAAAGTAAACTGATGGTAAAAAAGATATTCATAAATTTATTAAAATTATAAAATATTTTACTTATAAATATGTTTATATTTATTAATTATTTATTAAATAATATTTATTTATTTATTTATTTAAACAGAATTCCAAATGCATTTATCAGGAGCAAGCACAATCTTTTTTCACCCTGTAAAAGCTGGCAAGAAGAGAACATAAAATGGAGATGTGTATGCATCTATGTTTGCATACTGCTTCCAGTTAAGTTTTGTGAGAGTTTCTGCAATAGAGAGAAGAAGAAAAAGAAGCCTATATCAAACAGAGTTTTCTACCATTTGTCATCCAAATGGCAAATGGGCAAACCATTTATGACCTTTTCCAAATTGCAGCTATGACCAGGAATGGCAAGCAGCATGAGGAACATATCTATGCCAGATACTATTTGTGTGCATAACTGAGTTGACATAACTTGTTCTCCCACAGCCATTTCACAGCAGGGTCAGTAACTCAAATTTGGTTGGGCCAAGGAGAAGCTTATTTGCAGATTTAGTTGCTTCATGTACTTAAAAGTTATCTGCAATTATCACTGCACTTTAGTCAAAGTTTCGTTGATCCCTCCACATGCTTGGTGCACACTCAGGACATATAAAGATATCACAGCAAGCCCAAATTTTCTCTCTCACCATTCCCCAGGGTATGTCAGATCTATGTCTGCAAAGCTTGCATCTCTGCAGCTGGGCATGAGGTGAGTTGTGACCTTTATTGTGTCATCCAGACATAAAGTAGGACATTGTGTGGGTTTCACCTCATCAGATGTAGACATCTACTTTTTTGTCTGAGACGATCAATGCAGGCTTCCCTTGTATTGAGACATTTTTAGAGCAATATCCATACCACTCGAAAGTAAAACAAGCCAGATTAACCATTTTCTAAAAGTTCTTTTTCTATTTCTTTGTTTTGACTAGAAGAAGGGATCAGGTTGACTGACTCCAATTAGCATGTCCACCTGTAGACCTTTAGGCTTATGCATCCTACCCATAGTACTTTTTTGGGAAACAAGTGACAGCCTACTCTACTACGCTGTGGTACTTTTCAGAGAAAATAATATTACAGTGAATACAAATAAATACCAGGAAGAGAGGGGAACATATGTTCTACGAAGCCATTAAAATGAAAGTTTAGAAGTATCTAGCAGACTCATGGATTGGACATCCTGAACTCAGTGTAAAAGCAGTTACATCTTCACTGCAAAAGCTTATTTTGCCTAGCACAGCAGGAGTAGCATTTACCTGAGTCCTACATGGGATGCTGGACTATGAGTTCTGGATCCTGGCTTTCATTTCTGAGAGTTAATGAGGAAGAGAAGATGCAAAGGGATTTTATAAAAACAGGCTAGAAGCCTGTGTGGCTGTGGTGGTTTTACCGTGCTGGATAGCTAAACCCCACAACCGCTCTCTCACTCCCCCTCCTTTAGATGAGAAAGGGGAGAAGTAAAGCAAAGAACAACTTACGGGTTGAGATAAGGATAATTTAATTAAAGGGAAATAGTTATAATAATTAAATAAAGACTACCATGAACTAAACAATTTAACTAAGGGGAAGTAAAAGGGAAAAGGGGAAAAAGGGAGGAAAACAAACAAAATAAATGAAAGCTATATGGAAGTGCAGAGGAAAGAAATTACTCTCTACTTCCCACAAATAAGCGATGATTGACCACGTCCTTGAAGCAAGGCCTCAACGCACGCAGCCGGTGTTCGAGAGGAGGACCGACGTCTTCTCAACGAGAGCCCACCCCTCCCCTCTTCTTCCTGTTTCCACCTTTTATTGCTGAGTGTGACACCACATGGTATGGAATATCCCTTTGATTGGTTTAGGTCAGCTGCCCTAGTGATGTTTCTCTCCTCACTTTTTGCCCACCCCCTAGGAGGGTTAGAGAAAGGCCCAATGCTGTGCCACTGCTGCTCAGCAGTAGACACAACACTGGTGTGATAACACTGCTGTTCCAGCTACAAGTACAGAGTACGGCACTGAATGGGCTGCTGCCCGGAAAGTTAACATTCCAGCCAGACCCAGTACAGTGGCCTAATTCATATTTTAATACAGGGCATGCACACTATTGTAGGACTCCTGATTAATTACATGTTTGCATCTAACTAGTAACAAAAGCTTCATGCTGGGGTGAAAAATAGGATGAACAATCTCATCAGTAAAGCTGTGGACAAATTTAGCACATGCAGTTAAAGTCAGATCTGCAATCCATTGAGCTTGGTGGAAAAAAAAATCCAACTCTCAAAGAGTTGAGTAGGACTTAGTTTTGTCACCCTCTGCTTAATTATGTTACTCTCTGCTTAATTATATCCTGGTAGTGTTGTAATGCTTAGAAATCTCTTCAGCATCCAGATGAGACTGCACATATTGGATTGGGCTTTTTTATGTATTCCTCCGATGCAATTCTGAATCAGGACATAAAAACTGCAGCCAGATTCTCCTGGAGGATTTGACAGAACACTGCAAAAGAGCATTTGATTTTGTCTTTATTGCAGCACACATGAGTGCCTCCATCTCGTTAATGCAGGAAATGTGTTATCTGAGGGAGAGGAACCTGGAAGCTTGGAACATCAGTGATATGTTTTAGAGCCTCTGTTTTTTCATTTTATCTATTAGATGGCATGGCAAATTGAATGTCTCATCACGATGAAATAGCAGCTTTTTCAAATGTGTCCATTTGGCAAGAAAACCGTGTATTTTTGTCAGTGCACTAGCCTCAGTCCCACAAGGGGACCAACCATCTTCCAAGCTGTAATAAAGGAAATGACAAGCTGGGTTAGTTGCTGCTGGGCTCTTCTTTTTGTGCTGAAAGTGTTTATTTGTTTGCTTTCGCAGGGGATTCTTCCCCACAAACTTTTTTTTTTTTTTTGTCTAGAGCTCTTCACTCACGGATGTTAGCTGTAGAAAGGAGCTAAAGATTGTCTGCATTGCTTCCTACCCCTTTTCCAAAACCGCTCCTGTCTTTAGTCTGTGCTTTCCTCTCCTCATGGTCTTCCTTCTCTTTGCAGACTCCCTCATGGTTGAACATACTGCAGTTGCTGATCAATGATTTTATAACACTAATTGCTAATGGCCATGCCAATACTTCATTACTTTATGAACTCCTGGGTCTGATAAGTTGCAAAACCCCAGAATGAACCTATAATTCCACCATGCATATACTCCTTTGATCTTTCTCTTTCCTCTAAGATCATAACTTTAATTCCCCTAACATTCATTAGGTTTCTTCCTAACCCAGGAGGTCTTTACAAGGCCAATCCAATGAAGAACTAGGATGTGGGACTGCAGGAAGGACTTGCCATCCTCTGAGTCTGAATATGTTGCGCACATACCATAATCAGCCCCTACTCCTCTGCTGAGCAGGATGTAATGTCATTAGTAAAGGCTGAGTGGGCCCAAAGCTGTATAAGGAGTACATTGGGAATGGACTAAGTGGATGTGAAGGAAGACGGAGGAAGCATGAGCCTTAGAGTAGCCAAACTCACTGATATAGTGTGATGGGAACACAAATTTTCAAGGCTGATATACGTACGGTCCTTGCATAGCTATTGTGACAGGCTGTGCACCACAGCCTGTTTAGGGATGACTTTATCTCTGCCAGTGTCATGGTAAGTTCTTTTCTCAGCCAAGGATATCTTTTTCCTGAGGGCTGCAAACTGAGAAACAAAGTCATTACTTTGTCCTTTACTCTCTCTTCTCCACAGAGTATTTTTTTAATAGCACCTCTGTTACATCTTGACTGGACAACTGCAGCAGGCTGTGCCTAAGCCCCTGTAACCCCTAAGAAACCCCATCTAGATCAGGATGATGCAGCATCAGAGAGCATAACTCCAGGTTTAACAGACCTTAAACTTGCTTCTCTGTCCCACAGTGACTAGTATATCAAATTCAAACATCTTGCTCTTTATCATTGAGATAATTAGGGCATGCGTGCCCTCTGGATGTAAAGAAACTCGAACCAGTTCTGCAGCTAACTCTGGAGATAGAAATGCCATGCATTGACTTAATGCTTAGATCTTCAAAAGTTTTGGCACCTCTGAACCTTGTTCCAAAGCATGGTGTAAATCAACTCGTAACGAGAGAGAAGGAAAGGTTTTTAAAAGGCTGTAAAGGATTCTTACATTTTTTTCTTCTGCCCTGCTTCCCTGGTATAGGGACCTTGGCACCCCTGGTATGTCTCAGGGATCAGTATAACTTTGGATTTAGTAAAGATCCAAAACACATCTTAGCTCTGGCTAGCTTTGTGCTAGAAGCAGTTTTTTTGTTTTGGTTTGGTTTGGTTTGGTGGTGGCGGTGGTGGATTGTTGGTTTGTTTGTTTGTTTTTTGATGTGGCATTCACAAAAGCAAAACATATCCATTCTTTCTCTAAGAATGGCAACTCTAGCTCATATTTTTCCTGCTTTGGGAGAGGAGAGTAATGCACTCAGGCTGTGGGTGGTCAAGCCTTTCACTGTAATGTAGAAATCTCGAATTGGAAGGACAGGATTGTCCAGCTTGAAGAAGGATGTCACATAACAATGCACCATGAAAAGGAAAAAGAGGTCAAGGTGAACTTTGAGCTCTGGTTAAGGAAGAAGTAAAATCTTCTAACACACCCTTTTTCATCCTATATACTTTTCCCTCCCTAAAATGCATCAGAAGATTATCTGGTAGAAAAACAAACCCAGGAATAAATGTCATCCTTGTCCATAGCACCCCTGTGCAATGTCAGGTTTATCTACACATTGCATTTTTCGAAAGGTGCTCTTTTTGTTTTCATGGATAGATCCAATCATAGCTTTATTCACAAATTTCAAAACAGCCTAACAATTTTATATTCAAATATGCACATTTTTTTATATTTTTATTTTCAATTCCAGTATATCTAGTGATGTAGAAGGTAAGAGGGAAAATCCAGTCAGAATGATGAATGATGGAAGTAGGTCAAAAGTATCATTAGATGGAAAGTTACTTGCACTTCAATAGACTATTATATAGCTAGAAAGTATATACATAGCTAGAAAGTGTATACATAATGACTACTTCATACCTACTTTTAACATTATGAATAGCTGAACTCCCTTTTCCAGCTTATTTCAAATCAGTATGCGTAAAATTTAGAGTAGAGGTTGAAATGATCCTATTCTTTGCAAGAAATACAAAGGCTATGGCCTTTCTAACCCCCAAAGTTATTAGACTCAGTGTCACTTCTGTGAGCTTGTCAAAGCAACTTTTGTTGTTACCTTTTTCTTAGATAACATCCAGTTTCATTTGATATGTATCAATTTTATAGCTATAAATTTAACTGGATTCTTTCCTCCAAAACATTTGCTAAGATTTTAACTTAGATTAATTTGTTTCAACAGAAATTATAACTATCAGCCTGTATGGAACATGATGGTTCATTTTGCCTATAGGCAAGGAAAGGATGTCCATCACTTGGAAATATTTATTGTAGATGTCAGAAAACACTTGAAAATATGTTTTAGAATATTATATTTCAGAGGACAGTCTCTGACTATTTAAACCAGACCATCTCTGTTTCCTATTACTCTTTTTGATTTTATACCATCTAAATAAGATCGGTCTTATAATGTATACACAAAATGTTGTTGTTTTTATTTATTTATTTATTTATTTATTTATTATTTTTTAATGATATAAATATTTAGAGACAAAAAGCCTGTGGTTGAATCAAGTTAAATATTCAAGTTACTTTTACTAAATGAAATGAAAGTTCTTGCTTTTCTGTCCTTTAAAGGAGGAGTAAAGTCATTGGGAGCATCAATGCATGTGAAGCTTTTACCAGTTTATAATGTACTTCATTGTGATGGCAACTTTTTTAATTTTGAAAGAATTATAATGTTTTATGATGCTATTGACCATCAGTTTTTAAGACATGGCCGTATAAATCCTGGTGAAGTTTTTATATTAATCTATTTAGAAAATTTAATGACATATAAATGACATATAAAACTTCAGTAGTGAAAGAAATATTCAGTACATTTAACATTACTAAATACAAGGATACAAACATTAATCCATTCTCTTAAGCTGTCTTCTGTAGCACTTTTTTGAAAGAGGTGAAATAAAGTTATTTCTTTAAAAAGGTGATATTGACAGCCAGAATGAATCACAGTTACAGTCATGTGTGATACTTTTAGCAACCCTCCTTTTCCTCCCAATGCTATTATCTTTCAACTTACCTTGACTTACAGGCAGACATGGAGTCATCTGCTTTTCAGAGTTAAATAACTCATACCAGCTTAAAAACATTCCCAACCTACCTTTTGAAAATGACAATACTAAAACTCAGTTTTACATATATATATCCATTTTTTCACAGATACATCTTTACTGAGCATTGACTTTACTGAAACATTGGTCCAACAGTAGATTGAACATTCTACTTGTTCTGATTTATTTAATTGCCAGACAACTATTTTCAGTAATAAGGAAACAAGATAACTTATATTCTGAAATTGACGAAAAGCTGTTAAATTCGTCTAAAATTTCTTTAATTAAAAAGTGGAATGTTTATTAGAATGAGATGAAAAACAATATTCTAAGAAAAAGAGCTACTTTTAAAAATGAGAAAACACTAGGTCAAGCAACAGCCTTTGTCATGTCAAGAGCCAAGCATACAGTCTTAATCTGCAGGATTTCCATTCACAGAATCACAGAATTTCTAGGTTGGAAGAGACCTCAAGATCATCGAGTCCAACCTCTGACCTAACACTAACAAGTCCTCCACTAAACCATATCCCTAAGCTCTACATCTTTTAAAGACTTCCAGGGATGGTGACTCCACCACTTCTCTGGGCAGCCTGTTCCAGTGTCCAACAACCCTTTCGGTAAAGAAGTTCTTCCTAACATCCAACCTAAACCTCCCCTGACGCAACTTTAGCCCATTCCCCCTCGTCCTGTCACCAGGCACGTGGGAGAACAGACCAACCCCCACCTCGCTACAGCCTCCTTTAAGGTATCTGTAGAGAGCAACAAGGTCGCCCCTGAGCCTCCTTTTCTCCAGGCTGAACAAGCCCAGCTCCTTCAGCCGCTCCTCGTAGGACTTGTTCTCCAGACCCCTCACCAGCTTTGTCTCCCTTCTCTGGACTCACTCGAGCACCTCGATGTCCTTCTTGTAGAGAGGTGCCCAAAACTGAACACAGTACTCAAGGTGCGGCCTCACCAGAGCAAAGTACAGGGGGAAATTTAATAAGCAACTCGGTCTTCATGCCTTATGTATCCCGTTCTTCCCGGATCAAAGAAAAGCATATCCATCTCCTTTTCAAGGCCAATAGGCCTGGATCAAAAGGCATGTCCAGGTTTGCAGGGGGTGTAACAGCAAAAGCCTTCGATGGCTGTAGCAGCAGAGGGGCCCAGGGCATAGCAGTCGGATCAGTAAAGGAGCCCACAGCTCCCTGACTGTCTTTTGCGCCAGGGGAGTTTTAGGTTGGATGTTAGGAAGAACTTCTTTACCGAAAGGGTTGTTAGACATTGGAACAGGCTGCCCAGGGAAGTGGTTGAGTCACCATCCCTGGAAGTCTTTAAAAGACGTTTAGATGTAGAGCTTAGGGATATGGTTTAGTGGGGACTGTTAGTGTTAGGTCAGAGGTTGGACTCGATGATCTTGAGGTCTCTTCCAACCTAGAAATTCTGTGATTCTGTGAAAGCCACACGTTTGTGATTGTGGCTCCACATAGCTCTTTAAGTCCTCAGAGATTGCTTGCCAGGTGCCGAGCAATCCCACTGCAACTTTGTCATTTTTAGTTGCAGAGTCCCACACCTCGACCTCAGTTTGGTCCCATATTTCAGGCTCATAAACTGTCCGATTGTTAATAAGGAGAATAAGCTGTAAGGTTACCAGGACAGTCTTTGTTCCTAAGGAACAAATTCCATGCTGAAGACCAGAAAATAAATCTGCAGGAGACATAAAAAAAAGTCTATTCCCCATAAACCAGATTCTTTTTTTTTTTTTTTTTTTTTTTTTTTCTGCAGATTACTGCATCATCCTCTGTCCAACACTACTGAATTCTTTTTGCCACACAATTTCATTTTTCATAAGAGTGTGGCTCTGCAGAGGCACTTAATGAGCATGCCTAGAAGATGTTAAGAAACAAGAAATGTAAATTTTCTAAGTTATTCAGAACAGGTTTTTTGTTGTTGTTGGTGGTGGTTTTTTGTTTTTTTCCCAAAATGCACCTGTGCAATCTGGAATCAAAAGTTCCACAGGCTGTTGATAGAACATATTTTTCCAGTTCATGGGGCCTGATCCCCCCATGTGAATCTCTACAGCAGATTTTGAAAACTTGGAATTTATTTCAAGAATTTGTGTTAAGCAGTGAGGTCTCTGGTATGTAGGAAAGATGGTAGAAAAGAGGGTATGGGAGAGGTCACTGAAGGGGCTTTGGCAAACATCCTGCTCTTGCTCAAATCTCAAAAAATCCTGCTCTTTCTCCATGTTTCCTACATTATCTTCCTCTAGGATTCAATTTATTTATTTTATTTTATTTATTTACATCTATCCAACTCCAGTACAGCATCCCCTGTAACAACCTCTCCTCACCCCATCGTAAGCAGGATCTTTTACCATATAGCATAACTGATATTTTCCCTTTTTCTCCCTTTCTCAGCAGTTCCTGGGAGACAGACTTTCTTAAACTTTCTCTAGCTCCTGGCCTACATGTGAAATAGGAAATGAGGAAGGGGTGAGAAGGTACCAGGCTGGGCTAGGTCTGGAATTGCTCCAAAAAGAGGGAAAGGAAAAAGGGATTGATCCCCTGGCTACTGGTGGTGAGGGTAGGTGAGAAGCAGGAAAAGCTGTGCACTAGAAAAAATTTCCCCTAGCTTCATCAGAGGGCCCATGAGCACCATGACATAGTTTGACATCTCTACCTCTGTGAATCTGCCCCCAGAAGTCCTGGAGATATAATCTGCTTTTCTAACCAGAAGCCCCGGGTACCATTTATGAAGTTTAAAGACCTGACCAAGCCCTTGATATTTTTTAGTTATCATAATTTATTTGGTATTTTCCCCCAAATCCTTGGGTTTCATCTATGAAAGTGTTGCTAAAAAAAAAAAAAAAAAGAGGCTTTTTGATTTCTGATGATGGCTAAACTGTGTAGTTTAGGAATCACTAAGTATTCATATTCCAACTAAATAGGCAATTTTTTTTCTGGGGCATTCTTTTCCAGCACAGATCATTGTGAGTTCTAATTAATAAGTAAACAGCACGTACTTCCTAGTTCTCGTGGGCCTTCTGGTAAAGGAATGTAGCAGAAGGTATTTTCTAATCTAAAACTTATGTTGCCACATTGACTATGTTTAAGCTTTGAAATATTGATTAAAGAGAGTTCGGAGTTAAAGAGCAAGAAGTATATAATGGTATGTTAAAAGAAAGACAGGTTTAACGAGCACTTTTCGAGTAAGATTTTCTACTGTGAAAGCATTATGAGGTATTTAAATAATGAGACTGGAGTAAGAATTACAAGTTTATTTTCACACTTTCTTCCCATATCCCAAGGCAATGCAGATGTCACATTTTCACTGTTTCCCTGCTCCCTAAAATTACACCGACATTAAAAGGCAAATGTCTACTTAATATTTATACAAAGGAAGACATTGACTGGTAACATCTCATCTGAAGTGCTTTCTTGTTAGAGAAATTGCATTAGGAACATAATGCCTTGCAAGCCTATCTAGGCCAGAAGTCTAATCAAATTAACACCACTTCAGTGCTAATGAGGACTGGTAGTCATTCACCTTAATTAGTCATTCTGAATAAATATATATATAGCACCATAACACTTAGGTAGCTCAGATCTATGATCCCTTCCAACTTCTCATGACCTTAGCAATGAAGTAACAGAAGCAGAAGGAATGTCAGCAGAAGCCTTGATGCTCCCCTTCCTCTCCTAACAAAAACCAGGTCATGTCCTTGGTGAATGCGTTCCCAATATAAAATGTAGATGATCACAGTAAAATGTTACTATATTTGAAACTTTTAATATGATTTGAAAAATGGGCTCTGAATGGTCCCAGTGGGGCTTTTCTTATGACTGCTGGGAGCTGCTAATTGTAATGTACAACAGCAACCAGAGAGATGGCCTGGGAGTGTGCACAGGGACTGGACTGACCTATTCATCTCCTATTCATTTTGCATTTGCCTTCAGAGTGGGAAAGTTTGCTGCATGCTAGACTGCTGTTAATGTATACTTTCTATAAACAATACATATTGTGTGCATGTGTGGACATTTATTCCACATTAAGAGTGGTCAAGGTGGCTTGTTAAAAATAAACAAGGAAGAAAGCCTCCAGACCATGGTCTTGTGAAGAATGTTTGAAAGTTCATCATATTTTAGTCTTAATGGCAGTTTGCTTTTGTTTGATGATATTAATTATGTTTGAATTTTTTCCTAACTTTCTAACCGGTAATACAGACTCTCAGGTCTTTTAACTCTAGAGACTTAAAGATTTAGAGATCTTTAGCTCTAAAGGAGCCAACTCAGGCTTCTTTAACATAAAGAATTCAGTCCATAAAATTTAGATGAAATGAGGTGTTCAGTACTCTCTCAGATTCAAATGCAAATAAATCCTTTTAGCTTTATTAAGTCTGGATGGATGTTACATGGAGAAAATAAGTGAGGAACAATCTGGGAAAGGTTTGTTTCACTTCCATGTTTTTTCCTTAATCAGCTCATAATTTTTGAGGTAGAAAAAGATTGGGAATCTTCTTTACATATGTGTTCCAGAGGGAAATCCTTTCAAGTTACTGTCATTTAAAGAAAATATGTGGATTATTATTTTTTTTTATATATATTTTTTAAGATAGGGATTTTGTGTTATTATCAATTAAAGTCATAAACAGTATCCCATTCCCCTCTTTTTACTGGGATTAGTCATTATTCTAGATGAAAGGTTTTTCACTGTTTGTAACCCAAAGGCTGATTCTATAAATCCTTTAATCACTGTTTTCTGTATGTTGTCCTGTGGACATGTAGTGAATAACTTTAAGATCAAATATACGGATAAGATTTGCTAAAATAAAATAAAAACATGATTATTTAATGATTTATATTAGGAAAAGAAAGAATTCTCCTTTATAAATTTTCTTTAGCTGTAAAGCAAATTACGGTTTTCCTTACCACAACAAATCTTCCCATAGCATTCTTTGACAGCATCTGCAAGATATATGGATTCAGATTGCAAGTTGAGCATGAATTTAGATACTAAAAGTGTACTCATAAAGAAAAATAAAAAGCCAAGAAATCGGTTGGTAGAGAGTTGGCACTGTCATTTCTGTGCAGAATTTCAGATTTTTTGACAACAACAATATTTTCCCCAAGGAGATCAAGCAGCAGTCCAAATGGAGGAAGGTGTCCTGTCAGACTGGCTGTGAAATTAGTGAGAAATAAATCATTGCTTCGTGGCATTTTCACTGGTCAATGTTCAGGCAATCCCTGCTATGATACTGACTCATTCACTGCCTCTGACATCTCAGAATTACTCTAATACTTGAGACATCTCCATGTCTAAAGTTTGCAGATACCCAATTTTCAGAGTTACTGATAATAATAGAGCTACCAGAGCTACTACCTGGAAAATAAGTCATGTTACATGATACTGTTTTCTGCCTCTAAACATTGTGGTCCTCAGTCATTTCCCTACGGCTTTTGCTTCCCACACATTTCAGAATTACCACACTGAAACATGGATAACACTTTTTCACAAGTGTGACAAAAATGTACTGAAAAAGTCTTCCAACCCCCCTTTTTTTCCTCTTGGTCTTCTTGCTGCATTGTCATCTGCTGTGTGTGAGTACAGAAAGGTAGGAAATTCAAAGTAAAACATATCCTCCCCATACATCTTTCTGTTTCTTTAGGAAAGCAGTGTTTGGTTTCCTTACTTTTACAGTTCTGAAGAAGAAGCTTCATATATTTTTAACTCCTATAAGGAGCACAGAGCTGAAAATCAGACAGTGTCTGTTGGAAATGAATTATTATACATTTGTAGTTCAAAGATAGTTAGACAAAATTTACAAAGAGATGAAATGCCATTTTTTAGAGTTCGTATTGACAACTGGAAAAGTACACAAGGTTTTTGGATTCATTTGCCTTTGTGCTGAAGCAGAATCAGAGAGCTTCAAGCTCAGCAGAGTTTGGAAACTGCTCCAAATTTAACTTAATTATGTTGGCTGATTAGACAATTTCAAAGGAAAAGATGGTTTGTATCTGAGAAGAGAGGGATTCTTAGTCAGAATAGAAGTAATAACATTTGTAGCCCCTGTGGTTTGTAGAGATAGAAAGACAGGTAATTATAACACAAAAGCTGGTGACAAGCAGGAATGAGATATGGGGGAAATTACTATGTTTCTGATCTCTGTGTCTCTATTGATACTATTATTTTTTACATCCAATACAGTATGATGTCTTTCTAGGCACATTTCTGAAGATCATTTGTACTTCTGTCATAAACAGGACTGAGAGATTATATACAGAGTTACTGTTTTCCTATGAAGAATATAGAGGTAAATGTGTTTTGTTTGTTTGTCTGTTTGTGTGGTGGTTTTTTTTTTTTTTTTTTTTTTTTTTGTTTTTTTAGTATATTACAGAAGGAAGGGATGAGGTTCAACAAGTCCAAGTGCAAGGTGCTGCACCTGGGTCGGGGCAATCCTGGACATGAGTACAGATTGGGAGAAGAACTCAATGAGGGGGCAGCCCTACAGAGAAGGACTTCTGGGTTCTGATGGATGAAAAGCTCAACATGTGCCAGCAGTGTATGCTTGCAGCCCAGAAGGCCAACTGCATCCTGGGCTGCATTAACAGAGGGGTGACCAGAAGGTGGAGGCAGGTGACTGTCCCCCTCTGCTCTGCCCTTGTGAGGCCCCAGGTGAGTTCTGGTAGCTTCCTATACATATGGATAGCACAAAAATATAGACAATCTGTGCTTTACAAGTTTTCCTGTGATGAGTGAAACTAATGAAGCCTAATTTCCTGAGATTTTGTGCATTGTGGTTAGATTTTCTGCTGCTTAATGAGATGCAAGTGTGTTCTGAATCTTTTCTGTTCTCCAAGGCCTTTGCAACTAAACTGCATAAAAAATTAAGATTGTACTGTAGTCTTCCCTATGAAGCAGCACTGACAGTGTCTTGCTAATAGTGCTGCTTATTTTCATGAAAATTCCAGAAGACTGATATATCTGAAACTTTTACTCCTCTGCCAAATTTTGATGAAACTGATCCCGAAGATCAATTAAGTTTAAAAAAACAGGAGAAGCGGGCGCATACATTGACAGCTTGACTGTATTAGCCTCCTCCCTTTAAGAAAGCAAGCTAACAATCAAGCCACAAACTTTTATCTCAGCTGCAGACAAAATGCCTCAAGCTACGGGGAAGAGCAGGGCATTAGTTACCAGTGCTGGCAACCGAAGGAAGACTTGCTCCAATTCCCACTGACACACTGTGATAGATTGTAAAACAGTACTGTCAATAACAAAAATGCTTGAATGGGTTTGCTCTTGGACTTGCTGAGTTTGCTTCCTAATTCAGTGCCTCTTGAGTAGATGAGTAGAAATGTTTTGGCCAAAGCGATGATGCCCTCCAAGCTTGTAGGGTGGCTGGGTGGTTGAACATGTACATAAAGGTTCACTCCTAGATGTGATAAAAAAAAACAAACTTTCTGAAAGTTAAAGCCTATGTAATTCAGGTAGTTACACGGTTATCCCAGCTGTAAAGTACTGGCCTTGAGATGATGATACAAAGAAAAAGGACTGTCAGGTATTCCCTGAAAAGAGCAGAGCAACCAACTTCCCTGTGAGAGCCCTGAGATAATAGTTAAGGGGTATTATCAGGTCAGGGCTAAGCAGTGTTTGGTAGATCACAACAGGAAAACATCGTTGTGAACCTTTTAGTTATGTTCTTGAGTTCATCCACATTTTTCAAAAGTGGAAAATGAGGTAGAACCAAACACTAGCTATTATTTATGTTACTGTGTCATGCAGGCATCCCATTTGCCATCCAGTCTTTTGCTGAGCTCTACTTTACATGCTTGGAACAACCCTCTGCCTTTTCTTACTCTGAAAGTTTGCAGATGAGGCAGAAGGCAGCAGACATGCAGAAAGTAGAAATAAAGCAGTACTGGTGTGTAGATAGAAATGAAATAAATGGGAGACATGAGTGGCCAGATATGTGGAGTTTTATGGGTCTTATGATGTAAGGAGATCAATGAAGCTATGTGAATATTTACAATTCCTCCTGAGAGGAGTAAGTTGTAAGAAATCCCAAAGGTGTTTTATTTTCAAATGGATAACACAGTTTTGTTTTGCTGTCCATCAGAGAACAGTCAGGTGGAAAGTGTTAGTTATGGAAATATTAGGCTCTTTGTTCATATTTGAAAAGAATATTATTACAATCTCCAGGGAGTCTAAGTGACAGATACTCAGATTTATGTGTTTGTGTGAATACAAAAACACTGAAATGGCAACGTGATTTTGAGATCTTACAGAAGAACAAGCACGAAGAGCAAAGGAACACCAACAGACGCAGGAAAAGCACCAAGAAATGCATTTCCTTATAATGTCTAAATTCTTCTTAGCCCTCGGCATACTGCCTAAGGTGTTTTTACAGGATTATCAGTAGTTTCTGTGTACATTAAATGTTTCGGTGCTTCTTTAAGGCTACAGAGGTTGGCAGGACTTAAGTTTTATCAAGGATTGGCAATGATATGTGGAAGGAAGGATAATGAATTATTTATAATCTCACTTTTGCATCAAATTACCCTATTTTATGATCCCTTCAATGCAGAGACCACTTGTCTTTGCATGCACAGCACTGGTAGCACTGGTGGGAGTCCTGTGTTGCAGTGACGTACTACTCTTGGACATTCATGTTCCAACTAGGAGGAGAAAGCTTATAAAATATACCCTTAAACTTCTGTCCCCTCAAATTTCTTGGGTATTGACACCTCAAAGTAGAGAAACAATTCACATTGGATAGATTATTTTTGCCTCTGTTAAAATGTTTGCAGACAAACTGCTCAAATCTTCCAGAAAAATTGGGTAATCCATGGACTTGTGAAGTGTTTTAGAGGTTTTCCCTCAGACTCTCATCCTTTAGTATAACAAGTGAGCTACAGCAAATGCTACAGAAAGGTGATATTAGTGCAGAAAACCCATAAGTACTTCAACCTTTGTTTGAATTTGGCCAAGAACCTTTGCAATTGTTTGCAAGTGTTTCCCCTCTAACACTTTAAGAGAAAGTAGTATATACTTCAAAGAGTTGCACTTACATGAATTTTATCAGAAATTTTTGTGCAGCCATCTAGAAAATTCAGGTAAGGGTTGTGAATGCTTCCACTGAGAAGCTAAAGCTATGTTGTGTTGGGATAAGGAACCAGCAGCGCATTATATAGACTGAATATTTAAAACAATAGATGTGTCAAATTATTTTCAAGTAATCCCTGGAGTGAAAAATATTGTCACAAGGCACTCCCTGAGTAATGATTAAGGTATGAAAATCAGTCTGCATTACTTATGAAGAAGAAACGGACTTAGTTCATTAAGTAGTTTACTGGAAAAGACTTGTGCACTCATTTGTCCTTCTATAAATTGTTAAATCAATACATGTGCAGTCCTGCTTTCCTGGAAGGAGCTGGAAGTTTTGAACTCAGGATATGTAATGAAGTGAGAAGGTCACCACAGAAAGTAGTTTTGCTCTCTCCAACCCTCTTTCCAGTACAAATCCCCATTGCAGTCATTTCTTATTTCCAACTGCAGGCTCTCACCTGGTGTCAGGTCCTGAATGCATCCCTGCCTCTCTGGGGGTTTGGCTGCTGAGGCTCAGGGCTACAAGAGCACAGCTGGTGGTTGTGGGGAGATATCCTCCAAAGATATCTGTGGGGAGACACCAGTGGGGAATGGTCTGGCAGGGGCATCTGCTGTCCTGATGGCCATGTTACTAGTATTGCTAGTGGAGAAGGCACCAGGGAATGCATTTACTTGTTTTAGTAGCAGCTGGAAAATAACCACAGCCTATAGCATTTGCACAAGGAAGAATGCCAGTCATTCAGCTCAGCTGATCTACCTGTATTAGTGCATATAGGTAATGTCTGTAGGCACATCAGTTTTAAATCCCCCTGTGTTAGGTGCTAGCTCAGCACTGTTGCTCCTTCAGACTACCTTAAGCCTTCCTGAAACTGGTTAGCTGTAAAATAATTGCATTTCATTGTACAGAGCAAAGTTGTGATTAAACTACCTTTGGGACTGTAGCATCTAGAAGAAGGTTCACCACTCACTCTGCAGTCTGAGATAATAATCTCATTTTGAATTTGCATGTAAAGCCTGCAAAATGATCTATGCACATGTATGTAAATAGAGCTGGAGGGAGAGAATATGATGTGAATTTGGATTTGTGACTGGTTTGACAGGTACCTAGTCAGCTGTGACAAGGTAGCTAGAAGAGCAGTTATCACAGCAGGCAATTCTAATATTCACTTTTTTTTTTTTTTTTTTTTTAATTAATAAAAAAAAAGAACTTCTGCAGTAGCTGCTATCAAGGGACTGAGTACAAATGAGGGAGAAACAACTGAATTTAAGTGGAAATAACAATGAACTTAGTTGGGACTTGAGTTCAATAGCTGCAATAAAAGCTATCTTCAGATTCCAAAAAGCATAAAAGCTATGCAAAAGATGAGATATCAAAAAAAAGATACAGGTCTCTCTTTCTTTTTTTCTTTTTCTTTTTTTTTTTTTTTTTAAACAAACAAACAGAGAAAGCACAACACTTCCACAACACTTCCACCTGAGTCACATAGCCTGTGTTTTCTCCCTGGGTCCAGGATCCCCAGCTGCAATTTCACTACTGGTGGGCAGGTTCATGATGTGCTCTGAGCAGGCTGACACCCAGACCAGTTGCAGCTTAGACCACTGCAGCCCAACCTTCACCTCCTGACTGATGTAACATCCCATATGTGATCTGCTGGGGTACTGTTCTTTTCTCACCACTTGGGAAAGAGGCTTCACAGGAGGTCTGGAGATGCCTCCCATGACATTTGGAGCATTTGTGTATGACTGATCCTGCTGTTACAGTTCTAATGCTTTTAATCTGTATATATGCAGCAGTAGCTTTTGCAAGCAAGACGAGCATCATGATGCCCAAAGTTCACTAAAAAGAGATGGAAATGATACCTAAGAACAGAAATCTACACAGCTGATTATGGTACGTGAGACATACAGGCCTAACAATTAAACAAGTAGGTTACACCTTTTCCAGTAATTTAGGCAGTGCTAGGGCATGGGCACAGACTTTACAGCTCAATTATGCATCACATTCAATTGTCAAAGCAGTCCCTGCCAGTGTTTTGGCTGAAGAAACCAGTATTATTTCAGACAATTCATGAGACTTGGAACAGGCCAGGGTTTATTTCAGATAGCCCATCTGGGTGATATTTTCAATGCTAAGAAGGTTTAGCTGTATGGATACAGCCGGAACATATCAGTTGGTTTTAGGGCCAGAGAATGTGCCCAAGCATTGTTTAGTTTACCAGTACAGATGTGGTCCTTTGTACAGATAACCAAGTGCTCTTTCACCTTCTAAATGATTACTTATAGCCTTACATAAGTCACATGTGGCAGGTATGACACACAGCCCCCAAAGGATCTGGAGATACAGCTGGGGTCACCATAAAGCCTTGCTTCAGTGGACACTCTAGGTGTCAGATTTTGGATAAACTGAATCACCCTTCAAGTTGCACTAATGAGATCATATCCATTTATACTGACTAGGTACCAATTGACTGATGGGAGCTGAATTGCACATTTCATGTATGGACTTCTCCATATAGACACACAATATTATGTTTCTTCATCTGAAGATGAATCCCATCCTCAATGGATGAAAAAATACTGCCACTTGGGCATGTAATTACACTGCACTACATTCAGAATTATTTACAGGATAATCAAATTCTTCCCCCCTTCTTGGGTGCAGTTTGTTACTAGCATGTAGCCCTCACTTCTGAATGCAAGTGGATCAAGACATGGAGCTGAGAAAAGGTGTGTTTGCCTTTTGGAGGTGGAATGTTTTGGCTATCTCTTCTCATGGGGATTATTTTTTACTGATGATAGGCGCAGGATTGGTCCCAATTGGTTCTGGGAACCTCAAGAGTTTTTAGGAGCAATAATTTTCTGTTCCATTTTGCTAACCTTACTAGCATAAGGCGATATTTAGGATCAAACTTCATTGCAAAATCCCATCCTAAATTTGTATGGAATATTTTCATAAAGATGTGAACAGATTGGATTACTATATAAGCACATTTATTTTAATGACTATGAATATTCATCGACCTCAGTGTTAAGTATCACCTGAGGAAATCCAAGGTCATTATTTATTTAGTGGTGCAATCAGTCTTCACATTCTTGGAGGGGAGTGAGTCAATGCACCCTATGTCAGCTCACACATTCACTGTTAAAATCATGACTAATCCCAAACAATGACATAAATTGCTAGTAAAATTTTCATCTTTGAAAATACTTGAAAGAAGAAATTACATTAGTGGCCTCAAGGGTTGTAAGGATCAAAAAACTGAGAGGAGAAAAAGAACTCTTATTCACTAAACTAGAGTCAGGATTTGTTTATCTCCAACTACTGGTTTTGCTGACCTCCAAGAATAGAAACTCACTGGGTCAAAAACAAGTGAGGTTTAAATTAAAATGCAAATTAAGTGTATATAAACATTAATTCTATGTGCATAAATTTATGTACTGGATTTTGTAAGTGTTCTCTTGTACTATACAAGAATTGGAAGTTGCAGAGAAAGAGTCAAAGGAACTAGACTGAAATGGGAAAGGCCTGAGGTCTATGCCTGGTCTGGCACTGTTCATTTATGTACCTGTTCATAAGTGCCTGTTTCTTTTCTATTTCTGCCTATCATATATAACTGGTAGGTTAATTGGAGATTCATCTCACCTATCTTGATGCCTATAATGTTGACATTTATACCTGAGCTAAACCCTCAGGCTTCCTCTCTAATCAATGGAGAAAGATGGGTTCTTTTAGTCTGCATTTCATTTGAGCTATTTTAGACATCTGCTAAAGCTGATGAGATAAATTCTCTCATAAATATGCCTATTTTTCTCTGTTGACTATGAAGGAATCCTGGGGTGAGTGTTGTGGGTGGAAGTGGCTATGTCTAACAGAATAAAATGAATCCTGAATGCCTTTGGATCTATGGAGCTCATCTCCCTAAATTTGTCTCTGAATCCTCAGAGCAGACACTGAACAGGATATATCAAACAAAAAAAGACTGTCCCTGGCAAAGGGCAAAAACAGAGTAATATGATGGACAGATTAGTTTTATTTGCAGCATATATAAGGGACAGCAAAAGAGTGGGACACATTCATTTTTTGGAGGACTGCTTTAAACTGTGATGTGGAAACCAATAGCAGCAAAACTGATTGCAGAAGCATTGAATCAGACCGTAAAACAGCACCTATCTGAAAAACCAACCAAGGTCTAGTCACAGAATGGATTCCTAGTGGCTTTGCTGAAATCTTCCCAATGTAGGATCTGTTGCAGATCATCAGGGTTTGTTCTTGTGTGAGATTATTCATGTTCAAACAGATGTGTGGAGGTGACACCCCCTATAAAGCTTTACTGTGAAGCTGTTTCTTTTTTGTTGTTGTTTTTGTTTTTGTTTTTGTTTTGTTTTTAAATGAGTTATTGATGTACAAAATTAATAAAGTCAGGCAAGACGTGTGAGAAGTGTAATGGAGGAGGGACCACCCTCAGTGGGGCACTGGATGTGGTACACATTGCTCCTTGCCTAGAAGCACAGGGAAGAGATTGCTGTAAGCACGAGCGTCTGAAGTCTCCTTGAAATCACATCCACTTCACAGTGGTTTTGAACACAGATTTTCCTGTGTTGTTCCATCAGCTGTAGTCCTGATGTTCTCGTTTCTTTGGCAATGCTTTTAAAGATGCTGTGCAAGAGGAAATAAATAAAACTAAGTGCGAGTGGCATAAATTTACATCAGATGTATTTTTCATGTATCAAAGCAGTGGTGAGTTCCTACAAAGCTACGCATTGCAGCACACAAAATGAAAGGAAGGAACTAGACCACAGGGTGCTGTAGGCTGTATGGTTCAGCCTGGGTTTTGCTCTCCTTCCCCATGTCCTTTGCCTTCTCTCAAGTGAAATCGAGAAGGTAGACTGAGAGCACAGCTAGCTAGAGGATTTGATTTGAGATGCATAAAGGGATTTACGTGGCTGTATATGGTGATAATCTACATTCCCAGGCTGCATCTTCCACCTGTGCTCCATGATCATTAAGCAGATTGGAGAGGTAGTCATAATAGCTAAAAAATTAGGTAAGGGACGTGCTCTGTCTTCGTGATATCATTCATTTTGTTTGCTTGTATACATTGATGCTACATGTATTAAGATAGTTTTGCTAATCTAAGATTAAGCAGTTTAAAGAAGTTTATACTGGGGTAGAGAGAAAAGGGATTCTGAGCCCTTAGATCTGAGCGAGAAAGCTGGCTGCATCTCATCTGTCCTATTAAGATAGCACTGAATGCAATTCCATTTAAACCCAAATTGTCATTAATGAAGAGGAATACACTACACAGAAGATACAGCCTGTCCAGCGCCCCTACCTAATACCGGTTCTGCTGATACCCACAGGCCAAATTAGCACAACTATAAGGACTGAAAATAAAAGTGAGAGAAAAGCAGGGTGGTTGAGTTACTCATCAAGAAGGGATTTGGGAATTGCCATGTTTATATTTCCTACATCAAAGAAAATATCCCCAGTGAATTCAGGTATGTTGCATGAATATTTTTATTTCTAAGGTATTATTTTCTCCGCACAGAAGAAGCCACCTGACACCACAGGTGTCCTGTGATTCACACTGGCAAAAGATCATTTGTTCAGATATTCAGGAATTTTATGCATTCCCTGCTCTGCTTTTTAGGACAAGATGATTCTGTTTATGTCTGGTCTGGTAAACAGAAAGGCCTTGGAAAAGGGAGGAGAACAGTTAAAGATTAAGTCCCCTTAGAAACGAGAATGGTTTCTTTCTATTCACAATGAGAACTGTACTTACCTGTTGTTTGTTATGAGTAAAAGGGAGATGTTTCTATTGTTTTGGGGAGGAAGTGAGGAAGTCTTTTTAAAAATTATGGGAAAGAAAACATTACATTCTAAATAATGGGGATGAGTGCAGTTCATTAAAACATAAGGTCTGAGAGATTCCAGGGGTCTAGTAATAATTTTACCATTAATATGGTAACTTCATTAATTATTTTTACCATTAATATGTTTGGTGATAAACAACATTCTCAATGTCTTATTTTTTCTAATTTTAAAAGGAGTATTGTGAAACTTTCTGCATAGAGACAGCTTAATTAATTGACATTTATAAAGCATTTTCAGATCTGTGGAGGAAAAGGGCTGGAGAAGCACTAAGTCTTATGGCTACAAGTTGCTTGGAAAACTCAAGCTGGTTTCCAAATAAATCTAGCGCTGGTGGGGACAAAAAAGGCCCCAGTGAAGAAATGTGGTCATTATCATATTTTTTGCTCATTCCTTTACCTACACTTTAATGCTATACATAGTAAGATAGACAAAAGATTAAAGTGAAGCTGGAGGGGCTACGGAGTGTTGTGTGAGGGAAAGATTCACAAGGTCAAAGGAGTAGATTTAGAACAAGAAGGTAAAAATGAATGAATGAAAAAAGAAAATTAAATAAATAAGTTGTGAACTGAATTTAATAGCCTTCTGGTATGCCTAATCTCTTCACTTCACCAAACAAATGATAACAAATATATATATCATTAACAAAGTATAGCTTCCTAAACATGGGGAAGAACACCAGGGGGAGGGAAGCTAAAACTGTCTCATTACTTCTCCAAAATCATGTGCTTTTCTATTTTATCACAAGGAGAGACTTCTGAGAAGACAGATTTAAAAGCAAGTTGAACTGTTTTCCCTCATTCTGTGAATTATTGATTCATTCTTCCCCCACAGTGGGGATGTTCCAGGAGTTTTAGGTAAGAACAAGGGGAAAAGGTCGGAGTGACAGTGAAGGTGAAGCGTTAACCATCTCACCAGCCTTTCAGTTGCCTGACTTAATTTAGATGGACCTCTTCTGTCCTTGGCTGAGGTGCAAAACCACAGTTTCCTCTTTACCAAATGAGCTGTGACACCAAGTGCAGCTGGTCAGCACAACAAGGAATTTGCTAAATGGCTGATCTGATGCCTAATCAAGGAGATTGCAGGACTGTGCAGAAAAAGCAGGTAAGAGACAGCTTTTGCTGTAGTATAACATGAAGTAGGATCAAATTCTACAAAACTTTCTCTCCATTCATAAATTGCCAGAGTCATCCCAGAGCAGTAAAGAAACAGTACACTGCTCCCCACAGAACACCTGAAAAGAATTTCCAACTCCAGCAGCGTTCCCCTTCTTTCTGAGTGCTCACCAAGGTCTGCACTGCCAGCAGACCAGGTTTCTTTCCTGAAGCTGCCAGATCTGCATAAGACATCACTGTGATGTGCAGAAGTTCAAATAACTGAATGTAGATACCCTTCCATCCTCAAAATATTCTCATCTGGTATAGGAAAGACAGATCTGACGGACTGTTTCCCCTAAAAAGACTTCTCTAAGCACATTGTAGGGAAAAAAATAGACAGAACTGGACAAGAATAACATTTTAAATTGACAGGAAAGGTGCAAATCATGGTCTCCTGCCTCTGCAGGAACAACTGTTGTTGCTCAGTGCTGCAGAGCAATCCTTTTCCTCCCACTCTGTTGGAAGGCAGGATCTGGAAGAGTGAGCATGCTTTGTGTCTCTGCCAGGGAAAAAGAAACCAAAGAGATGCTGCTTATCTGCCTTTTCAGGTTAAACAGAGCCTCAGAGGATATGGGTTATGTCTACTTTGCCTCTCAAAGCTCCAGCAGTCCCACTGGTTTAAGGGTTAAAGGTAACAGCAGCACTTCCTTGGCCCATGGCAGAATGGGCTGTTGTGATACCTGCTCATAACTCCTGGTACTCCCTTCCCTATCAGGTGTGAAATCCAGGCCTCTTTCTCAAATGGTCTTTCCACTTTAGTCTACCTTAATCCCAGTCTGTCTGACTGTCTCTTTATTCCTGTAGTTGAGATGCTCTCTCTATTGCCATGCCCCTGCCTAGGTTTTGTTCTCCCTGTAAAACTCCAACCATTTCTACTGACAGAACATCATGTCATCAGCTTGTTTATGTTCGTATTGTTCCCATTCTCATCTTTCTATTTTCTTCTCTAATATTAGGATCAGATGTTCCTTGCAGCAAGAACTATCTGTTCATCTTTGCTTAGTACAGTAGGGCTGTATCCCTGTACATCCTTCATTTTTTGTAATAAAAGCCATTCATTCTTCAGTGATGTTCAACAATTGAAGTCTGCAGTACAGAGAACAATCTTGTTGTATATATGGATGTTTTCAGGACCTGATTACAGGCTTGGGATTGAGTTTGTTCTTTAAAATGCTTCAAACTAGTTTAAATGCAGCATATTCACATGACAGTCTTCATCCCAAAGAGATTTGTAGAATTTATGCAGAAGTCTATCTTTTTTATTCTAGCATAGTCTGTATATTCTGAAATATTCCTACTAAAATCGGGAGAGTTAAAATGGGACAAAACCAGAGCAAGGACTTTATGTGCAAAAATACCACAACTTTGTAGTTGGATCTTTACAGTTCTCTGGAAAACTCAGCCCAATACTTGGCAACAGTCAAAAAAGCAAAAAAGCAAAAAAGCAAAAAAAAAAAAAAAAAAAAAATTTTAGGATGCATTAGAAAAGGAATGAAAAATTGGAACATATCATTATAACATCATAGAAATCTAGAAATCTATGGCTTGCCCACATCCTGAATATTAATGATCCCTTCTTTAAAAGGAGATGTTTAGACCCTGAAACAGCATGAGGATGCTTAGAAACACCAAAACATGCTATGCAAGGAAAATGAAAAAAGGTAAAAATGCTTCAGCATCAGAGATGGCTGAAGGGAAAACATGATGGAGTAGCCTGCAATCATGAGTACTGTGAAGAAGCTGAACTGAAAAAGAACTTTTTGTTTGTTTATTTGTTGTGTTCTTTTTTGTTTGTTTGTTTCTTTATTCTATTTCAAAAGAATGTGAAGAAGCCTAACACAGACATTTTTTTTTAATTCTAATGCCTAATAGGCATACCATAGGTTTTATTACCAAAGATTGATTGGGATGCCAAATATAGATTTAAATGTGTTAAAAACATGTTTGGGTACACGAGAAAGGCCTCTGAAGACTATTACATGTGGTAATGGGTATGCTTTTTCCAGCTCAGAAAGTCCCTAAAAAATCATCCAGCTGGAAGCTAGGAGTGCAGGATCACTGACACTGCTTTGGTTATTTTACATGGTCACAAGGCATCTGCTATTAAACATTATGAGAAACACAATAATGTTCTAGACACACTTTGGTCTTACCAAACAGTGCTATTCTTATGTTTCTATGGTCTTATTTTTGCAACTATGAAGAGAAATTTGCATTTAAAGCAGCAAGAAAAGGAGACTGAAATTTTCCTGACTGAAATAGAGGCAAGCTTTAGAACATTAATTTCAGCTTCAAAATAAGTCTCAAATCTTTCACTTTAATGTTTAAAATATAAAGCTGCAGACAAGTAAATGCATTTTTTTTTGGTGGAATGTGGCTAAGGTATATAATATTTCAATATTAATATGTAACATTTTATGCTAAGTGGAAAAAAATCCAGAGTACTTCCAAAAATTTGAGTATCTAATAGATTTGCTTCTTACATATGCATCTATGTATCCATCCACTTATCCATAGGTAGATTTATCTTTTGCCTTTCTCCTTCTTCCTCCATCCCATACCATGCAGACTGAAAGGATTTGAGAGGGCTCAGTCAGATTCAGCACTGAAACCCCTCCACATCAAGAGGCAGAGAGAATCCCCTACAGCTGGGAGGGTGGGAAAAAAATAAATTACTTCACAGATGAATGCAGCAAGAGAAGACTGGATTGCAGTGGAGTATGTTTTGTTACAAGATGAAAGCTCTTCCAGAGCAGCTGTTCCATCCTTATACAACCCTCAGCACTGTCGATGTCTGAGTGATTTCCACCAGAGCACTGAGTGTCTTGTGAGGTTTTTTCACTCATTTATCCTCCACCAGGGAGAAATCTGTGTGCACAATGCCGTATTTTGATAGAAAGAAATTAGCTTGGGATTTTCTATAGGCACGTAGGATTTTTTTTTAGATGACTTCACATGGCGTCAAAGATAAAGCTAGATGATGTTCAGAGAAGCAATGAACAATCCACGCCACCTACCTTACTCAGTAGAGCTGTCAGACCCATACACCTGCATCAGGTAGATTAAAATTTTTGTTTAAACCATTTTAAACCTTCCTCCATCCCTCCCTTAATTCTATACAGAAATTGAGAATGTACTTTAGGAGGACTATTTGACAAGGTCATGCAAATAAATGCATATAAGTGTAAAACATAGGAATATGTTAGGTAAAGTAGGTGCCATTCTGTCCCTGGTACAAAGACAAGCTGAAGGTGTTCTAGTTTAGGTTTTGTATCTACCTCAAGGCTGCTTGTTTTCAGACATTTTGCATCTTTCAGATGCAATATCCAGGTGATAATGGGAAAATCCCTCACCTCTGACTTTAATCAGGCAATAAAAAATCTTGGAGCCAAGGGAAAGGGAGATGAGTGGGAGGTCTGACATAATGTAGTAAAGGCAGTGGGTGGTGTTTGATTTTCTTTTCTTAGTGCCTTTTTTATAGATAAATCAGTAGCTAATCTGCTAAAATGAATTTCTGAGGAGGACTCTGAATTTCAGGACTTTCATTAGTGCATTGATTCAAATCTAAACCAGGCTGTGGGTGTTTCTTTCCTATTTTAAGTCACCAAAATCCTCAGGGTGTTCCCTGTTCTGCTTTAAAATACATAAATAAATAAGTCTGATCACTCCTTAGCTGTGTATAACTCAGTGGAATTTACCAACTTCAGAGCCTTGCAGCCCTCCAGGAAGATTTGACTATTTTTATTTCTACATATTTTTGCTTTGGCTCCACTACAATGCTACTTTTGCTGTAGTGCTGTCCAGTGCTGTAGTGCTGTAAGAAGATGGGATGCTCCTAGCTGGGAAGGCTGTTTGTGCTGTTTGTTTTCCATGTAGCATCTGTCTCTGAACTACCTGAGTAGCCGGCCACAGAATGTACGAGATAGGAGATTATGTTTATGTGCATTGGGTAGTGAAGAGGAAAAGAGACTGTCCAGCCTTCCTGGATTTTGCTGATGAAAATAAGTATTGAATTCACTCCTCTGAGACAGACAATGTGGTGCTATGACAGTGGTCATACCTCTGTTCCCATTCTTTGAAGAGCTGTCTCATTACCAAAACATAGTTGAAAAAAGATGGTTACTGCAGCATATGCCAGTAATAGTGTAGATGCCTTATGATTTCTCTCCTGAAAAGAGGATGTCTGTTATTATCAATGTTGTAAACTGCGATGGGCTCATCGAAGTCTGTTGCTAGAGCACATTTGACAAAATCCTACACAGTTTATGAATTGGTAGCAGGACCATCTAATGCATCAATAGAGCTGCTGTTCATGCTCATTAAGTCTGTATCCTAAGCACCTTCATGAATGGATAGCAGCAGCTATTGTTACCATGCTGTGGTCTATTTACAAGAATAAATGAATTGATTGGTTTACATCTTTTATTTCTGTCATCAAAAGCAATGGCCCATAGTTCGGAATGACGGTTTTTATCCTTTCAGCTTGAAAATATATCCATACTCGAATAATAGGAGTGAAATATCAATGTTTTTTATTTTTGTTTTTGTGTTTGGTAAAAATTAAACACAGATGAAATTGAAATGGGGGACTTGTGCTCCCAATCTACATTTATTTGGGATAGATGCACCACAGAACCTGCACCTGTATTGGGCTTATGTGGTAAGGTTTTGGTAGCAGGGAGACTACCCATGTTGGAGCAGTTCTTGAAGAGCTGCTGCCTGTGGGCAGGCCATGCAGGCTAAGTTCAGGATGGACGTCATCCCGTGGGAGGGACCCCACGGGGAGCGGGGGCAGAGAAGGACCGTGAGGGAATGGTGGAGATGAAGCATCGGGGACTGACGGCAGCCCCATTGCCCGTTCCCCTGCACCACTTAGGGGGAGGAGATGGAATAGGATGGATAGGGGGCAGGTGGTTTTAGTTAACTTGAGATAACTGAGTTGCCTGAAATAGTTATTTTTCTAAAATTAACACTAGTGGTTTTAGGTGTTGCTAAGCAGTGCTTACACAGAATCAAGGACCTTTCAGCTCCTTGTGCTGCCCTGCCAGCAGGGAGGCTGGGTGTGCACCAAGAGCTGGGAGGGGACACAGCCAGGACAGCTGGCCCCAATGGGCCAAAGGGATGTCCCACACCATGCTGTCATGTTCAGCAATAAAAGCTGGGGGAAAGAAGAAGGAAGTGGGGTATGTTCAGAGTGATGGTGTTTGTCTTCCCAAGAAACTGTTACACGTGGTGAGCCCTGCTCTCCTGGAAGTTGCTGAGGACCTGCCTGCCGATGGGAGGTAGCCAGTGAATTCCTGGTTTTGCTTTGCTTGCACACGTGGCTTTTGCTTTACCTAGTGAATGCTTTTATCTTAGCCCATCAGTTCTCACACTGTTACCTTTCTCATTCTCTCCCCCATTTTCTGATTCTCTCACAGCTGGGGAGAGTGAGCGAATGGCTGTGTGAGGCTCAGCTGCCTGCTGGGCTAAACCACAACACTGCTCTAGTCTGCTATCAACTACACTAATCTCCATTATGCTGAGTCTGTTTTACCTGTGACAGTAACTAGTGAGTGATCTCCCTGTTCTTATTTCAGCCTGTGAGCTTTTCTTGTTTTCTTCCTCCCCCTGTCCTGTTGAGGAGGGAAAGTGAGAGAATGGTGTGGTGGAGCTGAGCAGTGTGAGACCACCACGACACTTCTTCCTCAGCCCTTGTACTCTCTTGAGAACAACTTAAGCATTTTGCAAGGTACTCTGGTACCAGGCAGCTGCAAGAAGCATATATGCAAAGCCAGTTTGGCTCTGAAGAGATGTGATCCCACCCTTCAACTTAGTTTCGATGTAGTTGCTTACCATGTTACAAGGCACAGAGAATACTGTTATTGAAACAACATGTGACAACCTGAGCTGTCTTCTAACAAGCCACAGCTGTAGGACAGATCTGCAGTGCACCAAAAACTCCTTTATTAAAGGGGGGACACTGCTTTCCTCACCTATGTGGCATCCTTCCTGGTGCTTTTGATGTCTGCAATGTGATGATACAACCACTGTCTGCATTCAAGCCTATTTGCTCCTTCTTGATACCCTACGGTGAGAGGGGAGATGCCTTTTCTCTCTCTACCCTTGCCAGCCTTATGGATACAAGGGATGGGTAAAAAGCCTGTTTGCTGTGTTACTACTTCTCCTCTTTCTTTTTCTATTTATGTCTTGACCCTGACCCACTTTTAAGATTGGTAGTAGATATCTCCCTTTGAGGGAACCTTTCCAGACTGACATGCTTTGTGAGCAGAGCCCTTATAATTGCATTTCTCACACGATAACCATCCTGAAGGAGTTGCATAATCCTCCCTTGCACTGTCCTGCTGATGAGCTGCAAATTGACAATATGTAAAAATAGTTGAAGCTTGGCCTCCTTTCTTCATCTGAAACAGTTACAGAGAACCTTTCTTCAGAGCTTTCCTTACTGATATGGTTATTTGTACGTGGTGTACCTTCTTTCTCTTTTTCTCTTTGCATGTCTGTAGTATTATCTCTGGTCTTTACTGTCTTTAGTATATAGAAAATTCTGCTTGGCCTTTGAAGAGGAAATTGTCTCATAATTACTGCAGTTTTACCTTTTTCACAACAAAGAGCTTGGCCAAGGTCTGGGTCAAGAAATGAGGATTTGGCTTAATCATAGCCTTAACTGTACCTTAAATGGTTCACGATTGTGATGGAGCCAAAGAATAAGGATGTATTTGCCTTCTTAAATATAAGCCTAAATAAGGGTCTAGGATGTTTAATGGGCTAAAGAGGAAGAAAAACTTAAATAGAAGATGTTAGATTTTGAGGAAGCGTAGAAGAAGGAGGGAAAACTTGACTAGTAAAAGCCTAGCTAGCACAAAAAAAAAAGCTAACACAGTAAAAGCCTTTTCACTGTGGTCTAGACTGATTGGAATCAGTATTCAGAGTCAATGTCAAAAAATATCCTGAAAACTGATCAGTTTCTAACAGGAAATCTGTTTGGTCATGACTGACAGTAATGAAAACATGAATTATATTATAATTTAATGTTCTTATTTATGTATTTATTTTTTCTCACACAATCTAAATAAGCTTTTTTGTTTGTTTGTTTGTTTTTCCATTCCTTTCTATTTTTCTATTTCTTTTGCATGCTCACACTTTTTTAATAATGATGAGGACCACAGAAGTGACTCGATAAATAGACATCTGCACCTGAGATCAGAAATTCATTATGAAAGGTTTTGTATATGCACAGAGGAAAAAAAGAAAGTCTTTCTCCTGATACAGATCTTTAAATAAATGGAGAAGGTAGAGAAAGAAGTGGAGAAGAGGTGAATACAACTTTTGCTTCTTACAAATTCTGAATTGAAAGAAAGACAACTGACTCAGATAGAGAGGTGAGCCACAGTAGCCTAACAAATTCCCTTACATCAGCTGAGTCTCCGTCATTTATTCCTGTGTTCATTGCAGAAGATACTAAGTCTGCAGATTTGCCATTGGTTAGCTATATGCATAAGGACAGTGAACATAGCTCAGCAAAAAAGTCTGCTGACAAGGCCCTAAGAACAATGTTGAGATCATGTCTAGCAAGGAAGAGATCAGATGAGAATGAACCAGACCTGATCATCTGAAACTGGTAAAGAATGAGAACATCTGCTTTTCTGCCTTGCAGTCCCTCCAGAGGGGTTAATTTGACATTGAGATTGTATGAATGAAATACATGTGGAAAGACACTTTATTTCCCAATATACCAGGATAGTGTGAGGTGTCATTAGGCTTGTGTTGCTATGGAAGGAATTATTATTAGACCAAAACAGGGCAAATGATTTTGTTTTTATTGTATCTCCTCAGCCTGAGATATGCCATGGTCACTTACAGTGTGAGATCTGTACTCCTTTTTTTATCTTTTTGTCCTTTCCCTTCTTTCCCTTTATTTCTTATTTTTTTTGCAATTACTGACTGTGTTTTATTGGAACCCGTAAGTTAAAAGCCAATAATGAATAGTGTGCAGTGACCTACAGCATCAAATAGGTAGAAATTTGATAATTCTAGAGAAAAAGCAGACCTATTCTGTTAGCCAATGTTGTACTGAAATAATCCCTAAGACTATGAGAATTTGCTTACAGCATGGAATGAAGCATGGTGTGGCTGCCCTCCCTCCAACCTACTCTATTGCAGAGGAAAATGTTTTTTTTTTTGTTGTTGTTGTTTTTTTTCTTTCTTCATCTGTGTGATTCTTCCATATTTTGCTTTCAGGGAAGCAAGATGACTCTGACATCAGGTAAACACAAAGGCTCCAGGTTGTCTCAACTAATTTTTTCTTTTCCTTTCCTTAATGGGCAGCTTGGATCATCTCATGTCAGTCAGAGAAGAAAAGCAGTGTTGGTTTAAATACTATATTCAAGGTTTTACATTTCAGACACTTGTCTTCTGTTTCTTCTGTCTCTGTTCTTAGGAAAGGGTGAGATATATTTAATATTAACTGTTTATTGATGGATGAAGCAGGTTTGTTTGTATAATCAGAACTACAAGCCATGTCTGGGTACTCTGTCTTCAATGGCTGTGTCCTACCACAACCTTTCACATGTCAGATTTGCTTAATCAACATTACACATAGCAAAGATGATGACTAGTATTATGAATGGAAATTTGAAAGGACTCTTCAGACTCTCAACTGCAGTTGTGTGCCTCTGTCAAGTATAAGGGAATATAAAAATGCAGGCATATTTGAGCTAACCCTCAGTTTCATGGGTAGTAATCTATGTCTTATATACAGCTGGTTATGTGGATGAGGGTACTCTGTCCATGCACAAATAAAAAACGACTTTTGCTATTTGCCATTAACCTTCCTGAAGGTTGTATATCTTCTTTGAACTTTCATGAATTGTTTCTCTATCTTTCAGAAAGAAATATATCTTTAATCAAACATATGATCCTTCAAGCTGTCCCTTCAGTGTTGAGAACAGAAAATAAGGGATTTATTTCTGTTCTAAAGGAAAATTTTGGGTGCTGTATATCTGTGTTTCTTAAAGCAGTAACTATGAGTGCTACCAGAATACACAGATGCCCACCTTCCCTGTTTTTTTTTTTTTTTTTTTTTTTTTTTTTTTTTTTTTTGTGATCATCTGAAGAGTAAGGGAGGTTTATTGATGGGAAAGCAATTTGAAGGGAGAGATAGGAACAAGACTGATCTGATATAAGTAGTGCTACAGAAACCTTAACAAAATAGCAGGAACAGAAAGAATACAGAAATGGAAGACAGAGTGAACTTCTTAAAAATCACATTTCACAGTTCTTTATTGCCTTCTGCTCTCTGTTCTATATGTATGGGGGAAGGAAAAATAGAAAAACTGCAAGTACGGTGATAAATACTTCTCTGTGGTGCAAATGACTTCATAAAAACTCAACTTTCACTTGTGTTTTATCATCCTTTCACCAGGCACCCTTGATGTGCTATTTATAGCTGTGTAATTCACAGTAGCCTGTCAATTATCTTATAGGGTACTTTCTGGCCGTTGGTTGGAGGAGGATATATCCCATCTGAATGACAACACTTTTTGTAACCTTATGGCACACTTGCAAATGTGATTTCATTTCAGGCTGTGATGGAAATGTTAAGATAAGTGGGCACCAACAGCTTTTCTGCCTTCCTGCCTTTGCCAAAAAACAGGTAAGATCAGTGGAGGCAAAAAAATCTCAACTCTTCCTTAATCAATATTTGCTTCAATCGCACCCTTGTGGATTTTTTTTTTTTGTTAATATATTTATTTTTTATTTTTCCTTCTGGGAATGCAAAAATGTGAACCTAGACAGGGTACGATGCTGAAGGGTTATGAAGTTTTCCATTTTTCAGGGTATTGCTGGCTCTGTTCTAGTCAGCTTAGATCACAGATGAAGGTGTGTTTTCTTCTGCACTTCTCAGTGTATATATGGCATTTTTAAGATTTATTTATTTTAAATCCACTGATCCACTGACATAAGGACTAGCTATATTTAAAAAAAAAAAGTGTGTGTGGATGGGGGTGCCCTATTGTATTCAAGCAACATAGATTTAGGCCTGAGAAGTGGAGAGGATCTTTTGGTTACTCGGTTTAATATTCAGTGGACAGCTGACTATTACAAAACTATGCCTGTATAGAGCTCCAAATCTGTTTTACTTTACTTTTTGCTTCATAGAACCTTCAAGATTCTTTCTTCACCTAGTGAAACACAGAATAAGATCTTTTTTGCTAAGAGCCCAGTCTCCAGCTGAATGCTCACTGCTAGGTATTCACACCAAATTTATATATATATATATATTTTTTTTTTTATATGGTCTCATATCAGTTACATTTCTTTATTTTTGAAGGCCTCCCCTCATAGTGTTTTGATTCCCCTCAACCTTATCATCTGTATTTCACTATTTCTTATAGTGTGTGGAAATCAAAACTGCTCTCTATCATTCCGGTATTGGTTTTACCAACGACATAAGTACATTTTAATTCTCCTTCCTAACCTTTCTTATTAATACATGCTCATTCAGAACACCTAAATTCTTCTGAGGCTCCAAAGGACCAAGTCTATGTACCTGTTCTGCAGCCCTTGATCATGGAGATAACTTTGAATGGTCTAAAGGAGAAGGGAAAGAAAAAAAACAATGATCCACGTTCTTCTTTTTGCCTGACCTGAAATGATGATTTACCAATTTGCCTGTTCTTACTGAACTTATCAGCAGCATACTTATACTACCTCAATAAATGTGTAGTTCCAATCTCATTTTAATAAAAAAATAACAACTAATCTCATTTAATGATTTCACATTAACAGCTTTTTGAGATTGGTTTGTTGTCTTAATCTTTTTAAACTTGTATTTATCAATATTGCATAGTTTAAAAAATTTCATCAGATTGTTCTACTGTGCTAAGTCAAACGCCTTGCAGAAATCTAAGCATATTATCTGTCTACTAACTCCTTTATCAGCTGAACTTGTAGTGTTCTGAAGGATGTAATCAGGCTTATGTGACATGATTTATTTTTCAAGAGACACTGTTGAGAGGCAGTACTTATATCCTTGTTCCTTATTTCTCCCTCAGATAAATTAATGCTCAGTCAGGTTTTTCATTAATTTATGCAGGGTTACAGCAGGTTTTTTGTTACCCAGGTTATCCCTCCTGACTTTCTGAATACTAGGATGCTAACACTTCTCCATCCTTCCAGACCATGCTGTTCCCAGATAGATTGAAAATAGCATCTGGCCAAAATGCCCTAAGCCAACTCTTTCTACTTCTGGTGTAAGCTTTTTGGATTTGCTAAAAATAAATGTTTCTTTCATATGGTTATTGTGTAATATCTTGCTGAGTTACTTATGGACTGGAAAATACTTTATCATGCTCAAGTGATAAGTGTAGATCATGCTGCTTCATTCAAAACACAGAATAGAATAAGTTTTTGAACACATCTGGCTTTTCTGCATCACTGCTTATTTTACTGCCTCTCTATTCTTGATAGTGTTTCTTTCCTTCATCGTGTATATGAGTATTTTTTCAGCCTTGCAAACTTTTTATTCTCTTTTCTATCTTTTCTCTTCTTTTTTTTTTTTTTTTTTTTTCTGTCGTTTTCTTTTTGATTTTCTGCATTTGGAAAACAAGACAAAGTTGCTCGTTTATGTGTCTAATGGACAGATAGAAAGCTTGTAATACTAGTATTTCTGTTTCTATTTCCATCTAACTTATTTGTGGTAATAAATCTTACTGTTCCCTTTACTGTGCTCTAAAGCCACAATTGGTCACAAGTGTTTTTTTTTTTTTTTTTTTTTTCAGAATTGTGGTATCCATCCCTTTTGGCTACCAGAACCCCCCTTTTATGTGGCTTCTGATTTTTCATTCACGTTTTCTTCTGAGTTGTATATATCCCAGATGACGATTTCATAGAATCATCATAGAAACAGAATGGTTTGGGTTGGAAGAGACCTTAAAGATCACCTAGTTCCACTCCCCCTGGAAGGGACCTTCCATTAGAAACTTCCAATAGTTTGCAAGTCATTTAAAGTGTTCCATATTTTTTAGCAATAAAGGTGGAAGGTGGCTTGCTGTTTTGTTATTGGCTCCTTGCTTGCTTGCTTTTTAGACACCTTTTGCCCAACTCTAATGTTATTATTATTATTTATTTGTGTTACTGGTTTACTGTAATGTGAAAGCAAATGGATTTACATCAGCTCCTACCAGATGTGGTGTTCCTACTCAGCTCCAGATTCCTGGTGCTGGTATGGATGTGGCTGAAAAATTACCTTAATGTTCTTTGGTGCTTTTCTTCAATTCATTTCTGAATGGGATCTGACTGTTTAAAATTGATCTGTTTTAAATGGGCACTGCCTTGCTGCCTGCACTAGTCAATTGTCAACCAACTCTGTCTCCGAGATTCAGACCCTTTTAGTTGCCCTTCTATTCTTATGAGAATATGATTATGTATTTCACAAAAGAATACCTTGTCATTTACTGCAGTTCATTGCTTTACATACGTTATCTCCTGCTGCCATTAATTTTCAAAACAAGGGGAACTCCAAAGCTGTCATCTGAATTTCTGCTGAGAAGACCCCAGAAGCCTTCTATATCCCTGGAGTTCCTTGAGATACCATGACCCCATCTTATATCAGTTCTTCCTTTGTAAAGTAAAACCTCTCAGCAGCACAGAAAGGGCCTCTTTCAGGTCATTGATAAAGATGTTTGATTCCCAGGTGCCCAGACAGCCTGCTGTGGTGCCCCACTTGTCACTGGCCTATAGTTGGAGCATGACCCATTAACCACTGCTCCATGAACCCAACCTATGTTGAGGTAAATTGCATTCACTGTTCTTCCGTTGTCCACAAGACCAGTCATTTTATCAGAGAAGACACGCAGATTGATTGGTCATGCATGATTTACATTTGGGAAATCTATGCTGATGGTTCTGAGACTCCTCCATTGTGCACCCACATGTGTTTCAAGAGGGCTCACTCTATGGTTTTCCCAGGAACTGAATTCCTGCCAAAGAGCCTCCTGTGTGCTTTCAGCATTACTCTCCATTGTCTGCCGTAATTTTCCCAGCAGCATTTGTTTTTTCTCCCCACCTTCATTTTAAATAACTCAGTTAAGTCAAATAAAAGCTTTCCCAGAATATTTTAGATCAGACATTTGAGTCTCTATCTTCCAGCCTTTAATACACTCAGCTGTACATTTCAGAGGAATATATTTAGTGTTGGCTGATACTACTGATACTAGACTTCAAAGTTAAATGTGTAAAAAGCATCAAGAGTTAACTGCAGATAATCTAAAGAAGTAAACTTAATACAACAAACAAATAGATACAAACTCACTTTAGACAGGGCAAAAACACTTGCAAAGCTATGCCCAGGGCACAGCAGAAATGTGGTACTCGGTCTCTCTGGCAACTTAATCTTGAAATCTGTGTTGGGTTTCTTTTTCTTTTTTTTTTTTTTTTTTTTTTTTTTTTTTTTTTTTTAAATGATGTGCTTCAAACTTGTTTCCTGCTTCTGCTTGTTTTCATTTTTTATTTATTTCTACCTCTTTCACAACATATTTGTTGCCTCTAAAGCCTTAACTGAAATTTCTCATTTTTTTTTTAATCCTTAAACTGTAACTAGACTTCTTCAACTTCCAGTGAAGTTAAATTTTATTAGTTCTTTGCTATGCTCACTACTTTGGCAAGTTATAATTGCATCCCAAATTCTCTATTTCTCTGTGCCCATTAGTCTTTTAGGATTGCCTAGTTGTGTACAGCAGCCAGAGCACCGCAAATACCTTCCAGATGGGGGACAGTAGATACTACAGCTTCTTTAAATTAAAAAGCTTCACGTTCAGTCTGTAGATATCACTTAGTTTCCATATCCAAAACTTGGAGGTAGATATTTGCCTTCTCTCGGTTTCTGTGCTGACATTTCTGTATAAATGAAAGGAGAGTTGATTACAGAAGCTCCCTGCCAGTAAGAGATTTTTCATTAATGTTTAAAAAGCATAACCTAATTGCTTTAGTAGCAAGAATTTTCTAGAAGTGGGCCCTGAAATCTGTTTCTGTGAATAAAAGAAACTTTTCCATTATAAATAAGGAAGAATTAAATGCAAATTTTAATTAAAGAGAAAAATTTTACACAGAGAATACAGGAAGCACCACTTCAAATCACCTGAAGATAGAAAGCAGTTGGTAAAGTGTAGTCAATTAAATATTCTCTTGGGTCTTAATGTGCCACACACTTGATGTTGCTTGTTAAATGGGAAACCTCATAGTTGCAGGAAGCATTTCCTTTGCGTCTTGTGTCTGTGCCCACTAAGTTTAAAATTATAAGTAAGGATACAATGAATATGTTAGATAAGACTGCAATCAAATCTTGGTTTTAGACTTAGATCTTTTTAGTTTATGATGCCTGTGCTGAAGTCTTCAATTTTCTTTCTGTCCTCTGTCCACCTCTTTTCTGATTCAGCTGAAATGTGCAGACTTGGTGTCACTCTTTCTTCCAAGTTTCATAAATATAGCTGGAGGTGCCCCTTTTACTCTGAGGATGCCTGTCCTATGAATTTAAATAACGAACACTACAGGCAGATTGTACAAAGGCACATTCACCTTGGACCACTCCCATCCCACAGAGGAGTAGGCATCTGTTGTGGCTGAAATTGGATGGAAATGATCCAGAACTTCAGGTTACCCAAAAAAGAGGCATACACAATTAACAATAACAATCCAGCTACTTGAGTTGTGTCAGTGTGTATTGAGATAATTTCATCAGAGGAACAGCGTGTTGATACCTTTATGGCTTTACAGTGCTCTATTTAGTGGTAGCTATCCTGCTGCTCAAGCTTTAACGTAATCTACTCCATATTTAGAGAGGCTGCTCTTGCACTCCGTCATGCCAAGGCAAGTCTCCATTTATTTAGAATAGCAGTCAAGCTGGCCTTGGCTGCTGAGATAAGAATAAGTCTATGGCTCAGGATCCTTTAATAAGGAATCTTAAAGATCATCTTGTTCCAACCCCCTGTCATGGCCAGGGATGCTACCCACTAGATCAGGTTTCCCAGGGCCTCATCTAGCCTGGCCCTGAACACTTCCAGGGATGGGGCATCCACAGCTTCTCTGGGCAACCTATGCCAGTGCTTCACCATCTTCTGAGTGAAGAATTGACTCCCAGCTTCTAATCTCCCTTGTTTCAATTTAAAACCATTCCCCCTTGTTCTGTCATTATCTGCTTGAGAAAAAAAGTTCCTTATCTTTCATATAAGCCCCCTTTAAGTACTGAAAGGCTGCAATGAGGTCACCCCAGAGTCTTTTCTTCTTTAGGCTCAACATCCCCAGCTCTCTCATCCTATCTTCATAGAAAAAATGCTCCAGCTCTCGGATCAACTTTGTGGGCCTCTTCTGCATGCGCTCCTTCTTCTGCTCCACCTCCTTCTTGTGCTGGGGGTCCCAGACCTGGATGCAGTACCCAAGTGGGACCTCACAAGGGCAAAGCCAGAGACATGAGACAGTGAAGGAGCAATGGGAAGGAAGAAAAGCAAAATATGAGAATGCCAGTCTCAGAGCTGATGAGCCCATGGTGTCTGTCATTCATTTGTATTTTGAGGGCAATAACTGCAGAAGGGTGTATAGCTATGAAAGGCCAACCAAAGCAAGGGAAGGAGCCAGTGAAAAGGCAAAGCCAATAAGGTGAAATACAGATAAAAGCATGTTGGTGATGTTATGCAAGCAATTGAGTGGCAAGATGAGGGCTCAGCACATACGTGCTTTGGAGAAGTTTGTGCATGGAAGCTATTTGTGAAGAGACAGTAGAATCTAATTTGTTTGAACTCTACCATCTGTGGTGTAATTGCCTTATTACCAGTGGGATTTATATGAGTAAATGAACACTAGAAAGAGAAAGAATACTAATAGTAGGGTTTTGTTTTACATAGCACTGTCTCTGCTCATCTGTCTAAACTATATAAAAAGAAGTCAACTGATACCTGGTTTACATAAGGTTATCTATTTTCATTGATAAAATTATATTAAAAGTAGGTCAATTACAACAAAACATTTGCTAAGGAAGAAATAAACTCACTGTCATGAAAAGAATCTGATTGCTCTCTAATTACAAAGAATAAAAAAATCAGTAACATCAATTCTAAAATGCGTCTTCAACAGAAGAACAAAAATAAAACTGGAAGCTGACATCTTTCTTTTACAAGTAGTTCCTCTAAGAGCTGCTAGTTTGACAAGCTTCCAAACTGACATCTTCTATTTATACATAAAGGCATTGCATTTTTTTCCCAGCTGATATTTGCTAACAAGGCCCTTAGCAGATGGTATGCTGAGTTGGATAAGTACTTTTTTGATATTAAAATATGTTTTTTAAATTCCTTTCCCATTAAAAACTATGGGTCATGTTGTATAAGGACTACCATTGTGGTTACATAGACATTCCTTCATGTTCATAAACTGTGCCAACTAATAAATCAGTCAGCAGTTAGGCAAAGTGAATTTAATGTTATAGATAATATTTTAAAATTTTGACATCAATTCAAACCATTAGAATATGCACATATATGGTACTTTTTTGAAGATAGATTGATATCCTAACAGAATTCACCTACACGTAATGTCTAGTAAATGTTGTCCCATATCTGGCCTTCAATATAACAGGAGAGTAGGCAGTGTTGAAGTTATAGGTCCCCTTTTTAAAACAGTCCTGCTGCTATAATTAGAATTGATAAAGCTAGATCAAGGTTTTGGAGCTGAAATACTTCGTCAAATTCAACTGTGTATTAGCTATGTCCTACTTTTCTTCTTCAACTTCATTTCACTTTCTGCATTTGGTCTGGTCACTAGAATGTGGCAAGATGTTCATGCTGTTATGGGATACATTGGGTAACTTAGTGGTTTTGGAGTTAGCTAAGATTACATGTGATGCAGTGGAAAAATAGAGGTGGTAGCATTTTGCATCCTAATTCTAAGAAGATACAGATATGAACTGAGCTTTGCCTAGCAGTGCTTCCTAGGAAGGGCTATATACAGAGTAATTCCTAATTTAAAATGTCATTACTTCGTAAAATCAGTGATTGTCATTCATGTGAATGATCTATCCTGATAGAATGTTTCACAGATTTATTTTTTTTAACTTTTTTTTTTTTTTTAATATCAAAATAGGTGAAATACAGAATGTTAAATATCTGCAGATTAAACAGATAACAAAAAAAGGAAAGGCAAGGACGTATAAAGATGAGATGCTTGTGGGGATCATGGGTTAACAGCTTGTCTTCGAAAATTATTGTTTATTGCACAAGGGGATGAATGTTACTGCATCTGCCCGCATGACTGTGACAAATAAATGTGGCTTGATTCATTTGCTATCATGTAGATACGTATCAACAACAGAATCTCTAGTCATTCACATAGGGCTAGTAGAGCCTCTGGGAGACATGTGTGCCTCTGGACATGTCAGAAGCAGGAGATCAGGATTAATAACTTAGAGTGGCTCAAATCACTTTAAATTCATCCTAATGTCTGTGGTCTCGATGCAGTTTCTTAATATACTGAGATCAAATTAGATTTTTTAGAGCACTCTATTCCTGCAGTATCTAAGTACTAACATATTAGACAATAATTTAAAACCAAATCCGTTGCCATCAAGCCAAAGTATAATTCTCATCCTAACTAACTCATGTCCCTCCAAGACAGGGTAATTCAAACTGACTGGTAGTCATTAACATTCAGTCCCTAATGTGGCAGGCATTATCAGGATCCAGTGTCATAAATCTGTCTTAATCAAAGTCTTCCTTGAAAATAGACAGTGGGCTCTAATGAGTAATATCCAGGCTGCAAACAATTCCATGGGATATTTAGTACTGTACTGAATATAGTACTGCACTGAATGCATATCCTTGTGAGCTGCCATTAAAAAAAATAATCGAATGAAGTAAGAGGTTCATTGCATCATGCTTGGACCAAGACTTAATGCTAATCCTGGTATGATATGTCTGAGATTTTTGGGTGAAGACATAAGATCTATGGCGGAGGAAGCTTTGTCCAGAAGGCTGACTATTCCCTATGTAAATTTAAAGTATATTAAAGGTAGTTTGTGTTGACCAAACAACAACTATTAGAAGATCAACAGATCTCACTGATACTTACCATGTATCTTCCAGCAATTAATATAATAATACATTTTGGAATGGAAATAGTCTACTACATTGTTGAGCACATATATTTGATTATTTGTGAGTGTCTACCGTCTTAAAAACTCAGTTTTACCACTTTTTGGTTTCTGCTAAATCTTGCATTTGGAAAAAAAAATATATAAAATAGAGGTGGCTCCATTGTCTCATTTCTGTTGCATAACCCTGATGAAAAGATTTTCAGAACAACAGGAAGCCTTTTGTTGCCATGAGTGTTGGCTCAGCTGGTTAGAAACCTCAGTGAAGGTAGCTAGTCTCAGCCCAAGTAAGTTTTGGACAGATTGCAGAACAAGCTTTAGCATGGCAATGACTGCGTGGTTCTGACCAGACATGTCTTGCATCAGGTCTTCTTTCATTTTTGTGTCTTCCTACTGTAAAAGGTCAGTGGTCAAGAGCTAGAAATCATCTTTGTCTCTACATACTCTGAAATTCAGTACTTCTCATTATAGAACTCTTGTTTGCTTTTTATCCCTATCGCCCAGCCATTTGGCAGTGTCAGGAGTGATTTCCAGTTCATTAGCAGACGAAGATTAGGTGAAGATGAAAGCCTGTGAATAACTAAGGCAAAGCACATTGTGGACTAGAAGTATAAAGCAAATTCAGTTGCTATGTGTGCTAAAGATGAATTTGTCCTTCAGTTCCATATTTGCAAATAATAGGAGATAGTGAATATTAACCCTAAATATTAAATTCTCCATCATATGAATTGTCTGCCAGTCTAGCTTTCATTCTAGAAAGGACATAATAAAATTCAAAATTTTAAATGTAGACATCTAGCTTTTTACACAGTCTTAGCAATTTTAGTGAACATGGTTTTTGTACTGACAAACTGGTACAAAATCTGTTTGAAAGGACGGGACTTGCCATCTAATTATCACCAATATTTCTAGTGAAATTCAGACTGTGAAGCTGCTTGCAGTTGTTCAAGTGAAACATTCCTCTGTGAAGAATTATGAAGCTTCATTTCCTTTAAAATTTTCCAGGGACAGCATGTCAGTCTGAGCAGAATGCCCTTAGGGGGATCTAGGGAGATTTCAAATAATACATTTAAAAAGGCATGTCATTATAGCTGCATCTTTAAATTTTTTACAGAAATAATTATTTCTCGGGCAACTTTCTTTTTGCAAATATGATTGATGCTTTGAAGAATTTTTCTTCTGTTTCAGGATGAGAAAAATGTACTAAAGCACTCCCAATCAAATGTATTTATTTATTTATTTTATTTATTTATTTTGAGAAATACCTCACTATCTGTGTAATACTGAGGTGCAGTTCTTGATTGTATGCTATGGAGTGGATTTCAGGAACAGAATAATATTTTTTATTACAGTGAATGCCTATATCTTACTGATGATGACAACTATTTGTTGTTGTCTTACAAGTTTCAGTGGAAATGGTGAATATACCATCTGAGATGACTGACAAGCATAAAAGGAGTATGTATTTGTATTTTGTAAAGTGAAGTCACTTCGATTCTCTATTTCTTCTTATGAAACCTCAAAATCTCATCTATTATGGTAGGGTTCATACTCCAGTGATGAAGAAATAGACCCTCTTGTCATGCTCAGTGCAGCTGTTTGGAGAAGACCTCCAGATATTCCTCCCAACCTATAGCACTCTGTACTTCTCTGGATTACTATGGCTGACAACTGGGATTCTGGAAAATCTGGTTTAATTACTCATCTATCCCAAGCTTTGAGAACCAGGGTAAAACATTTAGGTAGGGATTCACCCCACTTCACTTTAGCATCTACCTGAAATGCCTATGTTGGCAGACTAGCTATTCTGTGTCATCACTAGAGTCAACAGTGAAAGACAGAGAGGATTCAGAAGGTGGATTAACCCAACTGATATATCTCTCTTTGTGTTGCCTACAGAGAGGCCTTCACTGCTATTCAGTTAAGCAAGGCAAATCTAGCCATTCATGACTTGATTTTACAATTGCAGAATGAAAAATTTTCCTTTCTTTGATGGGTTATGAAAGTATAGACTGTTTCCCCATTTTTTATAAGCCAATATTTCTGCCTCTGAACTTAGGCAGGAAATGGCATTATGAAAATACTTGAAAACAAGAAAAAAGCATACATATGTGTGTAACTTTAACATTTAAGTGATGTCATTAGAATTCTTAAGAGAGGTCTCAAAATGTTGAAATGGAACTATTTCTTTCTGTCCCCACTTTCTGCCTAAGGCAAAGCCAACACTTTCCATTACATAAATGTCTGAAAAGCAAACCCATTGCATTTATTTACAAGTCCATGTTAAACTGATTGCCCTTCCTCTGTGAAGCTTGGGAATTATACACATCATGTGATCCCAATGGTAGATCGGTACACTGCCAGGAATGACATCGTTTACTTCAATGTTTCTATTAATGATAAATTTAGCCAGCTAAAAGGATGAAGCATGTGCCCCCAGGTTGACGCTAAATTGAAATTACCACTTAGCCTGCAATGAGTTGCCTACGTTTTGATTAATAGGCTAAATTCCAGAGCTGACCTTTTCAAAATTACTGAATCACTAAATCCTGAGACAGACAACAGAGTTCCTCTTACACGGAGAAGTGTATTATGCAAACATGTAGGGTCACCTAGAGAAGAAGCTGGCTCTTGGTACGTTGTAACCCATACACGCAGGTGTTAGCCAAGGTGTCATGTCCATCCATATCTGTGATTTATAAGGGCAGAATCATGGTTCTCCACTGCTTCATCACTTATCCATACCACAGCCACACAGAAGATGGTATGGAAGGTGTAGATTGTGGTTTTGTGATGTCTTTTGTAGTTTCAACACCTAAATTAACATTACCTTCAAACTCTAGAAAAGCCTAACCTAATCTTTACACTTTTACACTTAGAATGTAGTGATACCCATGCTAGTTGAAGTACATGTATCTGAACAATACTGTACAGCAGATTCGTCCTCAGTCAGTTTAGAGGTCTCTGCCTGTTGCCACTGAAGTCAAAGACACAATTCAAAAGGGAAGGTTCCAGCCAACAAGTAAATTAAAACATTTACTGCACTGAATGCCTACTGTATAGAATTCACAGAATCACAGAATGGTTGAGGATGTAAAACACCTCTGGAGGTCCAAACCCGTGCTCAGAGCAGGGTCAGCTTGAATATATTGCTAAGGGCCATCCATGTGCAGTGAGTTTTTGAGCATCTTCCAGGATGGAGATGCCACAGGATCCCTGGGTACCCTGTTCCAGTGTTTTTGATCACCTTCAATTTAAAGATTTTTTCTTATGATTCAGGGGAAAATGGGGAATTATTTTTAACATTTCCAAATAAGAGAAGAAATCCTAAGCACAGCTCCCTGTGCTGATGTGTTCCTGCAGAGATGCTGCTTTCAAGGCCTGCATATTTTCTTGTCCAATAAATGAATGAAATAACTGAGTGAGAGAACTGATGGATGAATGTATATATCATAAGCCATGGGAACTAGCTGGTGGAGCCAGCCAATACGTACTGTAGAACCAGGTTATTCAGGTAAAAAGAACTAAATTCTGCTCTAGTACTGGTATAGTCTGGAATTGAGCTGGTATAAATGACAAAACAGAGAATGATGGATTTTCTGCTAAAAATAAATATCCCACATGGCTTCTTGCATGTGTCTAGTTTGGGCCCCAAACAAACTATTCTGGAAATAACTATTAGGTGACTACTTGCAATATTGGCTAAGTCTGAGGGAAACTCAATATTCAAATGTTCATGATAAAATTGTATGCTTAGATAAAGGTAAATGCTTGTAAACCTGCTAATAAGGACTGAAAAAAAAAAAATAGAGAGAGAGAGAAGAAACAATTGTTTCCTAAAAAAGATGAAAGACCCAGGACATAGAAAGCTCTATGGGCTTTGGTGGGGCTTGGATGGAAGGATCGGTGGACAGATACCAATTTTATTTACTTTTTAATTTTTAAAAACAAAATAAAAAAATATCTTTCAAAATAAATATTGACCCATTTATCATATTTAGCAAAATTGAGGTATTTTTGATAAGGAAAAGAAAAATCTATGCCCTAAGGTAAAGTAATATCTATATCTGCCATAAAGTAAGAAAGTCTGGTGTCCCCAGTTATTGTTAAACATGCTGCAGTGAATTGTCTGCTTGATGTAATGTAACCTCTTGTGGCCTTGTGATGTGAAAATTTTAGATAAAGTACATTAAGATTGTATGAGGAGTTTCTTTTGGGTAACAAAGGTATGTTGCCTTTCAGTGTGATGTGGTGTTCTGTTTGCAGAGTAGAAGAAGCTTGCTGAGGTTCAATCTGGCAGGCTGTTTGTTCACTCCCACCCACACACGGTGAGATGGGGGAGAGAATTAGAAAAAGATAAAACTTGTGGGTTTAGATAAAGACAGTTTAATAGGAGAGAAAAGAAGTGGAAAATAGTAGCAATAAATATTAAAAATAAATAATGATAACGATAATGATAGCAATATAAATACAAATATTAATATAAATATAAATATGACTATAAATATAAATATGACTATAAATATAAATATAAATATAAATATAAATATAAATATAAATATAAATATAAATATAAATATAAATATAAAGCACAACACAAATATAAACAACAAATATAAACAACAATAATAATGCACAATGCAATTGCTCACCGCCCACTGATCTATGTCCATCCCAACTCTGAGCAACACTTGCCCTCTGTCCCAGCCAACTCCCCCAGTTTTATTGTTCAGCATGATGCCATATGGTATGGAATATCCCTTTGAATCAGCTGTCCTGGTTCTGTCCTCTCCCAGCTCCTTGTGGACCCCAACATCCTCTGTCAGGACAGTACGAGAAGCTAAAAATTCCTTGACAACATAGCTCTGCAACAGCTAAAATATCAGTGTTTTATCAGCATTGTTCTCATCCTAAACCCAAAACACAGCACCATGCTAGCTACTAGGAAGAAAATTAACACTATCCACCCTCTCCATTCCCCCTCCCCCCCAAAAAAAAACAAAAAACAAAAAACAAAAACAAACAAACAAAAAAATCACAAACAAACAAACAAAAAAAAACCAAACAAACAAAAAAACAGGGCAAAGCTACTAAGGAAAAATGGGAAAAATGGGGAGAAAAAAGAGGAGCTAGCAAGATGGCAGGTGAAGGAGGGAGGCTGGTGAAAAGGGATGAAGAAATGCACCGTCATGCAACAGAGTCAGCTGCAGCATTGAGGATGCAGTGTATCCCAGAAGGATACTGGATATTAACTGTGAACCTGGGAGCATCCTTGTGTCATGGTCTGGGGATATCTGGTATGTCTGGGGTTGGGAAAACTCTATCTATCTTTGTAGGTTCTCCATCAAGAAAGAACATGAGAGGAATGTGCTATGGCATTGCTGTATGGAAAGGAAAGGGTAGTGGTTATTTTATGTTGTCCTTTTTATTTCAATGTCTTCATCTTTTCTCTTCCCTCAGGATGATACTGTTCTCTTAAGTAATTTGAGAGTCTGAAGAAAGGAAATATTACTCACTGAATGTGCAGACACTTGAGTTTTTCCATCTTTCTAGGTGGAAGTTCAGGCTGATGTCTAATATCAGCTTTTAGAAAATGAGCACAGCTCTGGTTGCTGCCATCAGTGCCTGGCACAGTGGCTAAACCCCACCAAACATTATTTCCCTCAGATCATCCTTTAAAATATGTATGTCATTAAGGGTTAAAACTGTAGGACAGTGTTTTTCACTCAAAGATTTTTTTTTTTTTTAATTTTTTATTTTTTCATTGTCAAAACAGATGAAGTGAGACTGACCAAAATAACTCAAACAATTTGGCTTTAATTCAGCCTAAAACTGTTCCAAAAAGAAAGTTTTTCCTGAAATCAGAGTAAAACCATAGAATCATAGAAGAGCTTGGGTTGGAAGAGACCTTAAAGAGACCTTAAAGTTCCAAACCACCCACCATGGGAAGGGATTCCACCCACTAGATCCAACCTGGCCTTGAACACCTCCAGGGATGGGGCATCCGCAGCTTCTTGGACAACTTATTCTAGTGCCTCACCTCCCTCAGAGTGAAGAATTTCCTCCTAATCTCTAATCTAAATCTCTCCTCTTTTAGTTTAAAACCATTCCCCCTTGTCCTGTCATTATCTGCAAAAAGTTGCTCTCCATCTTTTTAATAAGCTTTCTTTAAGCATTTAAAAGCTGCAGTGAGGTCACCCTGGAGCCTTTACTTCTTCAGGCTGAACGTCCCCAGCTCTCTCAGTCTTTCGTCATAGGAGAAATATTTCATTTCAACATTTTCAGAATTAAGCCCTTAGAAAAGTGAAAACACCATAAAACTGCTACCTCGTGAATTAAAATAAAAAAAAGCAAAAGTTTTGCTTCACGCAACATTATTCCAAGCCTCTGCTTCAGTAAGTGAAGCAGGATGAGATCAATCATTTCCATTACACTGCACTCGGCTGACATCACTTGGTAATGCTGTGCCAAGCAATACCAAGTTACATTTTCATCAGCAATTCACTGTGATTCACTGGTCACTGCCTTTAGACAGTGCCTATTATTGCTCAAATTTGTTTTAGAAAAGTGATATCTGTTTTTGAAAAGGTGATTTTAATTTTGACTGGAAAAGGGCTCACCAAAAAAGTTAGATTTTACCATAAGTGGTGTAGCCATGATTCTGGCTTGCAATAAGTGATGGGTGTCCACGAAAATGCTTCTGGGTTTAGTCTGAAATCTGAATGGAAATAGCCTAGGGGAAACTAGGGTTGTCCTGTTTTAAGACATATCTTCCTGCTTAGGAAGTCTCCCTACCTACTTTGGCAATTGACTGAGCCCCACACCTCCAACTGTCTTACCTGGGTATGTCTAAATCTTACTGGGTATGTCTAAATCAACGAGCAGTGCAGATGAGGACAAGCAGATTTTTAAGGGGAGATGGCTGATGTTGTTTTTCCATCAAGAGGAAATGCAATATAAGAATGCAACAACATCCACATCCACATTGTTGAGTGTTTTGGTTTGGTCTAGACACAGCCTGGTCCAAGGGACTGCATGTGGTTGGGGTATGTGAGCAGTATTTTGGGATTGCATTTTCTGATTCAGTTTCAGATAAAAAAAATCCTCATACAGGTGATCTCATACCCCTTTGGAGTGCAGGACCACCAAAATGCTAGTGTAGATGCTTCCCCAAAAACCTCCCCAGTACTCCTCCTTCCTACGAGGAGTCAAGACAAAAACCAACCTTTGTTCCTCTATGCCAACTCTGCAGTATTCAGGCTATTTTTTAACTAGCAGGAAGCAAAACTTGACAGTTTATTCCTTGGGAAGGAGAAGCCTGAGCATGCTGTACTGAAGCTGTGTTTGCTACTGAAAGTCCTGTAGTTGTCATAAGGCTCTTATTCTCATTAAGATAGGAGCTGCAGCTTATTGGAAAAAACTCTTGATACATGCACTCCAGAAAGGGCTGTTCCCAATTCAAACTATATTTGTCATGGGGACAGTTGTGCAAAGAATCACAGTGAGGGGGAAAAAAGTACATCAGGAGATAGATTAGAAAGTCACCTTTCAAGGGCAAATAATTAGGCAGAATTGTGAAGTTTGGTCTTATGTAAGAGTTGTTCTCTAGTCATTGCTCTTATTACAAATCATAGATCTCTGGGGGAAAAAAATATAAGGAATTTAGTAAGCATCTTTTGCTGTTCCTGTCACATTTACACAAACTTTGGCATAATAAAAATATACTGTTCCTTTCAAATTTTCAGATAGCATGCAAATTTCACTGAAGAATATGGTCCTGTGCTCAGAGTGAGAAATAGATACCACTTATTTTGTTGCAAGCTGGTGAGATTTATTTTTTTTTTTTCTGTGATCATATGCTGTGCTTAGAGAATGAATCACACCTTACACACATGTGCAGGAAAGTGATGCTCATCAAAATAAATGAAGCACAAGGTATGTGGGATAGCGGGCATGAAACTTAACTTGGCTGGCTGAGCTCCTCATCCTTGCAAAAGCTGTGTTAACCAGTAGCCTTCTCAGAACCCACTGGCAGAAGGCAATAACAACACAAAACCCGCAGCTCCATCCTATTCCTCTGCCTGGAACAGGTCTTTATTATCAGGGGGAAGGGGGACAGGGTGGGGAAGCTTCAATATGTGATTTTTCTTGTCCGAAGAAGTCAAGGTAAAGAAGTCTGGAGAAGAGTAAATGTCCTTTATATGACAGATGCCCCGCATTTAGAGAGGTAACATTAGCACAGATTCCCCCCACTCCCAGAAGCGATGGGGATTGATGCACTTCACAAAACCACAAGAATCATTTAGTGCTTGACTTTGGTGTTAATTTGCGAAGCCTTTTTTTTTTTTTTTTTTTTTTTTTTTTTTTTTTTGTGTGTGTGGTTTGTTTGTTTGATGAGGCTCATTAAAGGCTGGTTTAAGGCTGCCAGCTCCTTCCGCACAGACTGCTGAGCAGGCTCTCAGCTGTGCTGGATAGGCTAGATTTCAGCCAGCCTGCTACACACAAACTGAGACCGGATGTTTACTTCCTTTCATGATGGCTTTGCTTTGTCTACTTGATTGTGGACTTGATTTTTACAAGTGCTATAAAAAAAACATACTTGATCTCAGCTGGATTCTTGCAGCTGCTGGGAGGGGAGGAGGCAGGGAAGCAAAGACTCCATGTTTTCAAGAGCATAAAGCTCCTACTCCATAATTTGTGCTGATTGCTGTCTGATACTTAAAGAAGGAGTTAATTAAGGTTCCAACTCCATTTGTTTCCTTTCACACTACAGCACAGCTATTTTTATTTTGCTCTCAACCTGTTTAGTGTCCCATTTGTGCTTGCATTAAAGGCACACCTCGTTGTGCTTCCCAGGAGGAGGCCAATGTCTCTCTCATTTGTACTGAAAAAAATTGTTTAAGCTTAAAGGATATAATGTCAAGTGCTCAAAGAGTAAGTAATATATGGATCCTAGTTGCCCAGTCTCATTTGTAGGGCAAATAGGTGCATGAACATGTGCATAATGCACCACCGTTCCACTACGGAGGTGATACAAACACATGTATTTACAAATGTCCCTACTAAACTTCTCTCAGTGATTTCCTGGAAAGCAAATAAGATGTCAAAATTTGGCACTAGTTCTGAATTTTTTTCAAAACAGGTTGTTTCCCTGGTGAGAAACATTTCCCTCCATTCTGTGTTAGTGCTTGGCTTTCTTCTTCACGCTCCCTCCCCGTCAGCTTGCCAGCTGCAGAAAGCCCTAAAAGCACAGGAGAGACAGGTTCATCTTCTCACTTCTGGAGCCCGTCATATGAAAAGCCCCAGCAGGAGAAATAACCACCAGGAAAAGCCATGCTTTGCTGCAAGATGCTCAGTACAGAGTCGGTTCAAACACCAAACTGGGACAAACCCTTGGCAGCACACTTACTTTCAGCATTAAACTGAAGCTTAGTAGAAAAGATCTTAGAGTAAATATTAAATAACTCTGGAAGTTTAAAGCATAGTTTATCTAGCTTCATTTAACATGGGAAAGGTAAAATCCATGTTCACTTTATTAAGTAGACAAGCACAGCAGTGACTAAACCAGAACCAACTTCAGCATGCGGCAATCCAACACTACACACCACATCTTCAACCCTGAAGAACTGTTGTGACAGATGAAACCCAAAGTCATGGACTAACCAAACCCAATGGACATTTTAGAAGGATAGCCCACAGACTAAGGGAATGATATCTGTGTGTATATAGCAAAAGACAGGAAAGATGATGGTGATTAATTGGGATGTACTGGAAAGTGTGGGACCTGGGCATGGCATAGATGGCACAGAAAAAGGGGTGGATATGGTCCCAGTTCTGACTGGGACAGAGTTAATTTTCTTCCTACAAGCTGGTGTGGTTCTGTGTTTTGGAGTTAGGATGAAAACAATGATGATAACATTCTGATGTTTTAGTTGTTGCAGAGCAGTGCAACTAAGTCAAGGACTTTTCAGCTCCTTGTGCTGCCCTGCCAGAGGTGGCTGGGGTGCACCAGGATCTGAGAGGGGACACAGCCTCAGCTGGCCCAGGCTGGCCAAAGGGATGTCCCACACAATGTGGTGTCACCCAGGACAATAAAACTGGGGGAGTTGGCCAGGGGGATGCTACTGCTCAGAGATGGGATGGGCATTAGTGTGCGGTAAGCAACTGCTTTGTGCACCACTTCTCTTCTCTTCTCTTCTCTTCTCTTCTCTTCTCTTCTCTTCTCTTCTCTTCTCTTCTCTTCTCTTCTCTTCTCTTCTCTTCTCTTCTCTTCTCTTCTCTTCTCTTCTCTTCTCTTCTCTTCTCTTCTCTTCTCTTCTCTTCTCTTCTCTTCTCTTCTCTTCTCTTCTCTTCTCTTCTCTTCTCTTCTCTTCTCTTCTCTTCTCTTCTCTTCTCTTCTCTTCTCTTCTCTTCTCTTTCTTCTTTTCTTCTGAACATGCCAATACATTAGATTTTCAATTTAGTCAAAGTTGTGGGTCATTTGGTGCAGTTTGAAGAAAAAGAATTGTTAAATGAAATCACAGCAGTTTATTCTGCTGCACTTTGTCTAAAGGACTCAGGTTATATTGACTCTCTCTAGACAACAGCTCGGGTTAAACAGAAAACCCAGCTTGTATAGTTGTTGTATCTAGGGCTAGAGAGGCATGTGGCATTGCTTAGTTGCTCTTAAAAATCCAGTTCATGGAGGTGTATTTATGTGCTTACAGCAGTGGATGAAGCCTGAAGAAGTGCATGGCTCTCAGAAAAAAATATTCCTTTGGCATGGCCTAAACCCCATTAAGCTCAGTACATCAATTTCAGTAGTTGTATGTTTGTGTATTAATGAATTAACCTCAGAGCATTATAATGACAAATGTTTGATCCAGGAGTTAAGGCATGGGATTCTTGTGAGCACTCTTGAGATACCTGGAATCAGAAATGTGCTCCCCTCATTTGATTTCAATCTCATTACACCTTGTTGCCAGATCTTCTATTAAAAACTGCTCAGTAGCTTGAAATAATTGTTAGGAAACAAGGGAAAATGAAAGCTTCCCATAAAAGCTAACCGTAACTCATGAACAAAAACTGAACAAAGTTGTGAGTTCTTCTGAGTTCAGATCGGTAAACTGTAACACAAACATATGTGTATTCTAAGTTTTGAATGATGTAAAAAAGACTCCTCCTGCCCCATGAAGAATTCTTTACATTGTTAGATGCAAAATAAAATTAAGGCTATTTTTGTAGCTGTTTTCCCCAATAACTGTGTTCAAACACCTTTCCTATGCCTCCCCTCGTTATTTGTTTCATGTCTGACTGGGGCAAGTCATACTTAGACATTGCCTCCAGCTACTTCCATAAGTTTTCATTCCAGGTGCCAAAAATCTCACAGTGGGCTTCATCTGTTTACCACTTAAATGGAAAACTCTAATCTCTCTTCACTGCACCCTGAAGCCACAACTAAAATGTGTTTGATTCTGCTTGCTACTAGGGCAACTATTATGACTTTGAAAGTGTCACATCAGAAATCACACAGCCACACTGCCAATCATTTATGCTGACGGGGAGAAAAATGTACTTGAATAAGTTCTCTTTCTTTCTCTTTCTCACATGTTCAACTTAACAATAGTCTTGCTATTTACAAGGAATCAATGAAACATAGATGATAGACAAGTCCTTTTTGTTTTGCTTTATTTATTTATTTATTTATTTATTTATTTTTATTTATTTATTTTCTCCAATCCTGGCTTCACACTGTCGATGGCAGTCAGTGCTAGACTTTGATGGTTCTGTCTTCCACCATATAATTTAATACATGCTTTCATCCTTGGAAAATCCCTCAATTAAAAATTACAATCACAATTTTTCTTGGGCCTCTGCATATCACTTACTAGATAGACCCATCTAGAGAGAGATAGCTTTCTTTAAAAAAAAAAAAAAAAAAAAAAAAAGCAATGGTTCGGCTCTGTGAATATTTGTCACCCAGCAAAAAATACATTAAAACAAACTAGTCCTCCTTAGAGAAAGGCAATTCACCTCTTGGAAAGATTCTATGCAATATTTCATGTTCATCCGTAGAAAGTTACTGAAAATACATGTATAACTATATCTTTCTTCCAATTTGTACCAATATCACTTTATATAACTAAATAATTACGTGTTCATTTTCAAGACTTAAATGAGATGACATATGAATAACATGCAACAAAAGTATTCATCCTCTTCAATGTTTTGGGGGATATGGTGTCCCTTCCCATGGCAGGGGGGTTGGAGATGTATGATCTTTAAGGTCATTCCAACCCAAACCATTCTATGAATTTATGATTCTGTGGTTCTGACTTATCACTGTGCATGCCTTTAGATGCTTTGCACATAGTGAAGGAATTAGATTTCACTTATATGAAATATATTAGATTTCACTTATATTCCAGCGAAGATATTTATTTCATTCTGTAGCCTCTATTAAACTGGGGCTTTAACATTTCTATATTGTCTACATATATTTTTGTCAAGAACAGCTAATACCACTATAAACAATATTGCTGATCTTGAGTTCTGACCAGAATCAGAAGATTAGCTGAAAATTACAAGTTAAAATAAATAAATAAATAAATTTGTTTTAATGTGTCCTATTTTCTCAGGCACTTACAATTCTAAGCTTTTCTATGCATCAGTAAGAGCTAGAAACAGACCTTCTCATGCATTAAAAAAAAGAAGCTGAATTTCCCTTGTTGCAGGAGGTAGGACTGTAAGAAGGACAACAGAATAAAATCTGGAAATTGGCAATGCCCTGTAATCAAAATAATCAGTTACAGTTGGAATAGCCTGACGTTCCTTTGACTGCATAACTTTGATATTGAAATGATTTTGCTACATTCACTTGCTTTGAAAACAAAACCTCATACAATTGGAAAACAATAATCTAATATCATAATAGAGTTTTGTCATGGCTATTAGCCTGCATCTCCAATGGAGATAAATTTCTATTATTAGTTCAATCCATCACAAGATCTTGCAGTATTTAGGAAAATCCCTTGGATCATCATTGCACATACCTCCTATAGTAAATCTTAAATTGTGACAAATAAGGGCTTTTTTTTTTTCTTTTTTCCTTTTTTTTTTTTTTTTTCTTTTTTCTTTCCAGGATTCCCACTTTTTTCCATATCTGCGTGTCTTCTGTTGTCTTCTGAAATGCAGCAAATATTTTTATGGAACAGAGAAAACAGTGTTTAATGAATGGGAGAAAAGCATCATTTATCCTATTAAAAGGAAGTCTTTGTTTTCTGTTTCAGTGTTTTTTAGACCTTGTTGATGCAGAAACAGCATGATAAATATTTTATGAGTGGGATCTAGCAGTAGGATGCTGCAGTGATTAAAGGGAGTCTTTAAACTTAGAGATAGATCCTGAGTCCAGCTACTGTGAAGCAGTGCTTACTCATGGTGGAACAGGATGTCCCCAAGTCCTGGATAGCCCTAGCATGTACACCCTTATTCTTTCCTCATTCTCACTCCCCCCCCCAAAAAAGGTCTGTTAGATGCTCTTCTGTTTCTTCTTGCAGCTAAGATATACTGTGCACTCACACACACCATTGGCAGCAGAAAGAACCAGACTGCTTCAGCTGCAGACCCCAACCTACACCCAGCTAGAAGCAGCGGTAGATCTGCCAGAAGGCTGTAATAATCACTCTTGTAATTCCATCTGCTTCCAAACCTTCCCAGTTAGAGCAGAAATGTAACACCCTCATCCCTGCTTCCTTCAAGATCTTCCCACCAGGTCCAGCAAAGGCTTTATGACACCTGGCACTGGCAGGGCTGGCTGCCTCCTCCTTGCCCAGCAGCCCTTCCTGGCAGCCAGTCATCCTTCAGAGAATGACTGCTTGCTGCAGCAAAGAGCTGCCAGCATAGAGTATCACCACTAAATGGACCTTCCTGAGCACTGCAATCCTGTCACCTGGCAGCAAAAGCCACCTCTCCATCTTGGCATTGCCAGCTGACAAAATGGAATAAGGATAGGCAAGCCAAGCTCTGTGTCTAATGCAATTTCACAAAAACAAATCTATTCCCTACCGAAGAGGTGCTAGGAAGAGAATCCTGGTATTGGTGCACAGGAGGATACCTACTTTGAAAAACATGGTGGCTGCTCCAGTATCAGGATATACTCAACATCATGAAAATTCAAGGAAGCATAAGCAAACAACAGCAAATAGCTACGTAGCCAAACCCAGGATAACTATGAGTTGCTGAAAAAGATGGACCAGTGGCTGAAGGTAGTACATTCATTGACCCTGAGTGTACCGCTGCCAGAGTGCGTGCTCTGTAGACTGAGCTTGCTGGGTTAGAAAGAAGTTCACATGTTCCCTCACAGTGTGAGAAGTTATTTTAATGCACTTGAACTTTATGTAAGAGTGAAGGCAAACTGCAAACTAGTGGAAGGAAAATCCATTTTGTTGTGACTCAGTCACTGGGAGAAGGCCCAGAGTCACCCAGAGGTTAGAGATGGACTTGACTTTTTAAACTGCTTAAAATTGCACAAGTGGAGCAAGAGTGATTAATTTTGCATTCTGCTCTCTGCAGTGCTGATCGCACTTCAGGCTCTCTCCTCTTCCTCACTCTCTCCCATGCTCAGCCTGCTTACTTTCCCCTGATTATGTTCAGCAGCTCCTAAGGAAAGACACAACTTCATTTGTCTTTTTGTCGTGGTTCCGCTCAAGTGGGCAGCCGAGCTCCACCACACTCCCCCTCCTCAAAGAGGAATGGGGAGAAAATATGTGAAAAGGGCTCAAAGGTTGAGATAAGGACAAGAAAATCACACAGTAATTATTGTAACGGGCAAAACAGACCCTGCATAGGGAGATAATAAGATTTATTGCTTATTACTAACAAGCTAGAGAAGTGAGAAACAAAAGAAAGAAACCAAAAGCACCTTCCCCCCCCCATCCACCCTCTTCCACCTCCTCCCCCCGAGTGGCACAGGGGAACGGGGAATGGGGGTTATGGTCAGTCTACAGCACTTCTTCTCTGCCGCTCCTTCTCGGTCACTCTCGTCCCCTGTGCTGTGGGGTCCCACCCACGGGATGCAGTCCTTGATGAACTGATCCGGCGTGGGCTTCCCACAGGCAGCAGCTCTTCCAGAACTGCTCCAGATATGGGTCCATACCATGGGGTCCATCCCTCAGGAGCAAACTGCTCCAACCTGACTCCCCTACGGGCAGCAGCTCCTGCCAGGTCACCTGCTCCTGTGTGGTCTCCTCTCCACGGGCTACAGGTCCGGCCCAGAATCTGCTCTGGCAGGGGTCTTCCACAGGCGGCAGCCTCCGTCGGTGCAGGGCCACCTGCTCCACCGTGGTCTCCTCCACGGGCTGCAGCGTGGAACCCTGCTCCACCGTGGTACTCCATGGGCTGCAGGGGGACATCCTGCTTCACCATGGTCCTCACCACAGGCCGCAGGGGACTTCTGCTCCAGCACCTGGAGCACCTCTCCCCCTCCTTCTTCACTGACCTTGGTGCCTGCAAGGCTGTTCTTCACTCCTCTCACTCTCCCAGCTGCTGTGTGGCGCAGCGTTATTTTTTGCTGTCTTAAATATGCTCTCACAGAGGCACAAAACAACATCGTTTATTGGCTCAGCTCTGGAAAACCAATGGGGTCATTACCAAACATGGGGCAGCTTCTAGATCCTTCTCACAGAAACCACCCTTATGGCCCCCTGCTAACAAAACCTTGCCACATAAACCCACTACACTTTTCCGCGTGGTTTTACAGTTTATTTGCATAATAAACTTTTACAGCATGGAAAAGGCCAACGGGTAACCTTCCTTCTCAAAGCTTACTTACAGGCTTTTAAGAAAGCCCAGCACGATAACACATACAAAATAGCATCAGCACAACAGCAAGGCTTTGAAACACAACACCATGTTGCTATTTCATTCCTCTGTGTGTGTTACATATAGTTGCTTATAAGTTTGTGTCTGTATAGCCCACAAAAGCTCCTGGAGCAACCTCTGTGACCAGGACTGAATGCAATATTGGAGTGCTGATAGAGCTGCTTCTGCTCAGCAGCCTTCCTGCACTCTCCCCTTCCGATGCTGGCTCCGAAGCCCTCATTGCAGAGATACTGACTTAAGAGTGAGTATAGAAAAAGTCAAAGAATCCTGTTTTGATGGTGCTGTCAAACACTGAAAACCTCATTGACCAGACTGCTGCTCTCGATTGGATGATTTTTTTGTCTCACCAAAAGGCTTATGCTAGTCTGTTTTTTCTTTTTCAGCGACCATACGACTTTTATATGGCTCAATTTTCTGCAACGGTACCTTAATTTGTTCAATTTAAACATTAACTTCTAGAGAGTGCTGAATTATTTGCAATTGAAAGAGCACATAAGTAGTGTTAACTTTTCAGGATATGGTGTGGGTCCTAAATAGTACTTTTGTTCTAACAGGAATGTCAAGTGTTCATTAAAAAGCTGAACAGCCAGTGATATTCCAGTGAAACAGGAAAATTGAAAATCTTAGGAAAACACTGTTAGTGGTTTCTCAATTGTTTTCTCTAGCACACAAAGTATGAAGTACAGCCATATCATGATGTCAGAACACTGATATCATCTTCCTTTGGAAAGAGCCTAAATGTACACAAAGACAATTAATGGTGCCACAATGCCACATGTCAAAGCTGAAAACTAAGGTTTAAAGTGTTTCTTCAGTGAAATAAGAGACAGCAGGACACTATTGGACTAGAAAAGGCAGAAAGAATTGAAAAAAAAGTAAAATGAGAAAAGGTTAGAAAAAGATTTTTATATACTTTGAGAGAAAAAAAAAAAAAAAAAAAAAAAGGAAGGCCAGAAAATGCAAAAATGCAAAGTAAACTGAACATTTTGTGTCCAGGCTATGTTGCTCATACCTGATAACCGTGAATTTATTCTCTGTTATTACACTAGTCTGAGGAGAGGCAAGATTCCCACTTTACACAATTAAATTGGTCTTTTTGTGCAATTGTTCGTTGTTTCCTCAGCTTCACAATGCCATGAATTAGTGTCAACCCAAAGTACTGGTATCAACTTGTTCATCTGTAAGGCGCACTAGCTTTCAGTCCAGTTCCTCTCCATGCACTGTCCTGGAGCAGTTATCTTACAAGCATACCCATAAATTTATTCTCTGCTAATGTCTGGTTTTTGAAATACACTTGGATATGTGTGCTGTGTCAATGTTTGCTGAATCTCATAAGAAACACAAAGATGAAATTATTACTGAAATCATTAGGCTTATATATTTAGTTGTTCTAACCCATGATTCCTTTAAAAAAATACTTGGTGACCACACAAATGTGATCTAACATGGTTGGCAGGACCACAGGGAACAAGGAGAATCTGCCTGTGGGCCCCACTCCATCATCCACGTTGGGTGAAGTGAGTCATCCTTTCCTTTCTCCCAATGTACCTATGATTCACTGGATCTGAAAAGGGTTTGGGGGATATATGACTTTGGATCTTCAGCAAGTTTCTCTGTCTCTGTATTTCCTCTCCTCCTTTTGATATAGCTCAGGAATTTTGCATAGGCTTATATGTTGTGTGGGTGGTGTCAATGGTCATTAGACAGCACTGCTGACAAAAATATCACTTAAGAAAGTTGAAGATGGAAGTATAAACCCCATCCACCCACACAGGTTGAGGGCCAGGGAAATGCCATGTAGTGCACCAAAACATGTGTCCCAGAAGAGGCTGGACCTTGTGGTTGCTTTAGGACCCATCTCAGACCTTTTGCCATCCACAGAGGAAAGAAACCCTGTTAGAGGTGGAATGGAAAGAAAATGACTCGGAGCTGTTGACACTGAAAGGAACATGGGCAGAAGACTTTGTAACTCCAAGCTGAAGCTGAATTTGGCTCACCAAATTTACAACTTTTATTTGCTTCAGCAACTCAGTTCGGCCTGATCCAAAGACATCATGCCTGTGACATTTACAAACAGCTATCTCCATTTGTATCTAACCTCCTTATCTGCCAAATCTATTGTTCTCAGCTCAGACCTTGTCATCCTTTAAGAAACCCTTTTTTAAATACGTCGTTCATTAAGGTAAAGCTCAGCCAGGCAAAGATAATGCTCAAAGTACTTAAAATCTTGGAAGTGGTTTGTGTGGCTTAAATACTCAAAGCCTTTTATATACTTCAGCCTTCTTGAAATGTTTAGAGTAATTTAAGCAACCTATAGATTCTCACAGCTCAAAGCAGCACATCCACTACACATGGTATCAGTTCAAGGTCAAGGGAAACATTCACTTATTCTATGTGTCCACATCTTCTGTCTCATATCCCTTGTCCAATGCTCACTTCAGAGTGAAACAATTAAAAGAAGATCAGTAGAAACATGATTAATACTGCTTAAAATTCTCAAATCCTATAATATGTAACATAGAACAAGTATATTGGAGGTGCTTAAAAAACAAATAAGATCAATAAAATAACAGTGTCACTTAAGTGCCTGCATCTGATAATCCCTTACATGTACTGGAAGCTAAAAAAGGACATCATCAACAGCTGAGGCGGTGCTTGTCCCCAGGCCTTGGTACCATTTAGCTTATTAATGCAGATAAGGCTATGATGTCCAGCTTTGACAATGATTATAATTACAGCTGACTTTAGTTAATAGTTACCCATAACCTGCATGCGCAGAGTGATGCTTACACATATAACAATATTGTTATCATTCATACCCTGGTGGCCCTCTGTGTACTCAGCCATTAAAACCTATATCCAGCAATGAGAGCTCTCCCAGCTCTCTAAGGCTCCTCCTTTCCTCACCTCCAACTACCACAAGCAAAAAGCTATTTCATAAATGGCAAAATGGCAGTGATTGCAGTTGCACTTTATCTGTGCTACTTCAAATGTGTCACTTGCTTGGCTTACCAAGTGAGCATCTCACGTAGCTTGAGAGAAGTCATCCAAACCTGCCTGCTTCATATCAATAAATAGAGTAAAGCCAGGACAAGGCGGAAAGGTCTCATCACATGATGGGACAGCTCTGCATGAGGACAGCCAGGGCTCCGGTCTGCCCCTATGGAGCCCTCAGCAGAGAAACTCGAGCAAGCCAGAGCCCCAGCTAGGCTTTGGCAAGTTGACTTTCTTTTTTTTCTTTTTTTTTTTTCTTTTTTTTTTTTCTTTCTTTTTCTTTTCTATTTTTTTTTTCCTTTTTCTTCTGTCAGGGTGACAAGAGCAAATGAACAATTACAATATTTTTTGTCCAGCTGACAAATTATACGTTAGCTTAATTTAGCCTAAGCACGATTTCACAATCAAAGCCAACCAAAGCAACCACAAAGGCTTACATTTTCTAAGATTCATTAATCCTGTTTGTCTTTGTCCCCTCCTTAGATTATTATTATTCCGTGTCCTCAATCAAAGAAGAGAGCATAAGAGGGGCTTTTTTGTTGTTGATTTTTGCTGCAAAGGAGGCTGTGTTATAAGGGTTACAAATACTTAATTAGAGAGTAGAAATTCCACTGACTGACCAAATGCAATTAAGCTATCCTGCTCATTTCAAAATAGGACGTGAATTTAAATAAGGCTAGCTTTGTGGAAGCTGCCTTCTTCTGATGGACACTTCAGCTTTGGCTAAAAAGAAAAAGAGGTTAATTTCTTACTATTCACTCAGCTCTGCTATTAATACAGATATCCGTTTAGTGTCATTGCCAACATGCAGGGAAATAGAGATGTTTTTCTGAAACTAGAGAACACACAAATTATCACAAAGAAGGCAAGAAGAACAGAGGTATGAATTCAGACATATTTTGCTCCATGTCTTATAGTGGTTCTCCTAGATAACAGGATCCAGAAGAACCATCCATATCAGCAGTGAGATTATTAGAGCTAATCATGAGATTATACCATCCAGAACATTGTGTTTGAACTCCCAGCCTGTTCCCGTTTTTGGAAGCCTGAGGCAGAATTATGGATCCATGCCATCCCATACCTTGAATTGTCTGCTGGGACTGGGAATTGTATTCATATTTGATAGAATGAATCTTAAATGAAAGAAAAAGTCAGGTTTTCTCTACAAAGAAATACAACGCCAGTGCCTGCTTTTATTCTAAGAATCTTAGGTGATTCATAATTGTAGGGAAATATTCTAGCCACACACATCAAATGAAATATTTCTGATTTTTAGTTAATTTATTTATTCTTGCATTTTTAACCTTTTTTCTTTGTTTTCTGTGAAATACTTGAAGGATTTAAAACTCCCCCTGTTATCTAAGGGCTAAGACTGCATCCATTTTGCAAAGTATAACTGTGGGTACCTAAATAACCTGCAGGACAAACAGGGAAATCCCTACTAAATTCAAGCATTTTTCTTGATGAAAAGAGATTTTATTTTGGATGTGAATTTTGACCTTAAGCAGCTGCATCCAACTAAATGCTATTAAACTCTCTATACAACATCCTAAAGTCCTTCTTATTTTTTTAAAGCTAAGATTGTGGAGAGAAACTAGTTAGTAGTGCCTTACCCCCTCCCTACTCTTGGCCCAGTTCCCCACAGATAACATCTTACAGCTTGTTGAAATACTGGGACTGCCACCATTTTACTAGACTCAGAAAGTCAGAGAAGACAAATGATAATGTTTAGCTCTTGTAGCACATAATGCTTTTCATCCGCAAAGTATGCAGCTAATATTCATACAAAAACAGAGGTATTTATGCAATAAAATCCTGCTTACATACACTTTCCAAATCACTGTAGAAAAGACTATTAGCTAGAAGCCAATGAGGCATTGGTTCAGCCATTAAACACCTTGTAGGTACTTTCCTAAACACATAATGGCTGGATATTTGAGGAAGCTTCAGTTCCAACAGTCCAGAGAATATATATTTTAGGGAATATCTAATTTTGCCCTTGGAGTTAATCATTTTAGACACGCAATATATATTCAGTGTCTATGGATCTATATTTAGAAATTTAATTTATTAATGCTGCAGGTAGATTGTGATGTCTTTTCCCTTCCCTTCCCTTCCCTTCCCTTCCCTTCCCTTCCCTTCCCTTCCCTTCCCTTCCCTTCCCTTCCCTTCCCTTCCCTTCCCTTCCCTTCCCTTCCCTTCCCTTCCCTTCCCTTCCCTTCCCTTCCCTTCCCTTCCCTTCCCTTCCCTTCCCTTCCCTTCCCTTCCCTTCCCTTCCCTTCCCTTCCCTTCCCTTCCCTTTTCTCTTTTTTATCTTCTTCTTCTTCTTCTTCTTCTTCTTCTTCTTCTTCTTCTTCTTCTTCTTCTTCTTCTTCTTCTTCTTTTTTTCTTTTTCTTTCTTTTTCTTTTTCTTTTTCTTTTTCTTTTTCTTTTTCTTTTTCTTTTTCTTTTTCTTTTTCTTTTTCTTTTTCTTTTTCTTTTTCTTTTTCTTTTTCTTTTTCTTCTTTTCCTTTTCCTTTTCCTTTTCCTTTTCCTTTTCCTTTTCCTTTTCCTTTTCCTTTTCCTTTTCCTTTTCCTTTTCCTTTTCCTTTTCCTTTCCCTTTCCCTTTCCCTTTCCCTTTTTCCTTTTCCTTTTTCTTTTCTTTTTTCCTTTTCTTGTTCCTTTTCTCTTTCTCCTTCGTTTTCGTTTTTATTTTCTCTTAACTTTTATATCTTTTCCATATTTATATTTCCATTTTCATATTTCCATGAACCCACACATTTCAGCGAGTGCTTTCACAGTTTTAAGGAGTTAGGACCAAACTAATTGACACCTGATCTCAGCTCATGAAATGATCCAAAATACACCTTGGAGTTGACGACTGTGTAATGCAATGGAGTACTCAGCAAGCTGAAAAACCTGAGAGGCTTGATGAATAGCTAGACAAGTACTCCATGTGACTGTAGCTATGGTCAATACATAACACAAACTAACCTGAATAAAGATATCCCAATTAGCAAGGAGAGGGACTGCATTTGCTTTGTGCTGCTGGTGACAGAACAGTTGTATACTGTAGCATCAGCAAGACTGAAAGAGCATAAGAAACAAACAAAAAGACTTTCCTTGTATTATTAATGAATTATGTGACAATAATAATTCACAAGAAGGAACAGAGATAAAATGTGTCATTCTCACAACCAAAGATAAAAGAAAAAACAGAAGACTATAAATTTATCAGAAGAGTCAATTCTATTAGTGAAAACCACTTTGGCAATGAAAAATGAAATATACCATGAATTATGGAGAACGTTTCATGTGTGACTGCTCTGACTAGAAGAAGGCACAAAGGTATGTCAAAACAGTGGGAAAATTAGCAGATGAATTTAGCAGCTAGCTAGGAAAGAAGGCCATGTGTAAGACATCCTCACAAGATCAAATAATAAACAATTAGAAAGGGTTGAGATATCAAGAGTAGGTATAAAGCTGAACACGGTTTTGATTCAGTGGTACTCAATTAAAAATGCTGCTCAGACAAATGGTCAGAGAAATCACAGCAGGAGTGCTCTGAAGGGACCAGGTGTAGGAACAATCTGACAGAAGACTACCATGATCAGTACAAAAAATGTAGGCTAGTGCTGACCTCATTGGGAATGGCTGAAGTGAAAACAATTAAAAAGGTTTAAGATTTGTTTATATGTTGGGTTTTTTGTTTGTTTGTTAATGAAAGAACACTAGCTTGCTGTAAATTTTCCCCACAAAACTGAGAAGAAATTCTAATACCATAAGATGTTTACCTCCAAGTATTTTTATTTTTTAATAGTTATACTTTTGCACAGGAGTATTAGTTTTATTCATATCCTGATCTCCTTTGTAGGTTAGAGCTTTTGCTTAGACTACATTCTCATGAGGTTCCATGATGTTTCCACTTGCAGGACCTACACTTCACAGAAGTTGTAGGCCAGACATGTAGCTGAGCCCAGGAAACAGGGACATGAGGCCACTGAGGCCATACCTTCAAGGCACTTAATCAGAGTTAGAATGAAAACAAGGGGAAAATGAGCAAAAGGGAAAGATAAAAGAAAAAACAAATTCAATTCATGGACAAGGATGGCTATGTCCTTATACACCTACAGATCTAGTACTAAACACATTTTAATTTAACTTAATGTTTTGGTCATAATTTCTCTGTGCAGTGTGAAAGTAATGAAACAAAATGAAGGGGATTGCAGGGGCATCTGATTCCCACTTCCCAGCTTTGCTCTGAAGCTTTAGGTTTTTTACTAGCACAGAGAAAGCAAAGAAGTTTGCAAAACATTTATTTCTTTATTAAATATTGTGCCTTTTTTTTTTTTTTTTTTTTTTTTCTGACATAAAAAGATCATCGTGTCTCATTCTGTCAGTGGGATTTCTTTCAACTCCAAACCTTGTTTTATACAACCATTTATATTCATAATTATAGCTACAGGGCCTGATCCTATTTTCACACTAGGAAAATTCGGTCGATTTCAATACAGCCAGTCGTGGTCAGACTTCTGTAAATGAGATTAGAATTGAGCCTATGTCAAACACAGTAGAGCTGGAAAAAGATTTATTTATATCACTGAACTCTTAGGGTGAGGATTTGTCCCATTAAAATGTATTATCTATTATACTTTGGACAGCATGGACAAACCAAACTTGCACTCAGAATTGATGTTTGAAAGAAACAGGTTTTTGTTTTCCTCCTTCAACATAAAACCACTCTAGAACATTTGCTGATCTGGAGACTTTTTAAAGATGACTGCCAAGATCATGAAGATCTGAACTGACACATTTGGGGAAAGGCCTGGGCTATGTTTCAATGGGACAAGCGGGTGCTGTTCTGCAGACTGCTTTGAAGTTGGAAGCTGCACAATTCTTTGATAACTATTGATCCATTTACTAAAGATTTTTTTTGCATAGCCATGTCTTTGAGTTTTTTGGCTAGGGGCAAAGAAACTATGGGCCTCACATTTAATTCAGGCTTGTGCAAGCAACCTGTTGACTTTTTTTTTTTTTTTTTTTTTTTAGGACTAGCAATCAAATGGACACAGTCAGAATAGCTAGTCTCACCTAATGAAGTGTGTATCCTCATCTCTCTAGAAACCTAAAACTTACTAGAAGAGGTATTGTTGCAAACTTCCAGCACTGATCCTAAATGTTTCTGGGTGAAACAGCTAGAAACAGGGTTTTCAATAACAGCAGCAGTGTCTGGAAAACACTTCTACAGAAAGTCCCCAGGAGCAATGTTCCCATCTCTGTGTCTGTTTATGAATTTTCTTGTTTGACCTTGAATATTTCCAATCTGTGATTGTTTTTTGTGCCTTTCGTCATTTACCCTGGATGGTCAGATTTGGACACCCACATTGTCTAAAATATTTAGCATCTATAGGTGCCTAAATGCCCAGTGAAATATGGAAGGGATCATTAGTTTTAAAGGATCCTAGGTATCTAAAGATCTTTGAGTTTGAAAGCAAGATTCCTCCATTCTTTCATTAGTTTACATTGATCTTTATTGCTTTCCCTGGCTTTCTCTCCCTCCCTTCCTTTTCATGAGATCTCTGTGGTACTCAGACTAGTCAACCCTGTCTCTCAAAAGACACAAATAACCCATTCCTGTGGTTCTTTCTGCTTCTTCTGCAGGTCTTTTCTGCTCCTACTGAAGTCCTAAAATAAAAATAATTTTCATTATAATTTGGCATGCTTTTTTGGGTACAACACTAAGATAGTCGCTGTATTTACTAAAACTATAAAAAGGACATGGAAAGCTGACATGATGAAGAAATAAAATAAGTGGGAACACAATAGTCCTTAAACTAGCCTTTTTAAACTTAGATATTACATTCTAAAGATGCCAGCAGTGCAGATAAAAATGAATCACATAAGAATTTTGAATCACAACCCTAGTAAAAGGACCGTGCTGTAATTAGGTTTTCTTCCTCTTGGCAGACTCACTAAATAACTGTTGAAAGAAACACTAATTGCATTGGGTGTGCAGGGGAGCGGAGCTCATAGTACCAATGATATCCTGCTACCCCAGCTCAGGGTCCAGAGTTCACATAGTTAAAGTGACACCTACTCTGAAAAGGAAATTTTGGTGTGAAATCAGGCATTCTTTTGTAGATCCCTGATCAGTTTAAGAGGTCACTGACCCTCAAGCTCTCTGTTACCCATCCTAGCTGAGATATGAAAACTGATCATTAGAGCAGTCCATGCCAGCACAAAGTGAAACAGGTTTTATACAGAAAAGCATCTCCGATTTTTCAATCCACACCTGGACTGAGTCAATTAGAAACCATTTTTCTGCTCAGTGTAGGAAACCACTCTGGAGGCTGGTGAGGTGAGCAGTGTTAGTCACCTCATTTGCTTTTCATAAAGACCTGAGAGGTATACCTCAGGTATACCTCAGGAATTAACAATTACTGGTGTAAACTTACAGGGCAGTTTCACAGCTGAGAAGTAGTCATCAATTCCATTAGCAAATATTCATTATGTATAGTTACTGTAATATCCAGAAGGTTAATGAAGGCTGTATATAGTGACTCCCAAACATGAGATAGAAGTCAAGGATAATAAATTACCTTTACATTGATACAAACAAACAAACAAACAAAACAACAATAAAATACATGGATGTACATTACATGTGATTAAATACAATATATTGCAGTATTAGAAGACATGAAGAACAGAATTTTTTAAATAAGAAATTATAGGGATAATTAACAGGTAGTTGTCATGGTTTTACCCTGCTGGGCAGCTAAACTCCACCAAAGCTGCTTTCTTACTCCCCCTCCTTAAAAGAAGGGGAAGAAAGGAAGATGAAAAGAAGGACTCAAGGGAAGGGCTCAGGTGTTGAGATAAGGACAGGGAGACCAACCCACCAGCTATTATAACAGGCAAAACAGACTCAGCATAGGGAGGTTAATATAATTTATTGCTTATCACTAGCAGAGTAGAGCGGTGAGCAATAAAAGCAAACTAAACCCACCTTCTCCCATCCAAGTTTTCTTACTTTCCAAGTTTTCTCATCCTCTTATTTCCTACCAAAATAATAGTTTTTCACTTAAATTTCATCAAGCTGTTTTCATCGTGTTATCTTAAGTAATTTCTGATATATTAGCTGCTAATATATTGAAGTATACTAAATGAATAATGTTTAGATGATAGGATGATACATTACAAATCCATTGCAAAATCAACAGAAATTGTCCTGCAACAGTTAGAAACACTAAAAACACAGGAAAAAATATCAAAGTTGTTCAGTTGATTTTTTTCATTGAGAAACAGAATTTCTCCAAAAAACTTGCTTGAAAGCTTGCAACCAAGCTGGTTGATCTAAAATTGAGACCACGTGGTACTCCTTGGACAGGCATCCAGCTTTCGTTCCCCAGGAGATGAACAATGTAGAGCTCTATTAATCATAATAAGGATTGCAATAAATCATAACAAGGATTCTGTCCCAGCTAAGGAATGAAGCAAACTCTGAATCTGGGGTTGAATGCAGAGACAAGTTAATTCATCAGTGAATTGTCAACAAAGAATTTGCCTTAATCTTAATTACTGATAGACCACCATGTCAGAGCCCTGAAACATATCTGGGTATTAATACAAAGAGCAAACAAGGTGTCAGCGTAGTGTGATGTGCTAATTTCACATCCTGAGGTGAGACTTCCTGCAAACAGGAATTTTTATTAGAGTTGTGGGCACCTTTAGCTCTCAACAGCCATTCCCCAGATGCAGCGTATCAGCCAACAGCAAAGTCCCTCTCTGCCTTCCAGGCTGCTAAGGAAACAGTATTTTCCAATAAGCCTTTGAGTGTGAGGTAAGAACAAAAGGCTTCTTGCACCCAGAGAAGGTAATCTGTACAGTTTTGCAGTCAAGCTACTGGTGGGGTATACCAGCTATAATGCTGATTTTTATTTTATTTTTTTTCTATGACACATTTGTCTAGATTCCCTTCATAATAATGGAGAAAGAATTCAATGCTTGTAAGATGAAATGCATTTTATCTCAATGTTACATACATAATTTCTTAAAAGTGCTTGGTTTTCTCCACTGATAGTTAAGACTACTGGTGTCTCAGATGCAAAAATCTGTGCAGTAAACTTCTGTCCCCAAATATCTACGTATTACCCTTTTTTACTCACTAATGCATTAGGAAGGTCACCAAAGTAAGACAACCTGGAGGCATTTAATCATGAGAAACCTTGATTGGATTTGGGGATAGTTTTGCTTCAAGTGAGAGAGTCTCCTTGATATGTAATTGCTGAATAAAGTTATGCAATTTGTATATTTATCCCAAGACGGATGTCCATGAATCCATGGCTCATAAGTGCCTGAACTACCAAAGACAGCAGCTAGTGTAATTGCTGATCATGTTTAAGTTTGTCTTTATTATCATTATTAGAAATAAGTAATCAATCATAAACATTCTGTGCTCTGTTCCCATGATCTTCATCGCCAGTAGGGCCTTCTTCAACAGCATATTGTCAATGTCATTTATTGCTTTATCAGAATGGTATACTGGAAAATTCACTATAATTTTGGATTTTCAGCTTCAAATATATTTAAGTAATCGGTGTTATATTATCAATTTCTGCCATCATTATAGCCCTATCTTTTGGGTGTTGACAATGAAAGATCATCTAAAGCAATCACTGTTCTAACTTCACCACTTTTATTTGTACTTCAAATTGTTTTCCCTTCAAACTTTTTTCTTCCTTACTGCATTTTTTTATTTTTTCTGATGACTGTGAGCTGTTCCTTTTGAAGGTGACCTACAAAGGACTCTTTTTTCCTTTTTTTTTTCTTTCTTTTCTTTTCTTTTTTTTTTTAATTTAACTTATTCTTTTTCTCTTTCTGGTGTACAAAGATATTCATTCTTTTTGTTTGTTTACCCATTGCAATTATTTTTTTCTTGGCTATTTCAGGAGTGTCAGTGCTGGTCTTTTCTGATTTTTCTCGATGCTACTTTGAATCTTCCCAAGGACAGTTATTATTAGCTCTTACATTGCAGCTGACTGGATATGGATGTTAAAAGTTTAATCTGTTATCTCCATAAAATATAATTACTTGTACCCACCAACCTTGAAATAAGCCCATATATATATATATATATATATAAACTATCTGTTTTTCAGGGAAAGCAAAATTTACTAGCTACCTTGTATCATCCAGAAATGTTCTCCAAACTACTGGCTTCATTAAGTATATATCATCTTGACTAAATCTGAGCCAGGTTTTCTTATCTATATACATTTGCCTAACACTAATAAAGTAAATTCTTGCAAACTCCCACTCATGAAGAAGCATGTTCTATCTAATTTTCTTCAGAACTTCTCAGGGAAGATTTTGCTGATACAGTGTCATTGTTTAGTTTGCAGTTTCTTATCGTAATATTAATGTTTAAAACTGGCCAGGTGAATCGTACTTGAAATGCCAGTTTCTCTTCTCAGGCTATAAAGAAGACTGCTAGCTCTTATAGCAATATGCTTTGCTAGGTGAGATGTATCCCACCTCTTATTTCTACCCTTTATTTTCCCTTCTTCAGTATATTCCTCTAAACTTTCATAGGTAAGGATATATTATTTATATCCAGCCATACAACATGTAATATACAATGTTGATATTGGCCTGTGTGCTGTTAGAAATTGCAAACAGATTGTGTATGACCTTGAAGACTTTATGCACAAGGTAGCCTTCCCATACACAGACCACATGCAACCATTTATAGAGTGCTGGAGCTCTAAAAAAATACGTAGCCAATCATGACTTCTGCCGGCTTTAAGGGAATGCGTCCTCAGCTGTAAAACGTATATGTCACCATGATAAATAAGTGTCTAAAGGAAAATATCCCAGCTCCTTGTGTCTCTGATGCTTACATTATCCAGAAATGACTTTCAAATGATTTTTGGTAACTATTTGGACACTTAGGTTAAATAGTTCTTACTCCCCAGTGTAGTGGGTTTACGTGGCAAGGTTTTGGTAGCCGGCAGGGGTCTTCCACAGGCGGCAGCCTCCGTCGGTGGAGGGCCACCTGCTCCACCGTGGTCTCCTCCACGGGCTGCAGCGTGGAACCCTGCTCCACCGTGGTACTCCATGGGCTGCAGGGGGACATCCTGCTTCACCATGGTCCTCACCATAGGCCGCAGGGGACTTCCGCTCTGGCGCCTGGAGCACCTCTCCCCCTCCCTCTACACTGACCTTGGCACCTTCAAGGCTGTTTCTCACTCCCGGCTGCTGTCTGGCGCAGCGTTTTTTTCCCTGTCTTAAATATGCTCTCACAGAGGCGCAAACAACATCGCTTATTGGCTCAGATCTGGAAAACAATGGGGCCCTTCCCAAACATGGGGCAGCTTCTAGATCTTTCTCACAGAAACCACCCCTATGGCTCCCTGCTACCAAAACCTTGCCACGTAAACCCACTACACCCAGGAATTTTTGTTTGTTTGTGTGCTTCCTAATGGACACAACCTAATACACGCTTCCTTATCTCTGTCTGTTCATAGTTTTGTTTTATTTTGTTTTTCTGAAACTGAATAAACCAAGATCATCTAGTCCCTTCATAACAGAAAGACTCTCTTTCTCTGATCTTCCTTGAGGACCTTTGCAGTTTGTCTCCTTTGACGATGCATGGTGAGGACAATATACTAGATACAGCCTTACCAAGACTTTCTGCCATGGCATTAAAAAGAAATCCCTCCAAAAGAATATTAATACTTAACAATTGGTTACTTCCTTCACTGGGGAGGGGGGGGAGAGGGGGTGCGGAGGAGGGTAGTGGGAATAGATAGCACTGCTACATTCAATGAAAGGTCTCTCCTCAAACCTTGCAACTGTTGTATTGTACTATTTACTGGAATAAGCAACAATCCTGTGTTAAAATACAGCATCTGTAGCTCTAACGCCAGTGAGAAGAAGTAGCTGTTGAATTGTGTCCCTGGCTGCTGTGGCTGACAAGCTCATTGACAGAGATAAATATAAGTTGGCAGCATTACTGGATCCATATTTTAAGTGAAAATTGAAACCTCGCTTCTACAAAGTGCTGACAGGGCTATCTGGAAGGATGAACCATTAAGTGCAGGATCCATCTCCCTTACCTGCTTTGCTGAGTTTTCTGCAAGTTGGTATTTCACATACCAGGGAAAAGAGCCATCTGATGTGGCTTAGAAAATCTTCTGAGGGGGAAAAATATGAAAGCAATCAAGGTCAAAAGCTCAGTAAGAGACAGTGAGCTTAGGGCAAAGCTGTTTGGGGTTATAGTCAGATGTGAGACACAGGTTGGGCAAAGTGTAGCATCAGTTAAACAGAATTTTAATTCAGTTGCCTAAAATAATTCTCTATTGCTATCTGGGATGCCCTGAGATACCCATCAGGACTATGATTGCTGACCAAGATGGGTGCAGGTTTTTTATTTATCCAATGAGATATCTCTTAGTCCTGTGCTAACATCTTGGATGCTTTAATGCATCTGATATACCACCAGGCACTTATATTCTGGGAAATAAGTTGATTCCCTAATGAACCAGACACTTAGATGCAAGCTGCTAGATTTAACTGTCTTCGTCTCAAACTGAATCCCACCACTGTACATAGACTGTGCACGTTTGTGTCCTGCGTTACATGCTTACAAAGGGAAACTGTGGGCTGATCTGAAGGTGTGGAAGCCAAGTAGGACAAAAGACATCTGTGGCATGTGGAATGGCCCTTTGGAGGGTGAGTTCCAATCATCACAGTCTATTATTCCTTGCTTCCTTGGTCCTAACTGTAAGGAACATATCTTTTGTGCCTATGTAGAGCAACAAATAATATTTCTGGCCAAGACTCCGGCTACTTTAATCCTGTCTATTCTGGGAAGAGGTTGATAAGGCTGAATATGTTTCATTTTGAAAAAAAGTAAAAAAAAAAAAAAAAAAAAAAAAGTAAATTAAAAAAAAATGTTTTGCCTTAGAAAGAGATTAACCCATCTACCAGGAACAATTTTCAGACTTGTCCAAAATTTTCAGAAAATTCTGTCTAATCTAAGTTCAGTGGTTGACCTTTTGCAGATGTCCCAAGGGCAGGGAAACCTTCCACTATAGCTGGTTGCCAGAACCCCATCCAACCTCGCCTTGAACACTTTCAGAGATTGGCCATCCACATCTTCTCTGGGCAACCCATTCCAGTGCCTCACCGCCCTCACAGGAAGGAATTTCTTCCTTATATCTAATCAATGTCTGCCATTCTTTATCTTAGAACCATTGCCTCTTGTCCTATTACTACAGACCCTGTAAAAGAGTGTCTCCTCATCTTTATTGTGGGCTCTGTTATGTATTGGAAGGCCACAACTGTAAGTCTATCCAGAGACTTCTCTTCTCTAGGCTAAACAGCTACAACACTTTCAGATTCTCTTCATAGAAAAGGTGCTCCATCCCCCGATCATTCGTTTGGCCCTCCTCTGGACCTGCTCCAAGAGAGGAAAGGAGAGGACAGGACAGGACAGGACAGGAAGTAGATATGGCAAGTCCAATTGATTATACAAACAGTAATGTTGATATCACATGATTTGGAAATGATAAATACATTCCACTGTTAAATGCCACCCGTAGGAGAGCCCAGAAGAAAAAGTCCTAGGATGAATCTAAGGAAGGATCTTGAGTGAAGCTTTGAATCTGAGGGGGTGGACCTGCAGGGCTAATATAGTTATTCTTTAATATTTCCCAAAGCTACTGTCCCTTTGTGCTGCCTGCTACTGATTCTTCAGTATTATGTATTGCCTTCAGCTATATTCAATTTGCTCCCATACAACTACTGTCTGACAACAACAAAAATGTGTGCTCTTAATAGCTTAACCATTACGGTATCTTCTTTTACTGTCTGGTAGTTTCAGTGTGCTCTACTGTATTACATGAAAAATAGAGTCTGTCTCTTCTGTGATTAGATAGAGAGGAAAGATGGCTGCTGTATTTTGTCAGAATTTACAACCGCTGGTGGGGTAAATGAATAAAATATTCTAAGTTAGTGTTTACCTTATTTCTTTCTTTGCTGAAGATTGAGATTGCTTCATATTCTTTCATTTTATATAACAGACTTGTCCAAAACCACTTTTTTTGTTGTTGATGTTCTGAACTTCAACATATTTAGTAAATGCTGGAACTTATGACAGTGAATCCAAATCTTGCAGTGGATGGCTGCTTTCTGAACAGGCTGGAGGGGACACATTTTTCTTGCAGTCATTGAAATGGGTCATTTAAATGAAATGGCTACACCTGATGACTAGTGTTGTCCTTAAAATCTTATAAAGTCATCACTATCTGACGAGTGTTTCCTCTGCTGCTCTATTTGTTTGTGAGGAAGTGGAAAAATCCTGTAGCGGGATAAATACAAAGGCAAGAACCAGAAGTGAAGATTTTTCTCTTCAGTGATTTAACCTTCCATGACTGTATCCATTTCCTGTTTCTCAGAAGGCTTTATAGATCTTTCACATGAAAGTTGCCATAGAAAACGCACCACAGGAAAAATGTATGAGTAGAATGTTTATATTGTATCTACCAGACACAAACCCAATGGAAGAATATCATGGCCTAGGTATCCAGAGGAGGCCAGTAGTTTTCGTGGGCCTAATTTTCAATTCAGTATACAAGAATGCAATAGTTCTCCTAGAACTGTTCTTAACACGTCACAGTTGAGTTACTTATCTTCTTTTGGTCATGACACGTATTTTTTTGTGAGCATGAAAAACAGAGGCTGCTTTGGAAATGCAGGACCTTTGGTGACTTTTGAGAGAGAAACAATTCTATTCATGCAAGGTAAAGAAAAATGAAACAAACTCTATGAGCCATAATCCACCTCCCATGTCCAGTTAAGATGTTAGTCTATCTCTAGCCCGACTTATGTCTCAGTTCAAACTGAACATTGCTGAAAAAACATTGCTAATCTTCACCTCTTTGCATTCATTGTTTGTATTATCTCTTTTCCACCTTTCTGGAAAATAATGTCATCATCCATGTCAATCAAATTTATAATTTAGTCATGAAATTCACCCAGGATTTTCTTTCCACCATATCAAGCTGTTTCTAAATCTTGCAGACAATTTTTGAAAAAGAAGTAGTTTTACTCATCCAAGTGTCCAGATAAATTGTATTCAGGCTCTGAACACCTGATGTCTCAGACACTCACAGCTTTGTTTTGTTGGTGTCTATCTAGAATTTGGATTTCTTTAATTGTCCTGTTTCTTTACTGTTGAACCAAATATAAGAAAACTCTCTTCTTTTTCACGGTTTAATTTAGCCCCCCCCCCCCCCCCCCCGTTTTTTTTAATCTTATCCTCTTTCACTTAAAACTGAGAGAGATACTTTTCTGCATCTTCTGTAAACAATGTCAACTTCCAGCTTTATATTTTCCCCTTATTTTGCCTCAAATGCTTGGGGAAAACTCCCCATAAACAACCTTCAGTTTAGCATTAGTTTGAATGTGAATGCTAAATCCACCCATGTAGTAAGAGTCAATAAGTTTAACGACTAGTACTGGGAAGACTGCAACCAAAAATTAACGTAGGTGATATTACCAAATTCTGGTCTGGTATGTGCTGAAGTGACTGAAAATGAATACGTGATTTTAACACATGATCTGGGACACAAATATTTTTTCACATTGTTTATGGCATTTAATTCAGTGGAATGATCCAATTTCAAGATACTTTTTTTTTTTTTTTTTTTTTTTTTTCAGTAAACCCACTATAAATTTCAAGATTTTGTCAAGAGCAAAAGTAAAATGTATGAGTGTAACAGGCATGCAGATTGTAAGTCTGTTATGCAACAAAAGGCATTATTCAGTATTTTTTTTATCTGGTCAATTATAGTAAAAAACTATAGAAAAAGTTAGCTGTTTAACTATATAAAGTTCAAAAACTTTACAAAGGTTTTGCTATATATTAAAATAATTGTGCTTACAACATAACATTATAAAGACAGTTCACTAATAATTGTCTAGCAGCATCTGTCAATGTTTTATAAGTTCATTGTTTTATAAGTTTCCTCTTCATATTACTTCTTGACACTCTCTTTTTTTTTTTTTTTTTTTTTTTTTTCCTGTGATGTCTCTAAAAACTTGGTAACATTCAGATTAGTTAAGCACTGCAAACCACTACCCATAAGATCATTTTTTATGACTGTCTTACTCTCTCCCTATTACAAATTAGTTGTTTCAGTATTTTTGTAAAAGGAATTGTTTTTTCTTTTACATTTGTACAGTAGATGTAGGAGCCACAGTAAGATTAAAAATATATATATATTAAAAAAAATCTACTATATTTAAACCAAATCACTCAAGCCCTTTCTAAAAGTGAATATATTAAAAATAAATAAATAAAAATGCTTTTAAACATATAGCTGAATTCTAGCCAAATATCAGGTTAATCTAGTGAGAGAAATCCCCATCTTTATTGAAGATAATGACCTTCAAATAAAGGTAAATCTGAAAACACTTGGAGTCGTCCTCTGCAAGACTCCAAGGCACACATTTTACATGTGATCAGTGTTTACCTCTCATCTTTACTGAACTCATCATTTACTTTATTCCAGCTCGGTTACTCTACAAAATGAAGCTAATGTCTTCTAATAATGGTTGGCACAGAATGCTCTTCTACTTGGACATGTTTACATGAATTTTACATAAATGAATAAGTAAAGTAATGGTGACTGTCAGTGCAATATTTATCATTACTTGATGAATTGTGAGTTCATGGTTTAAGATGACATAACTTACTAGCAATGCAAATTTGCACAGGTTACTGTAGCAAATGTCAGGGTGTTGTTTTGTTTTGTTTTGTTTGGTTGGTTGGTTTTTGTTTTCATCTTTAGCTTCAGCTGCAATCTAGTAGTAAGTTATATTAGCTATAATTCAGTTGTCAGTAAAATGGAGTTGTGTTAGTAGAAAACATCTGCAGCCTCACTGCTCTTCATGGCTGTGTAATTGTGATCCTGCAGCAGAACCACTCAAACAGACACCCAGTGAGGATGGTGTTCCTCTGGAGTCCTCCCAGACAGGAGGTGAAAGAAGGTACTGGTGTCCCATGGGATCTCTGTCACATCTGCCAGTGCCAGGTGTATGTTTCAGATACTGTGACACATCTCTAAAGGTATTAAAGCCTGATGTGTGAGCAGTTGAGTTGAGTCATATGTAAGCCTGGTTCATATGTAAGTCTGCCTGAAGACATCTGTATTTAGATGCAAATCTAGACTGGAATATCATATGAGAAGTTAACATGCACCAACTGACATACAGCAGAGACATATTACCTGAAGGTGAATCAGTTCCTCTTATGACACAGGGAATTAAAAGTTCTTTCGACATGCCTTGAAAATTTTTGCATCTAGTTGAGCAGATGTAGTAGTTTAACACCTGATAAGCATCTAAGTACCACACAGCTGCTCTCTCACTCCTCCTCCTCAGCATGACAGTGTGGGGGTGGGGGGAAGAAAATGAGATGTAAGTAAAAGAATAAAAACTAAACAAACAAACAAACAAACAAACAAACAAAAACTCATGGAGTTGAGATAGGAGAAGTTTAATGAAAGAAAAATAGAGCAAAGGCCTCGTGGAAGCAAAAGGAGGAAACCTGGAGGTGTTAAAGAGATGTGTGGATGTGGCATTAAGGGGCATAGTTTAGTGATGGGACTCAGTGGATCAGGTTGATGGTTGGGCTTCATGATCCTGAAGATCTTTTCCAACCTGTATGATTCTGTGGTTCTATGAATAGCCAATACATTGTTTTGCTAGAACTCTGTTCTAGCTAAACATGTAAAGCACAGCACTATGTGGGTTGCTGTGGGGAAAGTTAACTCCATCCCAACCAGACCCAATACATCAGACTAAAGAAAAAAACACATAACAGACTTATAAAATTTGGGGAAATTGTTCCTGGCTGAAACAAGCAAACAAACAAACAAAAAACAAGAACAACAACAGCAAAAAAAAAAACAAAAAACAAAACAAAAAAAAAAAAAAAAAAAAAAAACAAGGAATAGGTGCTCATGACTTTTATCTAATAAAATCTGATTACTGACATAAAAAATGGATAGAAGTAGGGGTCATCAATTGCAAAAGCACAAGACTCTATCAGATGATTTGCAGAAATTGTACTTAACTGTCAGTACAGACCAGTCTGATTAGCCTGGAGGTTGTGTTTTAGGAATAGGTCTGCAAGTATTGAAGTCTATCATAATATGTCTGTATTCAGTTCGTCTTGTTGAATTTCCAGTGTATTTGTATATGTTCATGAACTGGGATTAAACTTGAAAATCAACCTTTACATCACTTGACAAGTCTATCCTGGCAGAGTGAAACTTTAAAGAGATTGTTGCCAAATCTACATGTGCACAACTTGAGGGAGAATGAGATACCAACCCACCAGGGGGTGAACCCAGCAAGAGATGACTGGAATTGATACCTAAATCAAACCCACCCTCCAGCAACACAGTCAAACTCACTTCAGAGTAAAATGGTTAGTATACTAAGTACAGCCAACTATGTTTTCTGTTTGTTTGTTGTTGTTGCTGTTTTGTGTTTGCCTTTTTTTTTTTTTAAATTTTGAGTTCCTTGTTTAGTGATTCATAGCTAGAATAAGAGAAGTGACACCTCAACCAGATCCCAGAATATTTTTTTTTAGGATGTGATTAATCTTACTGAACTCATGCTGTCCAACATGTAGCTATACAGTTTAAAGTGGTGGTCCCAGTTTCTACTGCAATCAGATTATCTACAGAGAAGAATTTATCAAACCTACTTTGGCACTTGCCTTTGGATGAGATGAACCAACTTCAGGAGGTTCCCATCTCTCCCTGCTGACCATGAGTGTTTCAGACCAGACATCCATAATGTGATGGCCAACATCAGACTGGATAAAACAGCCTCTACAAAGACATTGAGGTAGAGCTAAACAAAAGCCTGCAGCTCCACTTTATAGTACAGAGTTTGAGTTAGAAAGTGACAAATAATGACACGTTCATAACAATAAGATCTCCCTCAGCATATTTCCACACTGCACAGCCTGGTTGGAGTATGGTGCAGGATCTCAGGATAGAAAGAAGCTCCTCTGTTCAGGTACCTTTCATATCATCTTTCACCCAAGCACCTTGTATGAAAACACTGCATCTGCATTCAGCCTTATTGCTCAAGCTTAAATTGGCTTAATTAGTGGCATTGATTTGAAGTGAGAATCATGGAGGCAAGGGGAGTGTACTTAATAAATTTTCAAGACTTTTTGCTAATTAAACTCTGAGTTGCCAAACACTGGGAGAGTAGTTGTGGATTCTCAGACAAAGTGGAGTGAATATTGTGTTGGAGGTTTTCCCAGGTTCTACCCTATCTCAAGTTATTTCTAACATTATCCCACTCAGGTAGTTAATAAAACAAGCTGTTTTAAAACAGCTTTATCTGATCAGTTTGTCATGATGCATCAGAGCAATTTCTTATACCTGCATAAACTGGAAACACTCTGGATGAAAGCTGGTAGCACAACAGGTGCTTAATGGCTCTCCTCTGGCCTCTGGCAGGACATTTGCACCCATTCAGGCCTTGTCCCAATAAAAATGACCACAACCTCCCCTTCTCTAGAACTGCAATGACTTGGACTTGGTAAGGATTTAGTAGATGCTTCTCTTGAATTAACAGAGTTCACAGCATTGTTTTTCGGTAATGAACAAAATGATCAAAATTATTACATTTTGAGCAATTAAGTGTCCAGTTTCAGTTCACTCACAAAATGTGCCTAGGGAAGGAATTAAATTTATCACCATTCTCAGAAAGAAGAGAAGATGCTAAATAGGACCGATCCATTAGCATGCTCTCTCTAATTTTCCTTGCGTGCAAAACGTTCTGTTCTGCATTACTTTGTTTAGCTGAGAGATCACATTCAACATGCAGAGCCAATGTTTGATTACACAGTTTATCACACCCCTGAGTTTAAATCAGGAGTAACACTCCCCGGTGCTTATCATGGCCACTGTGCTGCATATAAAACCTACTGAAGCTCCTCCTCTGCGATGTGAAGAAAATCCATATAAACATCAACAATTAAGGTGGCAAACCCAGCAGTGCTACAGCTTTTTGGTATTTCACAGCTTATACCCTTTCTTGCCTAGTTAAGTACAAAGTCAGGTCTTGCTATGTTTCTAGTTAAGTGCAAAGAGCATCTTCACCAGATTTTCTACTGATTTACCAATGTACTTCCCATATGCTCTGTTGCTGGAGGGGCAGCCCTTTGGAGTAATTTGGGTGGAATTTGCATAGGGTATATAGCACACACTGCTGTGTGCAACCATTCTCTTCCACAGGGAAGTTTAGTTACGATTTTCCCTTTGGACAGCATAGAAAACAGACTCTTTGTGATTCTCTGACTACAGCTTGTGCATGAAGCAGTATCTCAATCCCTGTATTTTTCCCAGTGATCCTTCAGGCAGCAGCTTTCCTGTAAACACCTGGATGTTCCACATTATGCAGAGTGTTCTCCAAAAATGGCTGGGACAAATTATAGGATTCAACTGCTGGGGGAGTTGCCTAATCAACACACAAGGTCACATTCAAAAGCTTCAATGTTACTTCCCAATTAGGGCAATGAATCAGATGGAAGAGACTAAATATTGATGATTTCCTTCTTTGGCTAGTAATCTTTTATTTCAGGGATGTAGTTACAGTTCCTACGCAGGTTTCTGTGTACAATATCCGTTCTTTCACTCTTCCTTTTTTTTTTTTTTTTTTTTTTTTTCTTCCATTATTCACATTATGAACTGAAATTGCAAAGATAATTGGCTGCATTCTGTTTCCAATTATCCCTATTTCTACTCCACTGATACCATTAGGGATTGCATAGATGAGGCAGAACAGAATTAAGCTCACTACTCTTCAAGGTGGTAGGTACTTCCATGTGGTAGGTAGGTTGTTTAGCAGAAGAGGATTCTGGATGGGAAGTATGAACAGAATTTGAAGGCAGCCTTGGTGCACTAAAACTGGACTGAATCCAAGCACTCTGAGAAGCGTTTGGTGTATGGATCACATTGGGAGTGGGGGGTCTCTAGCACTAGAGACTAGAGACTCTAGCACTGGGTTGCTTTTCCTTGCTTCCACTGTGAACAGGGCTTTTCTCCTCTTCTGCTTAGAAAGACCAATGTGGCAAAATATTTGGTTGACCAGAAGACATCTTCAGTATATATGACATGTATTTCTGACCTGTGGTAGTTACCCATCCCACGCAGTCGTAAGCTTGATGTTTATTGTTTTCCTTCTCTTTTGCCTATTACCTTTAACTCACTGCCAGCTCCCATAATCATTCATTTGTACGATAGAGCTCTTTGATATTTTCCAGTGAATTGTAGACTCCTTGAAGAAAGGCTCATGAACTGTTTGAAAGTTTGTATACTATTTGGAAAACAGCTTTTGATTAAAAAACATTTACATTTATTTGAGACCAAGTGTTCATTTTCAAACTAAAGTATGAAAAGAAAAATCAAATGATGTTTCCACATAACCTATTGTTATGAAATGATCTGAGGGAAATGAAGAGAAAAAAAATACTGTAAAAGTTTAATGTCTAGTCTACCTAAACAGAATATCTAGCTTACAGGACAGTAACTAAACTGAAATCCTCTTTTCTGCAAGCTACCATTGTTTTCCTAGACTCCTGACATTCGTTGATTGCCGTGCTTTTTTGCTGTAATAACTACTTCATTGTGTAATTAATTTTACTGCAGAATTCATTCGCACAGTTATTGCTTTGCATTATTCAATAATTAATTCCCTGTAAGCAGATTCATGTTTTTTGTACATTCCTCATATTATTCCTGAATTGTCTTCCCTTCTGTAAGGTGACTGCAAACATCCTCTTTCCATCCCTTTTTTTTTTGTCCTTCTCTTGTATCTCTTTTTCTGTCCTCCAGTCCTCACCACTCCAGAACGCTAATCAAATCTTCACTCTTGACAGAGCAAAGGCAATTCTCTTTACTTGCATCACTAACAAAAAAAGTCAGTTTCAAGACACAAAAAAGTGGATGGATGAGGCAGTTTCTAGACCTTTTCAAAGACAGTTCAAGCCTACATCTGGCTGGTTTGGGGCTTCTCAGAAGCAGCTGTCTGGTTCTGAGGATAGCAGATAGGGTTGGAAGTGACAAGTAAGGGTTTGCAAGGTCTGCTGGTTATGGTCAGAGAGGGATTTATGGAACTCCAGTAGACCAGTAGTGAGTGAAGAGACCTGTGAGGAGATTTCAAGATGCCAGGGGGGAGAGAAGAAACATGAGACGAGACCATTTAATGGGGTCTTGGACGCCATTGGTAGCAGAAGATCCTTTATCTCTCCTTTCTCTGAAGGGTCTCACAATAAATACAGCAAGTTTGGCAAGCCCACTTCTTTTGGGAGCTTCAGTAAATATTCTTTGTTTTTATTTTGTATGAAAACAATCAAGTCTTGTGCCTCATTGTGGCTTTGCTTTGAATTTTCATGTTCACAAAACTCACATTTTCTTTACAGGTTGATTTATCTGCTATCACAGAAAACGTGTTTCTTAGCTTCACAGAAAGTGATTATCTGCATTGTTACTTTGTTTATTGCTTTCTTTTACTTCATTTCTAGTGCTTGGCCAAATCATTGGTATGGGAACTTTATTTATTTATTAATTTGAGATAGACTTTACTGATACCTGTTAATAAACAAATGCCTTTTGGTAGAATTCTGGCTTTGCAAAACTGAATGAGACCCTGTACTTTTTGTCATGTGATAGGAGTTATGCTAGTGTTATAAAGAGTGGGCTTTTATACTCTTTAGGTGAATACAGTTAGGTGAGATGAATTCTCCATATGATATGATCTCTTAGAATAGTTTCTCATGAATTTGGATGCTTATGTTTGTGGATTTGCTTTTGCAAATATTTTCTATTTTCCCCTCAAGCTCATTTTTCCAATAAAAATTCTGTGACAAAGCTTGTTTGCTCCAACATTTGTCTGAAGGAGTTGGGTAAAAAATAAAATTCAAAAACTTAGAGCAACATTATTAGTTGACTCCTTTTTTTTCCATGAAAAGGTCACATCCAAACACTCCTGATGACTTTATTTGCCTTTGGATTAAGTTCCAACTGCAAAGCTTGTTTTTCAGGCACACTTCATAAGCAGAAGACACCGTGTTTGAATCAACAGCCCAAAAAAGATCTGTGCTCCAGGGAAAAGCAGTTGGAGCACAATTAAAAGATGATGTCTGGATTTTCCAAGCTTATTGAGACTTTTTGTTTCAGAGTAGAACTCACATCTTAATATGTCAGGGCTCATCTACCTTAAATAGTCCATGATATTCCAAATATTAGGTTCTAAGTTGCTCAGCTGAAATATTCTCAACCATCGTCATCACAGTAATACACTCTTTAGGAATTAATCCAAATATCACTGGAGTTGCTAGGAGCTTTACTTTAAATACACTGGATTGGAGATACACACAGTTAATCTGCTTTTAATTTGTTTTGTAGTAGATTTCATGGCCTTTTACAGGCTGGCATGGATTTATTCAACCCACAAAGTTAAAAAGCTAGAAGCTATTAATAATGTCAATGATACTGTGAATTACAATATCACATTTCTCAGCGGACAATCAGAAGAGGTGTCTCTTCCTGCAGAAGATGCTGCAGCACATTGTCGTCCATCAGCATTGACCCTTAGCAACAGAGGGAGCACAAACATTTCAACCTCAATCATTTAGGTGTCATCCTTTGAAAGGTTTTGGAAGGACAGCCTTGTTCCAAGCACAACAGACCTGATCTTTGGCCTTGTTGGAGGTGAAAAACTTTTGCTGAAGTTCTTGATGCAGTCATGGCACATAAAGGATCAGCATATTAGATGGACTCAGTTTTCCCTTACTTATCCCTCATTAAAACAAGATTTAATATGAACATTATTTGAGTTAATTAGCAAACATATATTACCATTATTGCTTAATATTTTTATCATAACAACCCATTAAGATGGCTACAAATTGTGACTGAGACTCTGTTGGATGACACTTACCTGTATAATACACTTGTACAGGACTCAAGGTTTCCGTCATCCCTGCAAGCATAAGGTATTGTTAATAACATAAAAGAAAAGTAACAAAAAAGAGCAAAGACAGATGTAGTGACACATAGTGCCATGGAAACAGAAAGGAAGCTTACAGTTCAGGCAAGTTTTCGTTTTATTGTTTAAAAAAAAAAAAAGAGAGAGAGAGAGAGATTGAGAAAGTAACTCAGGTTTAACATTCCTAAATGAAGTAACAATTCCAAATTTCAACATTTTCTAAATGTGGAAATCTCAGTATTTCCCTCAAGCTGGAACCTCATATCTTCAATTCAGTCACCGTCTCCACAAATGCTATGCTCAAATGTTTGTAAAGACATTGTCATCCATCCAATGTCATTTCCCTTGGAGGGAAAAATGTTCTGACTGGTCTAAAGGTCTTGCTCCAGGCTCAGTGAATACCTGAACAGATCTCCAGTTCCCTAGTTCTTCTTGCTTCTTGTTCCAGCAGGGGCCTGTTGTCCACAGTTTACAGTCTCAGCTCATATCCCTGATGAAGGTATCTCCCGTGAACCTAATTTATTCTGTGATCTAGTAATGAGATTGTGTTTGATCATTAAAGTCTTACCTTGACATGTATTTTTGGCATGGTGGCATCCTAATTCTGAAGGTTAAAGATGTGCAAACCATGGTCTCCTGCTGTTTCAAGAGAGGCCTTACAATGAAGATTGAAAGTACAGATTTATTGCAAGCGAGAAGTTCATAGATACTTCAGCTTTATTTTGAGGTGTACAGAGTTTATATGCTTAGCCATCTTTGTCAGCAGAGCTGACAGCAGAGCAAGTTCTGCTCTTGCTGCTAAAGAATTTGTATGGGTGTCTTACTTTTTAGGAAGGTTCTTTTTTAGGAAGGAAATATAGAGATCCATCAAGATTTGTTCCACAGAGGAAACTCCTATTTTCCTCAGGAATCTTGAAGCCATGTAAGCTCTTCAAGAGAATGCAATTTTCAGTAAAGAATTAGTTTCCTTGCTGAAATGGATTCCTGTGACAGTCTGTATTAACACTGATTACTTTGATTATACGCTGATTTTAACAAAACCACATATTCAAGAGGAAAATATATTCCCAATGGGAAAACAAAACAAAATAAAACAAAACAAACAACAACAACAACAACAAAACTTGGTAATAGCTACAGAAAATGGAAATTAAAAGATTTCTGGATGCCTTTCAGGTTATACTGTTCATTCCTCCTACAACTTTAACACACTAAATCTGGGAAGAGAAGTTGTGTCCTCCAAAAATATCAAAACATTTTGCTTCTTCAATATATATAAATAAAATAACATAAAGGAATAACCTCTTACATTATCTTTTACTCTAATAGTAGATTATTATGTTAATTTTTAGAAGATGCAAAATAAAGAACATAGATTTCATTCATGCCTGTCTGCAACTTCTTTCAAAGGAATGTTCTCTTCCTTCAGTTTTCTTTCTTTCATGCATCTGCCTGCTCTAGTTATGAGCATTACAAAACAAATTCCTGTAATTTTTAGTTATTCTCAATACTAAGGTACAGAAACATACCGTGGTTTACTTTTTTTTTTTTTTTTTTGGTTAAAATACCTGCATATTTTTGCATCTGATGATTTTTGATATGTATTGATCTGTGAGAGTTGGTGTTAATGCCACTGTCATGCCAAAAAGATTTAGAAGAAAACAGAGATGGGTGGCCTAAAGCTAAATTACTTTCTTCCACACCCTCCTCCACCAGCTGTGCTTTGCATTATGTATTAGGACTTTTTTTTTTTTTTTAATGCATATAATATTTAATGTCACTGGAAAGTTAAAAAGGAAGAAAAGGGAATGTATTTCAGTGTTGGATGGCAGCCAAATTTTTTTGGCAGGTCTGAATTAAGAAAGCAAGAGTGAAGATTTCAGAATCCTCTTTTGAAGATAGATGCTTACTAAAAAATAAAAATCGGACTGCCTCAGCATATTGAAAAGCACCAAAACTTTCAGAAGTGAAATCCTGACTCCATTGAAAACCCATTGAAAATCTTGTTTCAATGATTCAAAGGTATTTGTTGCAAACTCTGATTTTAGAGCAGTTAGTTGTAAATACAGATGTTAATTTGGACAAAGAACAATAAAATAAATTATGAGGGATTGAATAATATTCTGCAGCTCATTGGGGAAAAAAAAAATCTTTGCCTAAAAAAGACTAAATATGAAGTCAGGCAGAGGGTACTGTGCAGAGCAGCATTAGCCTCTGAGCTTGTCTTATAGCCTGGGACTCAGCTCCAGCTTCACACATTTCAGTGGTGGCACCCACATGCAATTAAATGCAATTAAAGCATTTAAATTAACATTATTCTCAGTGGAAACCTAGTCAATACTGTCAAACCTGCAAAGTGATTTAACTTATGATATACAAGATGCCACAATACCATTTCCAGTCACCAGAGGAAAGTGTTATCTCTGCGGAGGAATTTATCTCACTGATTTTGAAACAAGATGGACCATGCACCCTTGTGGGACAATTTTGTCTCCACTGATCACAGAAGGAGTCCAGAAAACCAAGTGAGATAGACTCCTGCCTTCTTGTGCAAAATAAAAATATCTTGAGGCAGAAGGACTTTTTGTATGTAGCAGGCTAGTTTGTCAATCAAATCTATCCCTAATCATCACATTATGTGCTACTTCTCTCCAGTAGATTCTTGGCAAATAGAGGATGGTGCTGGAGTAATTGCCCAGAGTAAAATTTCTAGCTGTAAAACAAACAAACAAAAAAAGTCAGAAAATCACTGGTATTGAAACTTTGAGATCAATAAAGATGCTTGGATGAAATATATGCAAATGTATGTGCCAACCTTGAGCACTGTGGTCATGTATTATGATCTAGTCAAGCAGTATACTTTCTCCCTGGAAACATGGTCATGCTCATATTTGCTATTGTTATGTTTTGGAGCACTTTCCTCCCTTGGCATAGGACTGTTTTTGAACATCTGACACCCAAGAATGACTTCTCACTGTGCTTGAGAAGTGAAGATGGTTGAAAATAGAAGGAATACTGTCTTAAAAATAGGAAAAACATTAAAAATAGGACAATACAGCTTGGAAAAGGGAATTGCTTTATAATTAATGGCTATTTGTGAAAAGGCAGTTCTTGAGTCATTTACAGACTCATTTACAGACTCTTCCAATCCCAAACTTAGGCAATGACACAGATGCTGTGTAGAAAGGGCATATTATAAGAACTGAAGGCAAGGTAAAGAATAGAAGTTAGAAAATTCTTACCTTGTTACTGAAAATCAGGACAGATTTTTAGGTCTGCTATGGTGGTTATACATAAAAGTCAGCTGTAAGCCAGCTGTCCTGGCTGTGTCTCCTCCCAGCTCCTGGTGCACCCCCAGCCTTCCCTTTGGCAGGGCAGCACAAGAAGGGAGCTGAGAAGTCCCTGGCTGTGTGCAAGCACTGCTCTGCAACAATTAGAACATTGGTGTATTATCACCACTATATTCATTAAAAACCCACAACACAGCATTGTGTAAGCTTCTACAAAGAAAATTAACTCTGTCCCAGCCAAGACCATGATGTAAAAACATAAATAAAGGTGGCTGAACTTGAGTTGGCGTAGCTTTGCAAAGATAGATGTCAAATTGCAAAGGAGGTAGGAGTCACTCTATAGGAGCTACAGTGCACTTGATAAATGAAATTGAACAAGATTATCAACATGCTACAGAACCTTGGCACTGGAAGATTTTGCTTAGTACTCTGGCTAGAGAGCTAATTCTGAATTTTACTAATAGGCCATAAAAGTCTGCGCAGAGTGGTTGTCATGGATTTTGTTTTATTAAGACATGAGAAATCATTAGTTAGGCAACATAAAAGGGATGGTTCTTGCGGCCTTCTGGATAAAGCAGTATCATTTCCCCTAAAACAATACCTCTTTGGGATATTGAGAATCTGTCTCTATAGTTTCTTCCGGGAAGCAGATATTTATTGAGGCATTAGCAGACTGTAAACTCTGGCTTTTCACTGGATTCACAACTTAATATATGCATTCAAAGGATTTTGTTTGCTTGGCATTAGAAATACTACAAAAGCCTATGGCAGGATGAAAACCATTTTCGTGTTGCATTGGGCTAGTTTTGCCAGTACCTCTATCCGGCCAATCTCAGAATATTCTATCTTCATGCAGAAATAAATTGATGCAAATTAACTCTGGGGTTTGATTTCATCCTGTTTTAAAATTTCATTACTGGGCATATGCTTAGGGTGATACTGTTCCATAAGATGAATGATATTACCAGTGCATTCTCTTCCTTTGGTTCCAAGCACAATAAAAGAATTATTAAAATCCACTGAGATGTTTGATTCTGCAATGAAAGCTTGCTGCAAGCTGTTCACACACAGAGATGACCCGCAGCAAGCCATGATGTGGTGCAAGGAAGGAAATAGGTCTCCTCTCTCACCAGCTGCCAGGAGCTTCCCCACCAGCACCCATTCTTCATTACCAGGTACATGAGCTGGTCCATCCCAGGAACCTTGGTGCAGTCCCATTACCTGTGTGTTCAATGACCTGTCCTGCCTTGCTTTCAGCTATTAAGGCTGGAAATACCTACAGAACTGTAAATTCAATACCAAAATTTGCTTAAGAGATAATGTCACTGCAATAAAGTGCTGTGACAGGATAATGGTCTCTTGACACAATAAAGCTGCCAAAAATAAGCCAAACAGTTTATAGATAATAAATGTCAAGGCAGAGGTAGATGTTTATTTTCAGAGCATCACAAGCCTATTATCCTGTCAGACCCTCCAGTTTTGATTTCTTTATTTCCATTATACTAAATGAATAAGGAACAGTAAGGGATGAGATATCCTGCAGGCCAATCACAAGCCAGTTCAGCTCGACAGCTCCAGCAAGGCATTAGTTCATGTCAACACGTCTGTATTGAGAAGCTGCATTGCTTTGAATTGCTGACACACAAGCTTCAGATGAACAGACATCCCTTCATCTCTTCTAGGAAGTGTTTACCTGACAACCAAATATTTCTCAGTGTGGTTAAAACTTCAGCATTTCAGTATTTCAGAACATTTGGAGGAAATGAGGAGGGCACATTTCTCCCTGCACTCTGGTATCTGTACAAAACTTCGCAGAGACAAGCATTAGGTGGATGTTTGGAGGTGGTAGATGAGGTCCATGGCCAGTCAAACATATATATTCATGTATCTTCCTTTATATGCAGACTGCTAGGAGATGTAGTTTGAGTAAGTCCAGTTGTCATCTTTTATCTTGACATATGCTTCCTCAGATGAACATTTTGCATCATTTATACACCTTTTGTTATTATTATTGTTGTTGTTGATGATGTTATTTGACAATAAGTATATGCTTTATGGAATAGAGTTTGATAAGAATAATCTCTGTCCAAAAAGATGGTACAGTCTGGAAGCGAAAGAAATCTCATACACTGCTGAACAACAACAACAACAACAAGGGGAAAAAGGAGCTGTTGTCTTTATTTGCTGTTGCATGTAACAAATAAAATCTGGAGTTCCTGCAGTGGGCAAGATACCATGAGGAGGACATGTCAGCATGGTCTTGAGAATGGATTTAAAGGGAAGCAAGTAAGAGTATCTGAAATGAGTCAAAAAAAAAAAAAAAAAAGTTTCCAGAGTAAAATACATTGAGAAAAAGAGACCAGTTTACAAGAAGAAATCTGTGGTGATATTTGGACTTACTAATATTATTTATTTTATGTGGAGCTTTCCATTTACCAATTAAGTGAAGTCAAATGGCCTCCACAATAAGCAGTGTGACAAAGGAAACTCCTGGCAGCTCTCCTATGCAGAGAATGCCAAGGGCATGGAATTAACCTTCAGTCTTCCCGCTGGTGAGCTTCTCTGCTTGTGCCAGTTTTCTCAAGGCTGCTTTTGGGGGAATGGCTTTGCAAAGAAAAAAAAAAAAATATATATATATATATATAATTATTATTATATATATATTTAAAAGCACTCCTTCTTTCTGTATGACTGAAAGAAAAACATGCAAGATAAAAAAAAACCTTCCACAGGGGAGTACTAATCTGGAGATGAGCCCTAATCTCCTTTGGACATCAGCCTGGGCTTTAATTTATGTAGGAATGCCTGAATGGCTGGTGTGTGAAAAATGCACTTTCATGGAGGAGATTGATGTGGGCATGAAGAGAAAGTGCCAGACTGTCATGATGAGGCCATTTTGGGATTATCTCATGATAGATAGGTTCAGTTCTTTGTGTTTGCTGAGAACGGTAATTGTATCTATTTATAGGACCATGTTGACATCAGTACAGAAGGGGAACAGACTTACTGAAACACTCTCCAAAGGGAATGTTTCATGTCCAAAAAAAAATGTTTCATGCCCAAAGGGAAACTTTCATGTCTTTCCTGACTGGGTTTTTAATCTCCATTGCAGTGAGATTTATTAGGTAGACCACCAGGGTGAATGATGGTAGCTGACAACACCAGTGACTACAATAACCTCCAAGGGTATGTTCATTGTACCTGACTAGTCACCTGGAGGTTAGGTATATGGTCTGAACTTCAGGTATTATCAATAGTCCCAACACAAACAATCATATCCAAAGGCTTTCATCCCATGCTAATAAAAAGATCTAGTATAAGTCTGAGGTGAACCTCCTGCTGAAAATTAGGCACATAAGCTTTAAACAGCTAATGATAGGTAAGTTGTATCCCATCCCATAAATGAAGTTCATGACTTCTTATTGCGTAATAATTCAATATTACAATACAAAATACACTGTAAACTTCAAAGTTATAGGTAAAATCGATAGCTAATAAAATGCTAAAAATCAATTATATGAGACAAAATGATGACATTTTCAATTAGGTTTTTGCTTCAACAATAAATATCCTTAATATTTAATTTGAAATCGACACCTCTGTTAATCTACTTAGAATAGCCTAGGAATTAGATATATAATTACTGTTATTTATATAAATCATTTAAACTAAAACAATTTTAAACAGCTCAGAGTTCTTACTAAAGTTATAAAAGAGTGAAGCCAGTTAACCCATGAAGGGCATGGAGCAAGTAACAGAAGTGGAATTTAAGAGCTAAATTAATGCCAATACCACTAGACACTGTCAGAGTCAATGCAAAATATTTTCTACTTATTCCAATGATACAGTCGACTTTTTTTTTTAGGCGCTAGTTCATTCAAAGTAAGGAAACCAACTGGGAATCAAAATGAGAACATTCTTTCTTCCAGTCTGGAAGGATTATATGGGATAGGATACAATTTAGCTATCATTAGGTGTAGAGAGTGTGGAGCTCTGAAGCAATCAGTGCAATTTATTTATACAGATTATAATTTAAGTTTATCCTAGATGCAAAACGTCTTTAAAATCTCTCCTGCTTTGCTTATGCATCTATGACAGTCAAGAAAATTTTATTTAACTAATAAAAATGATTCTTATAATGCTTGGTTTCTGTATTTTAATTAAATTCCAGGATCCATGCAAAAGCTATTTGGCACTTACTGTTAGGGGGGGAGGGGAAGTTAATTAACTCTTTAGTAAATAAGAAATTTATCATTCACACTTTTTCAACAAAATAGAAATTAAATAATAAAGAACTTAAATGTAGGTTATTCTGAGTTATTCTGTGTATTTGCTTCACTAAATTCATATAAATAGACAATATCCAATATTTGCAAAAGGCTGTATCTGATTCTACCAACAACTGAAAATTAACATAAGAACATACCATGAAGGTTTTCGTATTTATTGTATTTTGTTAATTCTTGAGAAGGGCAAAGTTGAAGAAATATGTTCTGCTTCATGGATTATGAGCTCTATCAGGAGGAACCCCTTCATTAGGAGCAACTCCATCGGGGAAACCCATCTATTAGGAGGAACTTTAAGACAGAGACCACTGAGAAACTCATAGCAGACTCACAAAACCTTTCACTGCTGGAAATCACACCCCTTCTCTGGACAGTCTTATCTGTTCTTTGTGTTAAAAGTTTTTGGTGTAAGAAGTCTAACAACTTTCTTGCAGAAGTTTATTTCATGTTATTCTATTTACCAAGGGCACATAAAACATTAAATCTTCCTTCTTTTTGACTAAATTCCACGTTTTGAAAAAAAAAATAATAATAATATCTGCTTTGCTCTTTCCTATAGCATTTGCAGACTGCAAGGAATGTTTTCTTAGAGGGAGCAGTACTCTCTCAAGCTGAAAGTACTGAAGTAGAGCATGAAAAGCTGAGAAGTCTGCAGAGGGAAGAAGATTTAGGGTTAGGGAGGCATCTCATAAATGCTCAGGAAGCCACCTTATTCTAGACATTAACTGGAAATACATGCATCTGATAGAAACAGGTCCAGGAGATTCCTAAAACACCTTGATGGTAGCTTCTTGATACAGGTACTAAGGGAGTCATCTAGGAAAGGTGCCCTCCTAGATTAGTTGCTTGTAAACAGAGAGGGTCTTATGGGTGAAGAGGCAATTGGCAGCCATCTTGGCCATAGTGACCATGAAGTAGACAAGCCTAAAATCTTTAGTGATAGGAGAAAAAATGCCACCAAAACTTCAACCCTGCATATGGGGAGAGCAGACTTCAGGCAGCTCAAGAAACTAGTTAGTGAGATCCCCTGGGAAAGTGCTTTTGAAGGCATTGGGGTTCACCAGTGCTGGTCAATTTTTAAGTACCACCTCTTAAGAGCACAGGAACAGGCAGTTCCAAAATGCCAGAAGGCAAACTTGTGGGGCAGAAGGTCAGCTTTGCTGGGCAGGGGTTTTCTTCTGGAGCTTAGGCAGAAAGAAAGCATATGGCCACTAGAAACAAGGTCTGGCAATGTGGGAGGACTACAGAGATACTGTTCACTATTGTAGGGAGAAAATTCATGTAGTAAAAACTCAGTTAGAGTTGAAGCAGTCCAGTACTACTGGGAAGAATATAAAGGGCTTTTTAAAATATTTTAACAGCAAAAGGATGGCCAGAGATAACATCGGTCTATTACTTGATGAAGATGGTCACCTCACAAATAGGAACATAGACAAAGCAGAATTTTTTTAACACCTTCTACACCTCTCAGCTATCTGATGATGGGCTCTGAGACCCCTGGAGCTCTGAGTTGGAGAACCATGACCATGGTAATGATAAACTGCCAGCCAACCCTGAACCTGTGTGGTATTTGCTGCTCCACCTGGGTGCATATAAATGTATGGGGCCCAATGGGATTTATCCCAGGATGCTCAGAGAGATGTCTGATGTCATCACAAGATCTTTTTCAATTATTTTTCAATGGTATTGGGAATCTGGAGAGGTCACAGTCAATTGGGAGCTGGCAAATGTTGTCCCAATTTTCAAGGGCAAGAAAGAAGATCCTTGTAATTACAGGCCTGTCAGTCTTATTTCAGACCCTGGATAAATTATGAAAAACAATTATTCTGGGAGTTATTGAAAAACACTTGAAAGACAATTAGGTCATTGTTCACAGCTAACACAGGTTCACGAAGAGAAAGCTTCTGTACCCAGAGTGTGGTTGGGCACTGGGACAGGCTGTAGTGGGTTTACGTGGCAAGGTTTTGGTAGCAGGGAGCCATAGGGGTGGTTTCTGTGAGAAAGATCTAGAAGCTGCCCCATGTTTGGGAAGGGCCCCATTGTTTTCCAGATCCGAGCCAATAAGCGATGTTGTTTTGCACCTCTGTGAGAGCATATTTAAGACAGGGAAAAAACGCTGCGCCACACAGCAGCCGGGAGAGTGAGAGGAGTGAGGAACAGCCTTGCGCCAAGGTCAGTGTAGAAGGAGGGGGAGAGGTGCTCCAGGCGCCGGAGCAGAAGTCCCCTGCGGCCTGTGGTGAGGACCATGGTGAAGCAGGATGTCCCCCTGCAGCCCATGGAGTACCACGGTGGAGCAGGGTTCCACGCTGCAGCCCGTGGAGGAGACCACGGTGGAGCAGGTGGCCCTGCACCGATGGAGGCTGCCGCCTGTGGAAGACCCCTGCCGGAGCAGATTCTGGGCCGGACCTGTAGCCCGTGGAGAGGAGCCCACGCAGGAGCAGGTGATCTGGCAGGAGCTGCTGCCCGTAGGGGAGCCAGGTTGGAGCAGTTTTCTCCTGAGGGATGGACCCCGTGGTACGGACCCATATCTGGAGCAGTTCTGGAAGAGCTGCTGCCTGTGGGAAGCCCATGCCGGATCAGTTCATCAAGGACTGCATCCCGTGGGTGGGACCCCACAGCACAGGGGACGAGAGTGACCGAGAAGGAGCGGCAGAGAAGAAGTGCTGTAGACTGACCATAACCCCCATTCCCCGTTCCCCTGCGCCGCTCGGGGGGAGGAGGTGGAAGAGGGTGGATGGGGGGAAGGTGCTTTTGTTTTTTTTTCCTTTGTTTTCTCACTTCTCTCGCTTGTTAGTTGTAGGCAATAAATCTTACTATCTCCTTATGCCGAGTCTGTTTTGCCCGTTACAATAATTATTGCGTGATTTTCTCGTCCTTATCTCAATCCTTGAGCCCTTTTCACATATTTTCTCCCCATTCCTCTTTGAGGAGGGGGAGTGAGAGAGCGGCTGTGGTGGAGCTCGGCTGCCCACTCGAGCGGAACCACGACACAGGCTCCCCAGGGCAGTGGTCACACTGAGCCTGCCGGAGTTCAAGAAGCATTTGAACAACACTCTCAGACATAGGGTCTGGTTTTGGAGTGGTCCTGTGTAGAGCCAGGAGTTGAAGCCAATGATCCTTGTGGGTCCCTTTCAACTCAGGATATTTTATGATTCTATGATTCTAATTTAAGAGAAGCACCTAATGGGTTTCATAGCTACTGATGTTTGAGCTTGGTAACCTGACTACACAGGAGATAGAACTAGAAATATTTAAACAGAGATGAATTTGCTTTTGAAAAGTTTTGTTTATCTTTTATTGCAATTTAATTAAATGCCATTGAGATCAAATGATGAGGTTTCTGCTGTGGTAGTTACTCAGGCGATCATTTTCATGCTGATGATGACAGAATCTTGAAGTCAAACCCAATAATTAAATTCAGCAAAGAACATCAGAGGAAAAATATTGACTGAAGCATCAATTCATGTTTTTTTCAGGAGGTACAATATCTCATGCATTGCAGTGGAACCAGTTTGTAGTGAAGTCAATCTGAAGTCTGTCATGTCTCATTTTGGGGTAACAAGTATGACAGAAGTGGGCACCATTTTCTGAAGATTCCTGTCATAAAGGTATGAATTTGCAAAGAATTAAGGAGGAGGTCACTATTGCAGTGACAGAGATTTCTGTAACTTGAGGTCAGTAAGGAGACAGTGGTGTTTTATGTCCTCTTCAGCATGGGAGAAGGGAGACAGTCACATTGTCTAAAGGTAAATGCCCAACTTAGTTTATTTTCTTATATATACCTACAAGCAATGAAAACAATTGTTCAACAAATGAAATGAACAAAAGGACAACGATGGCCTTTTTTTGGTCAATAAGTAAGAATCAAAGTTCAGAGCAGACTGGCTATCATGAAACAACACTGGGATAAGGTTTTTCAAATGGCAATTGGTCCTCAAGTAATGTCCTCAGGATAAAAGTCCAAGCCTGGACTGCCTAGTACACTTGTGAATTGAAATGTACTTCTGCTTCATCTCTTTGTGATTTACAAAAACCCGGGGCTAAAATAAGCTATTTCGGGCCTTAAAATGTAAACTGAAGGATTATGTGACACACCATAGAAACATATCCTATAAGACACAGTAAAAATAAATAAATAATAATAATTACTCAGAAATATCTATTAATCCAGATGTTTTGTATCCATTATTATTATTTGAGTGTACAAATGTGTTCACTCAAATTACATGCATTTCTTCCACCCGGTTTAGATTTGAACCCCATTCTCTCATCTTTTCATCCCCCATTCCATTTGGTTCAGTTTGCAAATGTAATATTTCTATTCTCTTTTTGTTCATCCAAAGTATAACTCAAAATATTCAGTAACACCTGAACAAAGAAAGAGTTCTGAGAAATCTTTCACAGTCCAGCCATTTGGAAAAAGAAAAAAATCATAATTACTTCCATGCAGTCATTCTATGACCAGTTTTTCACACACCTTATTTTGGTTTTACCAGAAAAATGTCTCTGCAGTCCTTTTGTGAGAAAATAATATGAAATAATGTCAGCAGACATCCTAAAATGAATTATTTTACTACCTCATATTCCCTGTTCTGAAGCCTCCTTTAAAAAGAAATAAATTAATTTGTCATTTTTTTCTTAGAAAAAAACACGACTACTCATTTTTCCCTACATGTATGTCCTTTGAAATTGTTATTGTTCAACTTTACCTGTTGTTGTTTTGTTTTGTTTTTGAATTGAATTGAATGGAACTGAAGTACGGCTGGCTGGTCAATATTCTTTCCATTTTTCTTCCTACTCTTCCCTTTTAAGAATGCTCATTGCATTTACTTTTTCCTATGTTATGGAATCTCATCTGACTTCCAGGAGTTCATATACACTGAACAATAGCACCAAGATATTTTTCTGTAAATTATCTAAGAATCCAAATTTAATATACCTAAGTGTTCTCTGCAACATTTTTTTTCTTTTTTTTCTTTGTCTATTTTGCTTTTTAGTTTTTAGTTTCTGACATTCACTTTTTTAGCCATCTGATATGATACGATTACAGTTGACCCTCTTGCTGAAAATGGTAGCAAAAAGTTATCAATTATTTAAACCTTCTTAAGGTTTCTAACAAATAAGGTTGAAAAGAAGTTTCTTAAAACACCCATCTTGCTGAAAGATCAAGAATATCCAAGCTAAGAAAATGTTAATGAGTTGGTGTATAGCAGTGTCCATTCCCTTCCATCAATTAGCAGAGGTTTTACTTCTCTTAGGCCTGAATAGTACTGGACTCTTGCAACAGAGAATAAATGCTGGGAGGAAGTACTCTGTCCTTGTTCACAACAGTTTGTAGAAACTTGAAGTTTTTTGTGATGGCTGGAATCCAGCAAAGACAGAAGAAACTGGCTTAAGGAGGTGATTTTAGGAAAGCAATACATGTAGAAGGGAGAGGAAGAAATAGGGGAACACAGTGTTTGTGTACCTGGGTGGGCTGTGAATGATGTGATAATCTTAAAATTCTGGGGGATAGGTGTAGCACATGTCAGATCTTAATTGCCTATAAATCAACCCACTGTTCTAGCTATCTGTACTAATTCCCATATTTCAAAAAATTCCAGGCTCATTTGGGACTGGAGTGCTTTTCCTGCAGTTGCTACTTCTCTTTATTCTTCTGTATTCCTTGTCTCCTATAGAAGTTGTCTGAAATGACACCTCTGGTTTTGACACAGCTACTCAACACAGTCTGAAGAAACTAGATAGGCTATGTACAGAAAAACAGGAAAATTTTCTGGCTGAGACAACTTTCATGTCCAAGAGTTTCTAGAAAAACCTTTTCCAAAATAACAGAATCCAGGGGATGTTCCAAAGGATGGGAAACCTGCTGATGCACTTCAATAATAACAAATGATGAACAAGATCTCCTGGGAAAGCCAGTGTAACATCAATAACAAACCAAAAGAAGAAAAACAAACAAACAAACAAAAATAATACGGAATTAATAAAGTGTAAATAATTAATATGGAGTATTATTAATTAATACTAGTCTCCAAATTTTTACAGAAAACATGTCTCATAAAACAAATTCAATTTAAATATTTGATGATTTTCCAAGGCTGGCTAATTAAGGTAACAACAAAGATGTAATATATTTAGACTTCCATACAGTGTTTGACTTTTTGCTGCATAACATTTTGATTAAAAAATTAGCTCCATATATTATAAATAAAACACATTTTAAAGAGATTAAGAACAAGCTAATTCACAAACCTGAAAAAGGGTTTGTCAATGGGTAATTGTGACAGGGAGAGGATGCTTTTAGTAGGGTTCTGCATAGACTGTTGCTAGGTCTGTTGCTATCCCATATTTCTGAAAGGCAGTTTGCAGTCACCATTGGTAATATTTGCAGATAACAAAAAGACTGTCAGCATGCTAAATAATGCAGAGAATGGAGCAACAGCGCACAGCAATACCCATCACTCAGCGAGTTGATCCCAGACAAGGTTATATAGCTAGCAGTGAGGAGGAATGGCGAGGAGGATTCTCAGGGCTTAGCATGTGAACCACTCCACATGAGCTGTGATGTGTCAGGAAAGGGTCTGCAACTTCTGTAGAGAACAGACTAGCAAATAGGGCAGGGAGGTGAGTCTTTGCTCAAGGACACACTTTGTCCCTCTCTCTGCCACCCCACTGTTCACATTTGATTTTTCCAGTATAGCTTTTCCTTGGAACAAATCCAATTTGCTTGGATTGACTCTTGAAGAAACACCTGTTGTTTTTGCTCCTCTTTATTTCTATTGACCTTTATAAAAATATATTGTCTCTATTGATAGAGGATTTGTCATTGTTCACTCACAGGTATTGGCTAAGCAGTTTTTCTCAATATTAAATCCATTAAATTAGTCCAGTGCAACAAAAATATTATACTCCAACTCAGAATTGGTTCACCAGTGCATATAGTGTGTATACTGTGTCAAAAATTATGAGCATCCAGAGTTTTCTTTAAAGTCAAGATGCAACCAAGGTTAAATTCTTACTTTGCCAGGAATTTGGGTCCTAAAAGAATTTCAGCTGGTGTAAAGGTGGAGAAGATCACTGAGTTCCTGGTTTTATGGAGAAGTAATGGTCCTTCCTTTTCCTAACGGCATGCTTTTCTTGTCTATCTATCAGTTCCAGCCATTCATAATCCACTCTTCTATTTTTCTATTTTATAGTTATCCCGCAGGAGTAATGTGAAACATAATCAATCAGTGTTTGTAAAGCACTCCGAGGCTATCAGATGGAAGGAAGTGTATAAATGCAAATTGTTACGATTGCTGTTACACTGCTGCCAAGGGACCTGCAAACAGAATCAGGCCCTCCTATATTCAGAGATACACAGACTTAGTCACACCTTGTGAAAGCAGTCAGAAGATAAAAGCTGAGGTAGAGCTAGGAAAACAGAAGTTTAATGAAGTGAAAGAAAGAATGATTCTAGGATTGTTTACTAGTTTAAGACTGAATCCTTTGCTCTGCCACAGATTATTGCCCAGTTTTGTTCCTGTGATTGACTATGATACCTAGATTTGGAGCATCTACAAGAGATCTTAAGATACATTGATCTTAAGGTGGAGACCTAGTGTTTCTGGACTACTCTTATCATCTTTGTTATTTAATGCACGTTCTTTATGGTGCAATCCATGTGGCCATAACTAGCATCCATTTAACAATAAGTAGATTTTGTGTGATGACAGAAATTATGCCCAAGTGTTTCTCTCCATTGACAACAAGGTAGGCACAGACAACTGTCTCGCATGTGATCATCTATATTTGTTTAAGCAAATCCCATCTTACGATTCCCTCTGTCAGGAAATTAAACAGTGCCAGGGAACATTCCCAAGCAGTAGAATGCAATCATCTAATTTCTTCAGTTTGTAGAATAGTCCCTGGAATGATTTTGGCCCAGGACAACCAGAGCTTTCCCAACCCAGTCTTGAGTGTGATTCAAGATCCAGCAATGACCAGGGACCATTCTGAGCTGTGAGTTTGGATGCAGCTACCCTATTGCAGAAGCTGAGAAACTTTAATGCCGTAGACACAGCCAGGCTGTGCCAGTTGGCCCCAGGTCTAGAAAATGGGCCCTGGCACCACTTAACTTATTAGGATAGTCATATCCACAGCTTAGCATCCATCATAACTGTGGCTGGAAACATTCAGCAGTTTGATGAAATAGACCCAGTGATCCCAAGCTGGTAAGACACTTACAGCCCCAATGTATCTAAGCTATTTGAGTAACATCTTATAGGAACTATGTGGCAGGAATAGGACCAGATCTCCTCCAAACCACATTCAACTGCTACACATTCCCTCAGCCTACTTCAGTGCCTTGTTGTGTTGTTTTTTGAATTCCACATTACTCTTAATAAAAACAGACAGAAAGAAAGAAGCTGTACTTGTACATTTGGCATGTACCTACATGGATCATGTAGGTTTGCTCTTCATGAACCCTGTTCTGCTGGTCCCCTATTAAAAATAAATTAAGGCAATGCAACTTTTAGTAATAATTAAGTGTTTCATCTTGAGATTCTTTTCTTATGTAATGCATTCATTAATCCTCATGATTCTTTTTACCCTTTGGTGAAAGTGCCATGCCCCTTTATACCTCCAAACAGCCAACAGCACTAGATCAGATTTATTGTATATATTCTGATTTAATGTCGGACTAAAGAAATAAAATCCTTACACTGACTGCAATTAAATGATACCTTTGCTCCTTCCCATCAGTTTTGATAACAGCTTCTCTAACTGCATTCAGCCCTGTCCTCAGAAGACTCACAGCAAAGGCCATCTCAGGCCATCTCAGAAAAGGCAGAATCAGGCTGGCAAAATTAGCAGAGCTAGTCTGTAAGAGAGGAGCATCAGGAAGTCTCTTAGGGGGAGGTTTTATGATGATGGTCTCTTCTATAAGACCAATCGTATCGCCTTTTCATTTTGAACCCAGCTTTGTAAGCAGAAAATGACACTGACACCTGGCACCAACTTCTGACTTGGGCTAAATAACAACACTATCCTCAATTTACAAGGAGGAATTGAAATAACGCAAGGCAAGTATCCAAGATGTTGTCAGACTGAGGATTAATACCACCCATTTTCTTACTGGGATTTCTGTACTTAGGAGTTTCTTTTCCAGCTTCTGGAAATCTGTAAGCATTAAAAATACATTGCAATAGTATCACCAGGTCAGCTTGAAAACCCACAGGATAGATAGAGTCTCTTTATAAAGTCCTCAAGGAGGACACTGATAGCAGGTATAATTTACACTTCCATAGATCTCCATCTAGAGATGGATTTTAACAGACATCTTTGTTTTCAAAGTACTTTTCCAAATAGGCAGGGACATGAAAATAAAGACATATGGTGCCAGAAGAAATGAATATTCATTGTTAGTCTTTTATGATTGTAGGAAGCACAGTAACAAGAGCTGAAAATATGAGTTTTAATTTTTGCAGAAATGATAAGGAGAGACACATGTGGGAATGTCTTTCTTTGATTTTTTCACTCATCTGAGGTAGCTTTCTCAGTCATTTCCATTTTCTCTAGCTGAATCAATATTTTCTCTCTCACAAAAGAAAACAAAACCACAACTTAACCTCCCCACCCACACAAAACATATTACTTAACTGTCTGCTGCTCCCAGCTATCTTTGCAAGCTGTCTTCTGTTAGCATTTTAATTTTTTCAGTCCTCTCAAGAAATATAATACATTGACATTATGCGTTTTGTGAAGCTCTTATTTGCCACATATCTCTCAGGTTGCTAACAGTAGAGGCTTTTATCAGGTAACAGTGTGAATTAACTGAAGCTGCTTGGAAAATGGCAAGCATATTTTTACAACCAAAACAAACAAACAAAAAAAAAAAAAAAAACACCACCACCAACAAGAACTAAGCAGGAGCAAAGCACATTTATTTATTTCTAGTACATTTCCAACAAATTTCCAATTTCTGGAAAAAAATTAAAACAAAAAGTATTTAGAAAATTATTCAGAAAAAAAAAGATATATATATATTTAAAGACTATTCCCAAAAGCTTGATCTTTGAACTGGCAGATTTTACTTTTTAAAACTAAAAGATAGTGTTTGTTGTAGGAGAGGCAAAACAATTGAGTAAATGCAGAGTGAAGCGGTAGTTTTACGCACAATATTTCTCAAAACCTCTTTTTCATATATGAAAACATTTCATATGTGACAAATTTTATTCAACAAACATTAACCTTTAGATATCCCTGGCTTGGCAATCTTTACTTACAGGAGTTACTCATTTGAGCAATGTCGCCAACTGCCTTGTAGTTACCCAAGGAAATAACACCTAATTGGTGATTTAAAACTTTTAAACTAAAGCTGAACATTTGAAAAAATATCAAAACACGAAGGGTCTGATACCTGCTTCCTCCTATACAAGAATTTCAAAGACTCTTTATGCACCTACTTTTGCTTCTACTATTATAGCCATGTCTCCTTACTCACATACCGACTGACCACGGCTTTTGTTAATCTTGGTTGTTTCTGTATAACACCTCCACAATTTATGAGTGAAGGTTTATGGGTCCTAAAGTGTCTAACAACCTCCCCAAAAGACGTCAGTCACCTCAGTGTTTTGTACCCTCTGTTTCAGCAATCAGCAGATTTTTCTCAACTGTTGTCAAAGGATGAAACAGCAAACTCAAACACAGGTGTGTTTTTTTGGTTTGCGTGTGTATGTGTGTGCCTGTCTGTTTTCATTTGTTTATTCATTTTCCTCTGGAGCTTGCTCTATTCTCTCCCCTTTCTTACCCCTGCCTCCTTGCCCAGCTCCTGCCTAGAGCAGGTCCTGCAATTCAAGGAAGGTCAGAACTTTGCTGAGAATTGTGAACAAAGGATTTCCTCTTAAAATCCACACCCCTAAAACTAAATTCATAGTCACACTAGAGATTTTCCCACTCTGAGGTCAGAAAATCCTTTAAGTGTATAGACACAGACTGCCTGTCTGTGTCAAGCCTTTTATCTACGCTTATATACATAGCCTCTGTGGCCACTCTAATTAATGACACTATTTATTGTCTTTCAGTACCTTTAACTGTTACTATACCCACCCCACTATTAAACCACAACAACTTAAAATCACTATGTCAATAGGACTCTATGTGTATTTACTTCTTTGTAAATAAATGTGCTTGCTTGTGAATAAGTGTATGGCAATCTGGCTCTTGGGCAACCAGCTCTTCCTTCTTCCATACCTAAGCAGTGCACCTGTGACTCAGGATATCTCTGCAAGTAAATTTGTATTGCTTTGTCTGTCTGAGACATGATGTTTTTCCAAACTTGTGTCTAACTTCCTTTGTCCTGTAACATCTTTCTTTTTTTTCTTTTTTTTTTAATTTTTTTTTTTTTTTTGTACAGAATGATTTTTTCCCCAATTTGTGTCCCTTCTGGGAGTAGGTATCTCAAATTTATTTTCCCCATTTATAATTGCTGGGGATAATTTTTCCAAACAGTCTGGTTTCAAATATTCCTGAGAGTATTTTGAATCTCTTTGTGGTTTGTTGTTTCTCTAGGCTCTAGACCCTGTGAACCATCATTCAGCTCCCCTAGCTAACATCCCTAATGTGTTTGCTGTTCCTCTTTAAAGAGGATTCATATGAGGACACCAGGGGTGTATAAATATCAACATATCCCAAAGCTGTTTTCAGAATAGGTGTTGATGCAATGCTTGTTTCTGAGGCATACTTCAAACTGACTTTGATTTTGCTGTTTGAGGTGACCAGCGAAATGCACTGGTCACTTCATCATCTATGTTACCTGTGAAGTACTAATGCCAGATCACACTTGGCTGTGGTGTACTCCAAAGGACAGGCAAGACCGGCCACCAGTGCTGTTTGGAAATACCCTGTCATCTTCCTGTCCAGAAAGGAAGCTGCATGTGCTCAGCCTTAACACTTTTCACCATATGTTTCTTTATTCTCTCTTTGCATGATCAGTGCTTTAACAGTGCCATGTCTGAGCACTCCTGGCTGACAGCATCTGGGCAGACAGAAGTTGGAGAAGGCCCAGAGAAGCTACAGAGAAAAAACAGCCATTACGTTACCTTATTTAGACAGTAGAAGGACCTGCTGCTGCTGGGGTGATCTGGATTACTTGTGCTGGGTTTCTGAACTCTTCCACTGGTCACCAGGAGGATCTGGCCAACTTCCTGAGCAGTGATGAACTCTGTGGAGAGCTTCCTGGGCAAGGCTGTGGCATCCAAGAGATGTGACTGCAGCTTTCTCCATGCTGGGCCAGGTAGCAGCACCGCAAAAGCCACAGAGTCAAAGAGTATCAAGTATCCAAAAGCTCCAGGCAGGGATCTTTCATCCTGTGCTGAAATCCTCAACGTGAAGGTTTCCCTGCCAGTAGCACCCACGGTTAGATATTATGACATACTTTGTCAAAGGCTGTTATAAGCCCGCCTGTGTAGCAATGAGGAATCAGGTTCTGACTTCCCACTCAAGGTCTCGCTCATGTGTGTAAGTACAAAGGCTCAATAAAGCCTTTACATTTAGACTTTATTCACTGGGAGCACTCAACCATTGGCATAAGTGCATCATAAAATAGACAAAGAGCTGTAATTTGTACCAATGGAGCTTAGCATTTCCTAGGGTTGTTGAGGCAGATTTCCATCCTGGGGAATGCTTTAAGCTGAGCAAATGGGAAGCTGGTAGGGTCTTTTGTATGGTATTTCCCACCTTCACCTGCTCCTTCTTGTTCTCTGTATGACCACCAGCACACATTTGCAAGCACCTCCAGATCATCTGTATCTAGGCCACTAAATAAAAACAGCCTGAATTTGAAAGTCGTGATGTGCTTGCAGCAACCATTCAAATATTTTTAAAAATAAGCCAGTTTTACCAAAGCAGCTGTGAATCTAACTACAGATTTTAGTGAGGTAGGTTACCAAACTGATGCTTCCGGACTCCCTATTGCATCACTTAAAAGATGTTCATCTTTCCACACTTCTGCAAGACCTTAGGCTTCTAGTTTGAATGAATCACTGGCACTGTGACTGAATGCAAGCCCTACAAAGCCCTCAGAGATGGGGTGTTCCTATGTATGTCCTGTCCATCCACACAGAAGTGGGTAAGGGGGTCAGTGTGGAAGGGATTGATGAAATAAATGGGTTTTCTCCAAAACACTGGTAATTACCTCAAGCTGAGCACCGCCTGCTGCTCATCTTGGGCAGAGTGTGCTGAGAGTCTCAAGCTCCCCAGTTTCCACTCTCTCTCTCCTTGTTTCAGGAAGGGTTTATTACAGCAGAACCTTGCTCTCTCAGGCTTTGCACAGTGTTCTTGGTCCCATCCCAAAAACAATCCAATTACTGCTTGACAAAACTAGCAAAAGTATAACAGGAATTTGATGGTGGGGATGCACCAAGCAGAGATCCAGTTCTGGGGGGTTGGTTTTAATTATGTTCCTATGACTTAGACTTATGATTTAAATATAAGCCTCCTGCAATGCAAATCCTGCCTTTTCTCCTGCCTTGCCTGTGAAGGGCTGTCAGGACTGCCAGGGATGGATCTGCTGTCCCAAGCAGTCCTGAGCAAAGCTCCTGGAGGAGCAGAGCTTCCTTCCTGGAGAGTTGGTGGGCAGCCCTCCTGCTGCAAATGCATGCATTTCTCTGCTGCTCTCCCTCAGTCCTGGGAGCTGCAGAATTTCTCTGCTCTTATGTAATGGACTGCCGGTGGCTTTGCTTGGAAAACCTCCTTTTTTTTTCACAGCTGGAGGGGGTCAGGAGCCCTGTCCTACCTCTGCTGGGTCACTGCTCACAGAGCTGCTGACCGTGGGGGCAGAGATGCCAGGCAGAAGGGCTGCAGAAGGGAGCACCGGGGCAGCTTCTTCCCTTTGCCCTAAGCATCTCCCGGAGCCACTTTTTTCCCTCGTAGGAGCGTGGGGCAGCTTCTCCCGGGCGACCTAGGCTGCAAACGAGGGAAAACGGAGTGGGGGCAAATTTGGGCTGGGGGGCTTTGCCCGGAGCGGTTCGTGTGTCCCCTCCTTGAGCCCAGGGGGAGGCTGGGGCAGAGCTGGGTGCCTCTGGGGGGTGGCCGGGGGGGGATACAGCAGCCTTGGGACCGGGACACGGGGAGCAGAGCGTGGCTGCTGCCGTGGAAAGAGCTTCGGAAAGTGTCCGGGCAAAGCCGTCCTCCGGCAGCTGGAGGAGAGCAGGGGGACTCGGGGGGTCGGGCGGGGATGGGGCGGGCTGATAGGGACGGGGAGGGGGGGGCACCGCGGGGTCGGGAGATGTTAAAATGCAGCATCATCCTCTCGCCCCGGCAAATTCCCCACGCTTGTGTGTGAGGGGGGAGGAAAGAGGGGTGCAAAGCGTTGTTTTGGAGCCGGGGGAGGGTGGGGGTCAGGGAGGGGGGGTCCGCAGCCGACTCTGGCTGCACCGCCCGGAGAAGCGGGGCTGCGCGGAGCGGGCACTGCAGAGCCGGCAGCGCTCCCGGTGCAATGCCCGAGCCTCGGAGGCGAAAGGGGGGCACCCGGGAAAGGGTGGTGGTGGAGGGGGATGCTACTCGCTCGGGGGGAGGGAGGAAGGGAAAAAAAGAGCGAGGGAAAAAAAAAAAAAAAAGCAAGAAAAAAAAAAAAAAAGCAAGGAAAAAAAAAAGGCAAGGACCCCCCCTCCTCCTTTCTCTGCCCGGTCCCTTCCACCCCGACACACACACACCACACACACACACACACACACCATTGATCAATATTTGGCTGTCTTGCTGCAACTTGCTGCAGTCTTTTAAAGGAGTAGTAGAGCGAGAGAGGGAGAGAGAAAGGGAAACTGACAGGAAGGGGTAAGGAGCTACACATGTCACATGTGCTTTCTAAGACGGCCAGGAGCATCTGCAGGCTGGATCTGGTGGAGGATGCTGCGGCAGGTGATACACAGAGGGCTCCAGTCGTTTTTCTACAAGCTGGGCTTATTCGTGAGCAGGCATCCGGTGTTTTTCCTCACTGTGCCCGCAGTCCTGACCATCATCTTCGGCTTCAGCCTGCTCAACCGCTTCCAGCCTGACACTGACCTGGAGAGCCTGGTAGCCCCCAGCCACAGCCTGGCCAAGATCGAGAGGAGCTTAGCCAGCAGCCTTTTCTCCCTCGATCAATCCAAAAGCCAGCTGTATTCGGACTTGCACACCCCGGGGAGGTATGGCAGGGTGATTCTCCTCTCCAAACCCGGAGGCAATATTTTGCATCAGGCTGATGTGATCCTGCAGATCCACCGAGCCGTGCTGGAAATGAAGGTGAACTACAAAGGCTATAATTATACTTTTTCCCATCTGTGTGTATTGAGAAATCAGGATAAGAAATGCGTGCTGGATGATATTATTTCAGTGCTAGAGGATCTGAGGCAGGCTGCCCTCTCCAATAAGACAACAGCCAGGGTGCAAGTGAGCTATCCCAACACTAAATTAAAGGTATGCTCTTACTGCATGCTTTTGCCAATTAAAGAGGCAGCACTTCATTTCTTGTCCTAAACAGCAGGAGAAATATAATCATATCTATCTCTTTCTCTCTAAATATGTGTGATCTGGGCTTTCCTCGGGAAGCAGCTGAAACTGGTGCCTTGCTATTGTTCTGTACGAGGAGGGAGGGCGGGGGACACGGTACGCTAAGGAACCAGGAGCAGCAGGGAGCGGAGAACAGCCTCGGGACCGGGAGACCTTGCAATGCCTTGAGGGGTTAATGCATCGGGAAAAGGGACAGGAGGTCGCGAACTTGGGGGTGGGGGGCTTAGAGGGGGTTCACTGTCACTTATTACAGCCTCACTGTGAAGCAGGGTAATTTATCTTTAATATGGCCAGAAAAAAGAAAGGTGTCCTGCCTTCTTTTTCTGTTTCTTTACCTGCATGCAAAGAAGGGGAAGGGAGGTGGAATTTTTGCTCTCTGTGTGAAAATAATTAGATCTGGTGCTGATGGATGGACTGGAGTTTTGGGACAGATCCCATCAGCTAGAGGCTTCCAGCAGAGGCGAAATGAGGTAAAAGGTGAAAGAAGTTTCAGTCTTTCAGTCCTAAAATAATAAATAATTCAGCACAACTGTCTCAGGAATATTCCCCCGGCACACAAGCACCTCTTTCCTTCTCAAAGGGAGCAATCGGGCTCACTAACCTCCTATGAGCAAATAAGGTGTAAAGTTTGCAGGTGGATGGTGGAAGAAGTTTCTGCAAATTACAGCATATCTGCATGCTTCCCCAACCATTGCAGGATTAATTTAACAGAGTTTAACAAAATCCTTAAGATGCTAGATACTCATGCTCAGGACATAGGGAAGAAGACATGGTCCTTACCGTAGCCTCTCAAGGATAGGGGAGATAGTGCTCTTGCAAATACCAGCCACGTCCTGAAGTTATCATTTGTTTCTTACTGTTTGTTTACTAGGAAAAACAAAACAAAAACAAACAAACAAACAAAAAGTTAAGTTCCTGCCCCAAAAACTAAACCAGAAATATAGATTAATTTTATTGGTCTTTTTCCTTCAGTAAAAGGGCTGGTTGGGACACGTGGGATTTGGTCCCACTGCTGGATATGTTACAGTAATTGCTTTGTGCAGAGTTGTGGCTGTTTGAGCATGTGGAAATGGAAAGGTGTCCTTGCTGCTGTCAGAAAGTCCTGAGTGCAAGGAGTGCTAGAAACACCGAGTTACTCTAGATTAAATACCCCCGAATAATTTTTGTCATTTAGTTCATTATGAAGACAATTCTATTACAGAACAAAAGTGTCTTCTTTCATATTTTTTTAATTTATTTTTAAAGTTGAGATAAAGCTAATTTGATGGAGACATGGGTAATCTGGATTAATATTGCTATCACCCAGCCCCCCACAGAAATAGTCATTCTACTCTTAATCCAGATTAATTTCCTCATGTAGAGAAACCCTAACTGAGCCTGCCACAACTGGGATGGGATCACTTGCGATGTGTTTTTTACCAAGAGTGTGCCTACAGCTTGTCCTTTTTTATAGATTAAAAAAAAAAAAAAAAAAAAAAAGTGGCATGAATTAGAGATTTAATGGAATAAGAGTAATTGGTAGGTAATTCACACAGACAAATGTTTTCCCAAAGCATGGCACCTCCACTCCTACTAGTTGTTGTGTAAGGAGTAGATGTCCTTAAGTATCTAGCTTTAAAGTGGAACAAAGCTGGGATCTTCCTACCCACCTCTCAGTAAAGGAAGGTAAACCACCAAAACCTGTGGGTACACTTTAGAGAAAAACTTAAAAATACAACCCGTGTCTGCGGAAAGGCAGAGTCCCTGATGCTTCTGGGAAAGAGACACACTTTGATAAGGTTTTTCCTTCTCTGGTACAGGAGGGACTTGTTTGTGGCACTATGGTCAGCCCTGAAGCTGGGCTGGCCTTCAGCTATCCCGTGTCCTCAGAGATTCACCTTGACTCCAGCTGCTGGGGATAAATTATTGCTTTGCACAGATTAATTATCCAGGTGCTCCCATTCTGTCATTTCAGTGCCCCACCTATGAAGCTACAGAGTTAGGAAGTTGTGGGGAATCATTTCTTGCTCTCCCTCAAGCCATGGCTTGAAAATCCCAGTTTAATCCAGGCTCCTGGATTTATTTACTGCCTCCCCTGTCTCTGCACCTCTGAGAAAAGGCTGTGGAGACCTAGGCCTGTGTCACTTGCTCCAGGGTTTTATGGGTGTGTTTAACCAGGACCACCTTGGATGCTACACCCACTGAGTTAGATCAGTGTCTGGATGTCCAGCAAAGGGAACAACCACTGTGGCTGTAGCTATGAGATTTCTAATTTCTTTTTACTTGAATCACAACATGAAAGTGTGGTTGTGGCCAGATCTAATGAAAATACAAACCAGAGAGCCAAATCTTCCTGACCTTACCTGGTTCATCACACTGACCAGTCCACGTCCTTGGGAGCTATCTCAGCTAAACTTCCCTGCAAGCAGTAAGGACCCACCAGGATCTTCTAGGGTTTCCTCACTTTTTGGTTAATACCAGTAAAATTTGCTGTCTTGTTCTTTTAAGAACAACCTCAGATTGAATAAAATTCTTCTAAGAACGATCCTGTGGGTTTACAAACCATGAAGATATCCCATCTGTGTGGTTAGTCTGCATCTGACAGGGGGCAAGCATCGACCTGGGCTTGTTTAGGAACTGCAGTACAATCTTGAGGTGTTCCAGCCCCTCTCCTGCCCTGTCTGGGACCGGCAAAACCTCTTGTACTCTTTTCCTTCCCTGTACACCAGATTTCAGCAAACTGTTCTGGTTTTGAAACAGCTGGTTTGGGGCAAAGTGTAATGAAACTGCTTGGCTTTTCCTGAGAAAATCTGTCTTTGTAGGGTAATGATCATTCATTACTTGCTGAAGTATTGGAAGGGCTTAATAGCCTTGAATACATCTATCTTCCCTGCCCCTCCATAAGGAGGGATGTCCTGGTCTTTCTGTTTGATAGAGGAGGAGCAGAAAGATGGCAATTAATATCCACAGTGCAGATTGCAGCACGGTTTCAAAAGCCTAAGGTAGGTTTAAAACCCACTCTGGCAAATCAGGGGTCAATGTAGACAGGTTTACTCTTCCAAGAGGCCAGGTGAACAAAGCTGTATGGAAATCCCAGCTCCCGTTGCTTTGGGGACCCCGGCCAGCACCGTTACAACCATTGCTACACGATGCTGCAGTCTGCAGCCCAGCCAGAAAAATGTCTTGCCCAAGGTCATGCAGATAGACCGTGGCAAGCAGGAAACCATAGCTGAATGTATGAAGCCTGGATGGAGACTTCTGAGATATGTTGTGGGGCAAGATTGCTCATGTTTTCCCCATCCCAGGTGTTCCTGTGCTTGGGGTCTGGCTTGTGCCCTTATCACGTAAACCTGGCAAATCTACACTGAGCACTGACCCTCGTAAACTGTTAACTCACAAGTGTATTCCCAGGTATGATGTTTGTCTGGTAGTTATCCCAGACAGTGCCAGGGAATGTCCTGGGAGATAGTTGGAGTGAGGGTCCATTCTCAGTATCCATATCTACTCTGTTCTGAGGATAATAGTGTGTATCTGCTTGGGTATGTGTTGCCCCTGCCACATGGCAGTATCGTCTGAGGCACATTTTATTTATTAGTATGGACAGGTTTATCGATTACATGGGGATTGCTTCTTGTGTACTGTCATATACGAGGAAGGAAACTGTGTTTAAGCCTGATTTGTCAGCAACCCCAGCAAATTTGCTGTCTTTAGCAGGGAACAATAATTTAAAAACAACACTGCAAAGAATGAAAATTATTTCAAAACACAGTTCTAACCTGGAAAAAAATACATACGTGAAAGCATTTTTTCCAAGTATTTCACTTTTACTGTTTCTTTTCATGTTTATTGTCTGAGAAAAGATAGTAACTTGGAACTTATTTCTCTGAGATCAGAACAAATACAACTGCTGGTTAGAAAGAGCCTTTGAGAGCAGATTGGTTTTCGTAATACTGCCTTCAATTATTTAAGTATCAGTCATTTATGAACACTACACTAAACAGCAGCCAATAAAACAGACATCTCTATTTCTGCAATTGTGATAAGCACATCAACAGGGTATTGAATCCTTTAGTGCTCAAGTAGAAAAGTTACTTGCATTCACTTAACATCTTGAAAGCTGTAATTGCAGATTTGTTACTGGCCATATTCTCTCTCTTTTTTTTTCTCACTCTAGCAGCTGTACTTCTTAATGAGTCTTGCTCCATTTGCATTTGTGGAGTTTTTGCTGCTCTAAGATTAATCTCTCCTTAGATAGCCCTGGCAGAGTGTCATGGGACAGAGGGGATATAAGACCAGAGCCCATCCACACCAGAGCAGGCATCAGCATATCAGCAGTAGCCACAAACTTATTATTGCTTCTGCAAAGTTGTTTCAGGCATGAGATCACTCTGACAGCAAGGACAAGTGTTCTCCAGATGCTTCCTTGGCGGCAGTGCAGTTCTGTACCCATTCATAGTCCCACCCGCCCCAAGCCAAGCCTGTGGCTCAGGATCCTGTGAAGTGCTTTTTGGCTGGCAAAAGCTGCTAAGTCAAATCAAAACAATAAAATGTGAGCAGGGAGAGGATCAGAGGAGGAAGTCTGGAAGCAGCAGATAGTTTTCATCTCAGCCTCTCGGATCAAGACACGATTGGGCAGGCTGAGCTTGGAGCAGCTGCTCGGTAGCATGAAAGCAAGGCATAATATGTTTGAAAGCAAGTGGCTTCTTCTTGCTCACAGGCTGGGAAAACTTATTTCAAAACAAAACAAAAATAAAACGACTCTGTTGGTCTTCCAGATGCATTTCTGTACTCTCCAGCAGGACTAGGCAGGGCTTCAGACCCACCTTGCTGGAGGGGCTGGTGGAGCTGGTGTCTGCAGTGGATTTAGCTGTGCCCTTGACACAAGATGTCCCTGCAGCTCTTGTGGTCAGACAGCCTGCTTCCTCAGTGTGGGCAAGAAATGAAGCATTTCTTGCATGTTTGGGAAATGTTTCCACTCCTTCATGTACTCAATACATTAAGAAAGTTCTCTTCCATAGCTCTGCTGGACTGGGCTCTTGTCTAAAAGGAAGGTCAGACCATCAGCCCTGCCTGGGCCAGGGACAAGTAACAGAATTAATCTGTACCAGAACAAGCTGTCCTAAAGTTAAAAAAATAAATAAATAAAAATAAAATAAAAATAAAAGAGCAGGAACAGAGCAGAGATCTCTCAAAGCAATGTTAAATTTTATGGTGCTCTTTTTGCACTGCCATTCTTCAGGGCAACACATCACAGCCATAAATTTCCTCATTGGTCTCTGGGGTAAATTCCACCTTCACCCTAGCAAGGCTGTGGACAGTGGGTTCCTTGTGTTGGGGTCTCATTCCTTCCCCTCTAACAGTTGAGTTTAATGGCCATGATGATGAATGCAAAGAAAATATTCTCCAACTGCTCAGGGATTCAGCAGTGCAAAGCTTGTGTGGATAACTCATACTCAGAGGTCTGACCACTGACAGGGACAAGAGCTTTTAAACTCACTTAGTCCTGCTAACTAGGGATTACTCACAGGAGCTAATTTTATGTTGTCTGAACCTTATTATTACTTTTCAAGCATGCTACATACAGTGCAGATGTGTAAAGAGGCAAAGTCTAAGAATCAGGCAGCTGTGAGACATACTGTATTGCAGCCAGGGTATAGTACCACAGAGTCAGAGCTGTCTGGTATCAGAGAGAGGACATGGTCTCCTCTAACATGGCAGATGCTGGTTTTAATTTTGGCTTTGCCCTTGACCTCACGAATGACCCTGGTCAGCTGCTTTATGCCTTTCCTTCCCAGCTATTCCGCTCTTTAGTTTTGTCAGCACTTGCGGGGAGGGACAGCCTTTTATGCAATGCCAGGCCATTTGGAGACCTTGCCGTGATGTGAATAATAATAAAGAGCAATTGGAAGGTTGTTTGGGTTGAGAGAAAAGGAAGATGCAATTCCAAGTCTCTGTGGTCAGTAACAACCGGTCGCCACTTTGCATCTGGGCTGAATGTCAACCAGTAGCCAAAGGTGGAAAGTCCAGTAACATTTTGGTGTCTTCCTACAATAGCTGTTCTTCTGTGGAGAGAAAAAAATGTATATATATATATAAGCATATATAAATATTCAGAGTTAAACTCATAGTTTCATTCTGTAATGTACAGGACACTAAAAATGCCTCATTTTCTCTAGATATCCTCAAACGGTGTTTTTATGCTGACATAGCATCTTCTAAACTCAGCCATTCCCAATATCTTTCTTTCCAAAATATGTTCAGAAAGGAAAGAGGAGAGGAGAGGAGAGGAGAGGAGAGGAGAGGAGAGGAGAGGAGAGGAGAGGAGAGGAGAGGAGAGGAGAGGAGAGGAGAGGAGAGGAGAGGAGAGGAGAGGAGAGGAGAGGAGAGGAGAGGAGAGGAGAGGAGAGGAGAGGAGAGGAGAGGAGAGGAGAGGAGACCCTTAAAAGTTGGAGAAACACTCTTAAGGACAAGACGTCCAAAGAAGTTCTTATATTTAACATGCTATATGTATACATGTGTATACATGCTGCATACATGTCATTTTTAGTAAATTAAAAATTATGTGGGTAAGGTTGTGCTGAATATTTTGAAAATACTAATCTAAAACAAAAACTATATTAAACCTCATCAGATATTAAGAGATAAAAGAGCCTTATGCAGAGGTCTGCACAGTTATCATTACAGAAGTAAGGTGAAAAAAATGTTGACAGGTTTTCTGAGAGGAATTAAGTAAGTGTTTAAAACCATGATCATACATTTCTATGAAAACTTTTAATTTATGCAGACCCCACATCCATTGCACACTTCTGGTGCAACCAGCAAGGCATGCTGTGTGTGGCTGAGACTTGAGCTGAAAAGCAGCTTTAAATACCTGTGAAACAAAGTCTACAACTTAGGAAAGCAAGTACTGTGTGATGGTAAAGAGAAAGGAAGACAGAAAGTACAAGGTATAAAGTCTTTATGCCTCTGTTGCTTACTGTTTTAGTCCTGATCTCTGATTTCATACCTACCAAGGTGCAGGAGGCTCATGTGGAGAATAGATAGTAAAGGAACTGCCTGGTAGAGGGGCTGTGAGGCATCCTGCACAGGGAGAGAGCGATGGAAGTGTTCTGCTGTACTGCAGGGATGCTCACATGCAGCGCACATGTATTAGTCTCACTTTTACACTGGTCAGGCTGCTGGGGAGCAGGAGATTAGGGTGAAATGCTTGGAGGTGGTCTTTGATGACACTAGTAAGTGTGATCTGGTGGCATCAGGAAGATTTCTAGCTATACGGAATTACTGTGGAACCAGCTCAAGGACAAACAGAATAATTTGTCAGTAGGCGACTCTGGTATGGCACAGAGCTTTTGCTGGTGATTTTATTCCCCTTGACCCTGCTCAGGCATTGGTGGGTAGTTCCTGCACAAGGCCAGCTCTGCAGATCCAGCAGTGGCTCTGTGAGACATTGGTCAGCCCTCTCATAGCCATGAGGTCAGCCTTTCTCCCTAGTTTTGCATTTCTGGCCCCAGATGTTCCCTCTTCCAGTGCACTCTGCAGCCAGGGAGATGACATGGGATGGCAGATTGTGAGACTGGCACATCACTACTTGGTTTTTAGTGCAGAAAGGTTTTACTCTGGTAATGGGCTACAATTAAGATGGAAGAAGTCATATGTGTGTAAAGTTTCTTCAATTCTTATGAAGGCAGACGTTCTGGCATCTCCCAAGATATTTTTTCTTTAAAAATACCTGTTGCACCAGGCCCAAAAACAGATTGCTTGTCTGCTCTGAGAGCATCTGAGAAGGCAAAGGGCTGTTTTGCCTGCCTGTCCCATGCCTTTGAAGGCAATGCCACCTCCCAGAGGATTAAAGTACAATGAAGCCCACCTACCTAAAGTAAGCAATTTGGGTTTAAAGATTAAACACCTAATAAATCAGTCCACCTCAATTAATTTCCTTGTGCATCTGGTGAGAGACCTAGGAGATGCCATTGAATACCACCACAGGAAAGCCTGAATGGTTAATCTATATCCTTCCACAATATACTGGGAATATAGTAATCACCTATAGCACTGGTTCAGAGGACACCTAAAAATTTTCCCACATGTGTAAGAGAGGGTCTCACTTTTCTTGCACCTTGTGCAGCTGTTCCCAGCAGTGTTACACAAGTGTTGTCTTTCTGGTGGGGAAGTGTCATTCTTTCCATATATGTGGTGTGGTTTTGCACGTGTGCGAACAGCTACATAAAGGGTACTATAATTCAGAAGTGACCACAGACTTCTGCTACTTCTGTGCTAAATCACACATTATCTGTGATGCTTATAGGGCAGGCCCATAACACTTCAGCTGAATCCTTTTCTCTGAGTAGTTACAGTACTCCTGAAAATAAAAGCTTCTGTGAAATAATGCCTACCTTGCCCTTAGTTTTTGTCTTGGGGGGTGAAAAGTGAAGGGCAGGGTCCAATAGTTTCACTTGGACATGCCCCCAGTTAAATATTTATATTTTTCATGTTTCAATAGTTCTTTCAAAGTGTTATTTTAAAATAATTCAAAGATAATTTGTTCTCACATTATTCTACAGATTAGAAATGAAGTGTTTTTCCACATTTTGAACTGAAATAACTCTCAGAACTTTTTCATTGTCAAATTTCAAACTCTGGGGAAGTGGGAGATTGCCTCCATTTTAAATCAGTGCAGAGAAAAGAGGTCTTCCAAACTCTGCCCTAGCAGGTGCACTGCCTTGATAGTGCAACCTGGCCGCGGCCCCACCCACACTTGGGGGGGGGGGGGGGGGGGGGGTCACTGAGTTTGCCCCCCATCAGGATGCCCTGGCTCTTGTGAACACCATATTTCATTGGAGACCAAGGCACTGTATTGATGGGACAAGTGATCCTCACCCCCAGATCTCCAAAAGGGTTTAGTTCATAAAGCATTATGTAGTTCGTTAAGAAGAAAGATGCTGTTAGCAGTACTTCATTATGCAATGCAATCTGTTTGACATGGCCTGAGACAAATACAAATCGCCTTTTTCCTAGACATTTTCCAGGATGGATTCTTAGAATAGATCTTGATTCATGAACTAAATGCATTAACAATTTCAAAGATGAGCAGATGCAACATGAAAATATTCTTTTTCTCCTTAAAATCCACACTCACTTTGCTCACTTTCTTGACTCTTGTTCTACTGAGAGAAGTGCAAAACTACCCCCAGAAGAGACCTCACCACAAACTGTTCTGGATCCAAATGGCAAACACGCTTCTTTTCTTCAGGAGCAGTTGGAAAGTCTGGTATTAGATGCTCTACCAATGATGTTTCTTCATTAACAAACATTAATTGTCCTCTCCATAACTTATTTTCTATCTGCAAGTAAAACCTGCTAGTCACCCTGTTGATGTACACACAATTATTGTAAATTGCATAGGAAGTTGAGGCACAGGCAAAGAAACATGAGCATTGCTGAATATTTTCAGATGTCTCTCCAAAGAATTCTTTCCCCAGGCTTCAAGATTAGCAAAAGTATTATTAGGATTTAGGTATATACTCAAAAATAAATTCACAGGCTTGACAAGCTTAAGAGCTCCCAGCCCTTCTGAAGTTTTGCTTGATTTTTATTTTTATTTTTATTTTTATTTTTATTTTTATTTTTATTTTTATTTTTATTTTTATTTTTATTTTTATTTTTATTTTTATTTTTTTATTTTTATTTTTATTTTTATTTTTTTAGAAGAAATTAATTTTAAAGAATATATATATATATATTTACCTCCTAACAGAATCAAGCTTTTATTAATGCAACTTTTGCCGTTTTCTTGGTTCTAGTGTAAGATTTCAGAGGTGGGAGAAAAAGAAGTGCATCCTTGAAGGGAAAATGTGTTATATAAATGCCAAATGCTGTAATAGCATATGTTCAATGATCTTTTCATCAGAATATTCATCTCAAAAAGATAGTTAAAACAGGTAATTTGTCACTACTTAACAGATGTGTACAAAGCTCCCTTTGGAATGATTCTGATACTTTTTTGTTGGAAAACCCAACTAATCTTTGAAGTAGCAAAAATGACAGGGAAAAAATAAAAGCAGAAAACGGATTTTTTTTCCCCACTTTCTTTAAGGCAGCTAAGTAAAAAGTAGCCAAGACAGAGAATAGCCCAGGATGAAACTCAAAGAATCAAGTGCATCCTTAAAGCACTGGACCAGTTTGAACTGGGTCTTTCTTATAGCCTCTTCAAGCAGAAAACAGGGCAGGAAGGACAGCTGTTATGTAAAGGAATGCTTTTCACAGTGGGATGGTGATTTTGGTGCAGGACCACATCTTCAAGAATTCATATTCTGCTGCAGCTCAGATCTTCCTCATCACATTGATTTTTCCATCAGAGTGCTATGGTGCAGCTGGAGAAATTCAGTCAAAGAGGTGTTGGAGTTTTATGGGCAATCTCATGCTTCTGTGTAACATTAAGAGGTCAAAGATGTAAAAGGTTTATAAGGTCAGTCTAGCCCATTTTCTGGCTAGTAAGGGAAATCCTAATAGAAAAACTAAATCAGTTATGTGGGTTGGAAACTGGCTGAAAGACTGTAAATAAAGAATCATGATAAATGATAATGTAACAAGTTTATGGAAGGTATCTTTCACGGTATCTTGAGAATTTGCATTAGGTCTGGTCTCGTCTAACATCTCTATTAATTATCAGAAAGTGGAATTGAACTGTGCAGAAATGGAATTCACGGATAGTATTAAACAAGGAGGAGTTGTCAGCACCAGCTGAGTCAGAGAATTTACACAGACACAACTGGAACAGTTAGGAACCTGAGCAGAAAATAAAACAAGTTTCTGCAGAGTTTTGGTTGCATTCTGGTCCCCACAGACCAATCTGGGTTTGCCCCTCAAAACAGATTCCTATTAGCTGAGTATTGCAAATGTTGTATTGAAGATACAGTGCTTAAATGGTATGACCAAGGTCAAAGACAAAGTTGATGTGAAAGTCAGGATTTTATAGCCCCCATGGAAAGAGCATTTGGTTTTAATTCTGACTCTGACACTGCTTGGCAAGTATGGATATTTCACTGCTTAGTGCTGTCCTTCATCCTTCATCTTATTAGAGACCAAGTTCTGCAGGACAAATATCACTCCATACACTGAATTTGAACAGTGCTTCAGATGTTGTAACTGATGTGTTAAATAATCGTGGAAGCCTTGATAGATTTTCCTTTTGTCTTTGTCCTTTTTTTTTTTTTTTAACTTTCTAGAATAAAATCAGTTTTCTTCTGAATTTTTTGTGCTGACTGTGGATTTTTAATGTACTGGACTTGTAGCGGTTTTGCCATTTTGTGCTAAATACCCCAGTACTTTAAATTGAAAAACCCTCATAAGCATGATGTCACAAATTGGCTCCATGTTGTCCCTGTTGAATTTTGTCATTCACTAATGAGGTTCTGGTTGTGCCAGAGAAAAATTCTTGAAGCAGACAGTGTAAAATCCCTATTGAGCAGGACACTTAAAAATATTCAGCTGGATCCGTTCTGCTGTATTTTGGTCCCAACTGAGTGCATTTGCAGACCAAAAGCTGCACAAGTCTTCAGGACTACATTGGTGATGTTTGTGAAATGGATTTTGTAGTCGGGCCACTTCTCTTTCTCTTCACAAATGCCCACAACAGCAGGACATTTGCTACAGTGAGTGGTACTTGGTCAGGTCTGGAGAGTCAGATCCTGCCCTACCACCCATAGTGGGAGTCACTGTAGGAAAACTTACCCTAAATGCCCAAGACGGGATACATTTCTTCTATTTGAGCCCTTTTATGTTCACTGTCTAATCTAAACAGAGCCCAATGAGTAGCCAGAGAAGCGAATGGCGAACCTTCAGAAGCAATTAATTTCTCTTTTTCTAAACATCTACATCAGGAGGAAATGAACTTGCTCTTTGGAGACATCACAGATGAGAAAAAATGCTTTGATTATGCATTTACCTTTCAGTTGTTTAAAATTAGGCAGCTGAATTCCACTACACATTCATTTGGAAAAAGAAAAATCACATCAAATTTCCATAAGCATGGGAATATACTAAATCTGGAGATCATTACAGCAAAGACTTATGTCAGGTGAAGTGTTTCTTAATGAACAAAGGAATAATCTATATTTGCATTGACTTGAGAGGAAATTTCCCAGCATCTTTTCATGGGGAAATTTGAGGTTCCTTCCCAAGCTCATTGCAGCTTAGTTTCACACCAAATCTCTGTCAAGGTTTTGGAAGACTTTTATGGAAATTATTATAGGACAGTTGCAAAGGATCTAAAATATATTAATCTGAATAAGGATTTAGTTTTCACTGGAGGATCCAGAATTAAATGCCATCCTCCTCTAAAATAGATTTCCAGGTACTAGCAGTTTATTGCATAAGTGAGACAGAGAATTTGTAGTGCATTCAGAAGACAAATATTGAGATTCTATCCTCTGGCAATGCTTTGCCATGTGTTTACTCTTTGGTTTATTTTATCAGATTTTTCCCTAAATATTTATTTCTTTAAAATCCAAAGATGTCTAGATTACCACAAAATCCCACCATCTGCAGCATTTTTCTTTTAAATTAAAAGGCCAGTCACTACCTTTTCTCCCACAATCAAAATATTTCCAAATAGATTATTCTAATATGAATTACAAAATCACTTTGCACTCCAGGAGATATTTAAAATACTTTTTTTTTTTTTTTAATTTATTTTTAACATATATTAAATTAAAGTAACTTTAAAATGTCTATGTGAGGAAAAAGTTTTGATGTCTCGCAGGGAAACATCCTAGATATAAAGGCTATAAAGGTATTATTACTATTATTTTATACAACAAATATACATTATTATAAGTGTATATTTATACACTGTAGCTGAATATTCTTCCTACTTGGTATCCTAAAGTCATTCTTAACAATGGAACTACATTAACATATAAATCTAGGAACATGTATAACTCAACTTTAAGCATTTAATGCAGATATTTAAATCGGGATTTGAGAAATTATTGGTTTTAAGAGGATTAATACTCCCAAGAATGAGACTCTAAGATCAAAGAGACATCTAAGACCAAAATCAGCCTCTGGAGGAGCCCCATTTTTTTCATCCACCTCAGCAGGCAGCCAGGTGGTCCAGGCATTTCTAACCAGGCAGGCTCTGTTAGGCGGTGTGAGTCAGGGTTTCAGAATACAAATTTTGACTTTTCATGTTTTGAGTCTTGTTCTGGTTGAAGAGACACATCCAAATCAGAAACTCTGCTTGAAGTTAATAGCAGCTGTGTACTCACACGGAAGGACAAATACTCAGCCGTGAAATACAGCCACCTTGAGGATGAAATTATTCAGGTGTTGCAGAGCTGACACCGCCACTGAACTACAAGCCTTGAGCTCAAGAATTAGAGAAACCCTGAGCCAGCTGGCAGCAAGGAGGGAATTATTTTTTATTACTTTTTTCTTTACCTTCTCATTGTGTTTTGCATAAACCTGGATTAGTTTTCCAGTTCAGTTTACCTCATTCCACAAAAATTGCTGCTCCTGAGCTTGACGGGGATCAGGCGCAGGCTCAGGAAGGAGAGGGAAGGGATGCTTCTTTTGGCAGCATCACCAGGTTATTCCATGAAATACAGCAACTAAAGACACTCCAGAAACTTTGGAGCATGGGCAGCTTCTCTAGTTGTGTGTTTGTACAGGCCCTTGCACAGCAGGGTCTCGGGCCATGCTAGAACCTCATGATGACCAGTGACTACAGTCTGAACTGATCTCAGCATTCTCTGTACCTCTTGTGGTTCCTCTCTGGTCTCAGCAGCGCTAATGCTACATCAAAATGAATTGCTCCCAGCATGTGGAGCTTGATAACGGCAATTGTTACCAGCTCCTGCAATCTCTAGATGAAGGTTTCGGGCTGATGCAAAATGTTCAGGTTGTTGCACACTGTTGTTTAACACTTGTTTATCATTGCAAATGTGCTCTGTGCTGTCTGAGACAGCATAAGTACCGTCTCCCACAGGGTATGGTTGAAAAAATAAATAAATGCTGGGTCTGTAATGTCAGCAGTCTTCCCGTGGTAGACCTTTGCAGTGATGGGAGGCAATGAGAAGCCCAAAGTGGAGATGATAACATGAACTTTTATAAACTCTTTGCTTATTTATTTATTTATTTGTTAGATTGGAATAAGAATTAAAGAATACATGTTAAATGATCACCAAATACCACCTTAAAGTTTATGGGCTACTATGAACAAAAATCTTATCGATAAGGTTATGCTTTACAGGGTGATCTCAAGACATATTTTGCAAATAGAAAACTACCTGCTTATATTCATGTGTGGGAGTGAAAAATCTCCTTGAGTGTTTTGAATCCAAGTCAGCTATCTCTTATGCAGATCCAGAATCACACCAAAAGTTATATTTTAGTGTATGAATACCGGTGTACTTAAATGCTTCATTTCCACTATCCCCTTCTAGACTCAGGACCAACTTTAGGAAATGAAAAAACTCAAAAACATCTGAAACTTGACATTTTTTTGGCTCTCTCCATCTACCAAATGGCCAAGCTCATTAAAAAACAGTGTGCGCTGGAGAGGAGGAGGGGGGTGCTTTAGAGTAGAGAAATGGCTTCACAATGCCAAGTTTGAGATTTATTTATTTTTTAAGAGAGAGGGGAAAAAAAATAATAATTCTCTCATTAGAAATAAGAAATTTTCAGCAAGAAGCATAAAGTGTTCTTAAGTGTAGCTGCTTTCTACAGTACCTTGTTATACCTTATGGAGTGCTGCATGAATGGAGCTCTTCTGAGCAAGACCTGGGGTGAGAACAAGCAGCACCCTGCATTCAAAGCCTGGGCTTAACTAAGCCTGCAAACTGCTTAGCTGGAAGTTAACCTCAAAACCACCCTAGCCCCAAAATCTTGCCACATCACGCTTGGCTCTGTGATTTCCAGTGTTTCTTTATTCCTTGCCTTTGATAAAACATTATCGCAGCCTTTCAGTACTTTGGCTGCTGGTCCCCAGAGAAACTGGGAAGAGCAGAGACAAGAGAAAATTAAAGAGATGTTTGCCAACATAAAACATAATTAAAAAAAAAAAAAAGAAAAAAAAAGAAAAAAAAAGAGCACTCTTTTCTGTGTCATTATTGAAACTTCAGATTGTAAGAGCTTAAGTGACTCCTGTGGATCTGCTATACTCCTCATTTCTTATTCTCTGCTGTTTATTATTTAACATTTCTATCATATGAAGTAAGAAAACAAAGGCAAGTCCAATTTCTTTTGCTTCTTGTCAGGTTCTCTTCCTACTTCTTGTGTGTGTTGGACAAAACAATGTAGAGAAAACAATTAAAAGAGGTACACAGTGGGATGCACACAAAGCCAGAGGACTTACGAACCTGTCAGCAAAAACCTGTGACCCATTTTAGGGACAATTTTTGTCCCCTCAGGAACTCTTCAGCTTGGCTATGTGAGCGCATGGTAAAGTTTTACTGTTTTGTTCCTATTTGCTTTTGTTGATTTAAAAAGACATAAAGAAGGCAGGAACGGAGGTTTTATTGATTTTTGGTGTTTTCTACTGTCATTTATTTTTATTTTTTTTACTTTAGAAAGTAAGTTCTTGTTTTACCTATAACTGCATGGATATCAGGGAAGCTTTAAGATTAATCCAATAGAAAAAAAATATCTGGTGGAATATTGTCCTATTTACACCCATATGAAGAAAGCCATGTCAGTCTTGAAATAATAAAATGCTCTTGGATGTCACTGGGGCAAGACAGCTTTAATTCATTAACCTTGTTTATACTTTTCTGCCAATTTCATTCAAATCCCTGCATCTAGGAGAAAGATTTCTTTGTTAAAAATTGGACAGGTGTGATCTTTCTCCCTCTTTCCAGCAGCTCATTTCAGTCTTTCTTTTGTTAAAGAGCAGGAAGGCCCACAATATCTATGGAACCCCCCAAAGCATTTTCTAGCTGTATTATGGAACCAGCTATCTCGGTGGTGTGTCATGCCTTAGACATGAAAACTGGACTACATGGACCATTGGTCTGCACCAAAAAAAAAAAATGTATTGTATGTATGTATTTATACTTCCTATAATTTTCTTGCCTTCCTTTGAACATTTTTTAGCATCGAGTTTGAGCTGTATATGAAATTGGAATTAATATGAACTGTTCTTTAATATAAAATATCCATGCTCTAGATTCCGAGAGCTTGCCAAATATGAAAGTTGGCAAATGTGTTCTTCCTTGACATGCCTGCATATGTAAGTGTGATGGGTTAATGGTCTATAGCTAAACACTTCTCTTTTGCACATCTCCCTTGAGCCAGTGCTCCCTCCTTAGAAATTCATTCCTACTTTTCTCCTTGGCACAAAGAAAATCCTTGGGGATGAACAATAGCTGTGCACAAGACAAGGGAGAAAAGCTCAACTCTTCAAATTGGACCTGAATAGCTGAATTCATGGCTTAGCACCTGCCAGAGGCATAGAAGTGGTCCCAGTTTGCACAGCCAGAGGGCCACAACTGTACCATCCAATGCAGAACTCCTAAAGCCATATGGCGTCTCATTTTGTAAGTCAGTCATAAAGCAGGATTTGAAAATATGAAAAATATGAACTCTGTCCAGCTTGTTGATGTGAGAAAGCATGGGGATCCTGGGGTAGAAAAACAGTTTGGGGGCAAATCGCTGCACCTTAATATGAAGTTCCTGGTTTGTTGCCCTCCATCCCACTGCTATCGAGCTGGGCTGAAAATAGGGCAGGTGGGGGAATATGTCCCTGCTCAAAAATTTCCAGTAATCAGGCCATGGCTCCTGTGCACAGTAAAGGTAAAACACCCATCTGCAGTCACAGTCCCGGCTGCTTTCCAGACCAGAGACAGTGCTGGAGTTATTCATGCCACCTCATCTCTCTCCCACACTGCACACCCTTTGCATGTCAACTTGTTCCAGAACAGTGGTGAGACCCCCAGAAATGGAGATGGGGCTTGAAACACCCCCCACAGGTCCACACGTAAGTCTAGAGTGTTATGGTACAGCTGCACGGAGCTTGCAAACTCCCATTGCTTGGGAGCAGGCATGGTGTGAAGCACGACCTGGGGGAACAGCATGGAGCTGGGACAGGGCAGGGTCAGGCTGGGTGTTAGGGAAAGGTTCTGCACCCAGAGGGTGGTCAGGCACTGGGACAGGCTCTCCAGGGTAGTGGTCATAGCACCAAGCTGCCAAGAAAGATCTGGACAACGTTCTTAGACACAGGATCTGATTTTGGGTGGTGCTGTGCAGAACCAGAAGTTGGACTCTGTGACCCTTGTGATTCCCTTCCAACAAAGGATATTTTATGATTCTATAATTTTGGGGGTGGAAATACCTGAAACTTTTTCTTCTGTGGTGTTGAGCTTAGGGTAGCTGAAGCTGTCTGGAAGCACTCTGCTCTCTGCTTAGCAGCCCAGGGAGGTGGGAAAGATCGAGGAGATGCAGGGAGGTGACGGTCCACAGTGCTGCTCTCAGGCAGGGCTGCACTGAGCAGCTGCTAGTGGCACAGCATGGTTAGGCTGCTCGGCTGCTCACAGGATGCAACTGCTGCCTTCATTACCTCTCACACTGTATTTTCTCCCTCCCAGCTCCCTTTTTTCAGGCTCTTTAAGGAACCCTGCTCCATAGCCCCACTTTTATTTTGCATTTGCTACAAAATCTACTTCTTTAGCACCTTTGTCCACTTTCTTTCTATGTACCCTACAACACACACTCCCCATTCTGTCAGATTGCCCATAGCCATCCCTCTGACATGAATCCATTCATGGATGGGCTGGGGCAACTGCTGGTCTGTGTTCATTATTTTTGCTGTCATCCTTCATCTTGGGGTATTTAGGAGCTGGGGTACTGGGATGCAGCCTGACTCTGCTCTGTGCTAACACAGAAGCTCCACTCACAGGAAAAAGCTGTGAAAAGCAGAGTGCTGAGCTCAAGGTGACTGCTTTCAAGGCTTTCCATCCTGGACAGGACAGAGCACAAGCTCAGAGGACAATAGAGCAGTGGGGAGGGAGCTGTGGCTCTGTGCCTGCTGGAAACAAGAGGATGGCAGTATTTTAAGACTGACTTGCTAGATTTACACACCCAGGCTTAGGCACAATTTGAGAGGTCCTGCCAACGTGACTTCCCTGGGGAAGGCAAACCAGTGTCACCGACAGCCAGTTGTGCTGAGCCAGCCACTGCAGGGCTCTTCCTCTCCTGCCGAGTAAACCATGTCACCAGTCTCCAGCCTGGGCACCCAAAGCCAGCTGTGCCTTTTATCCATCTTACATCCATCCCACAGGGCTGGGGTGCACCCACCTCCCGCTGCCTGCACCATCAGTACAAAGCTATTTCACTGCTGTGCCTGAAATCCTGCTGCTGGTGGAGAGAGTATTAAAGGGCAGATAGATCAGCTGTGCCCCATAATTACTTCCCAGTGTTTGCAGTCCTTTCTGTGCTGCCTATAACCCCTATCCTCCAGCAATTCCCTTCCACACACCGGGGGGGTGTGTAGTCTCAGCCAACATGGGTACTACCCAGCAGCTTCAAGGACACCACTGTTTCCTTGGTGCAGGTTAGGCCAAGCAGTGGCAAAGCTGTTCCGGGATTGAGCTGAGCAATAAATCCATCCCTCTTTTCCCAGAGGAACTGGTCTGGCCTCTGAGATGGACAAAGCAAGAGTTTGACCTTGATAGTGAAGGAGTCAGTTTAGCAAGGAAGAGCTTGAAAATAGGATAAAGAATACAAGGACTTGAAAAGCACATGAAGGTGAGAAACAGCCGAGGAGGGAAGGTTTGGTGCAGAGTGAGTTAGTCGCTGAGATTACTTATCTTGTATGTACATGGATGTACATGTATGTACAGGATGTACATGGGAAGCAGAAAGAGAAGGGACACCCTTTTCAGGTTTTCCTCCAGCCTCCCCCTTTCAAAAGGTTTCACTTGACAGAGCTGACTAGTTTAAAAACCCAGTGGTGATACTAGAGGAACAAAGTGGGGAAGACTACTCAGAAATGCTGTATATCTAGCACCTGGAATATTGAATCTCTTCTGCAGAGAAGAGATCTCTGATAGGAATCACACTTTGCTATTCCACCTTTTTGAATTCCTCCACAATTTGACTTACTTGGAAGAAGTGGATCTGGGCTGGGAATGATTTGCATTCTCTGTTATTAATCCTAGGATATATAAATCTCTTTAAATATTTTTCTCCTGTTTTTGTCTCTTTTCAAATTATCTGAATGAAAACTAGAAAACCCAAAACAGTAAGAGAAAGGATCACGAACCCACACTCATCAGAAAGAAATGCAGACATTTCTGGTTGTCTTTTGGGAGTTCTGGGTACCCATGTCCTGCACTTAAAAATCACTCTAGATGTCCTTACTATCCCTAGTAGAGTGTTCAAGCTCTGTATGTTTATTAACCTGTGGGACATGCCAGTGTAGGGGCTAATAAATGCCAGGGATGTCAACACTGGCAGCTAGCCAGTTCTTCTAGCTTTGTTCTTCCATCCTTCGCTGGGGGTGGGTTAATCTCTCCTGACTTCTTAGCCTGATAAAATTTATGATCAAGTCCGAGTACTCTTGTGGCTGTGCTGTAAATGGAGAGAGACCTGCATAGGGCAAGTCTGTTCTCAGCTCATACCTTATGATGGGGCAGATCATCCTCTGGATGTGCCTGCCTCTTCCCGATGCTTATAAAATTTGTTTAGTTGAATAGCTGGTGAGCTGAACATCACCATTGCCAAATAGCTGGAAATAACTTAGTTGTTCTTTATTGCAGCAGAGACCTAGGGTTCTATTTCCTAGACAGCTTCTTATGACCATTTTCATACATTTTATTTTTTGTTGAGCAAATATGGCTATTGCTTCATTCCTGTTCCCAGTCAGCTGAGGTTCAAATTTACCTTGAATGTGTTGCCCTTGGGGATCACTTGTTCTGAACTGTTTACCCATAGCTGAGCAGTTCAGAAGAGTTGTAGATTTTCCTGAAGCATACAGGGACAAGCACAGCAAGCAAGAGCACCAACACAGCAATGAGGGCAGGTAAACTGCTCTACTGGCATAGATCAGCATTACATGTGACTGTTTCAAAGGGATGCTTCAGGAATGATTGGTAATTGGTGGCTTTGCAATTGGGATCAGCTGGTGTAAAATCTTCATGGATACATTAGGGACAGAGACAGAGAAATCTATCTGGTGAGGGAGAGCTCCCTCCAAAGGTTTACATTAAGTCTAGAAGGAGGCAAGAGCAACCCAATATGTTAAACCTTAACTAATGTTAAGGTAATAAGGAAGTATGCTTTTTGCTTGTTTGTTTGTTTTGTTTTGTTTCTACCCTGAAAACCTTTCGTGAACTAAAGCAACAAAATTCATCCTAATCTATGTGGATTTTAGTGTAATACTATCTATGACCTGCATTTGGTAGAATAGGTATGTCCTTATCAAGGCAAGAAACAGCTGCATTGATCTCATTAAGATGTTTATCACAGAATATATTTCAACAGACATCCCTAGTCTGCTGAATATTTTTTTAGCTTTTAGGATAAAACAGAGTTTAACTAGGAGTTCATGCATTGTATGTGCATTGCTATAGAAACATAGAACCGTTTTGGTTGAAAAAGGCCTTTAAGATCATCAAGTCCAACCATCAACCCAACGCAACCGAGTCCACCTATAAACCATGTCCCCTAGTACCATGTCCACTATAATGTAGATTGATAATTTTATATCACTCCAGTTGATAAGAGCTATCAGTTAAATAAAAAAAAAAAATAAAAATAAAGAGAAATTGGGTGACAAAGACCCTGCAAAGATGCTTAGAATGGGAGTGGTGTAGCAAGCAGTAGGGTGCAAAAACAGAAAGTTGGGGATAAAGGTCCCAGCATAATTTAATAGTAGGGGAGCATTTCAGGTACCTCTTTGGGCTAAATTCACAGAGGATCTATGACTACATTAGCACCAGTAAAAGATGTTTAGCTCAGTAGTAGCAGCTGGTTTCAGCCTGTCATGTTCTGTCGGCTGGCTTTGGGGTATCTAGGAAAAGAGAGAGAAGTGAGCAAAAAACAATACAACAGTCTCCACTGCAGCAAAGATTTTTTACTTGGCCTCTGTTAAAAATCAAATATCACATTACCCAACAAGTCATTTATATTTCATACTATTTTTAAACATGATCAGTTCTGAAAAGAATTGGCTGCCATCAGAATAGACAATGGGCCTTTTTGTACCCTAGTAGAACAGAGACCATGAAGCTTTGATTAGGCTAGACAGTAAGAAAGAAAAAAAGAAAGAAGAAAGGAAAAAGAAAGAAAGAGAAAGAGAGAGAAAGAAAGAGAGAAAGAAAGAGAAAGAAAACACAAAGTTACAGTCTGGGAATTTGAAATTCAGGCAAAAGAAAGTTATCATCTTGTGTGCCTTGGAGAAACATGGGTGTTAAAGGCTATACAACCAATAAGTATTGTTAATACTCTATTTTGGGTGTCTGCTTTCCTTTGTACAAGATCAGAGAGGAGCAACATCTGCAGGTAAATCACAGAAGGAACCTGTAGTCTGAAACAAAAAACTATTATTATGAAATTTTAAAACCAGCATCATATCAACATATACCATGAAGAAAGTGCCAAATAATGAAAAAAGGGATTATTATTATTTTTTTAATTTGTTTGTTTTTCCACTGAGGAACTAGGCCAAATTAGAGATCCTGTTCAATAGCCCTTTGGTCTTCAGGCCTCATCTACAGAGATCACTTTGACCTCATTTTGTTTCCCAAGCCTTAGGCTCAGTCCACAAGCTTAGCAATTCATGTCTCCTTCAAAGTGGTCCCAGAGGACAACTGAGAACTTGGACTGCTGAATAACTCTCCTGAAGTGCTTACAAGTCACGGAGGGCTAGTTAGGTCCCTGGATTGGAAGCCACTAGGAAATGCTAAAGGTTAAGGTGGCTATCCTTGGTCTCTATTTTTCTACACTTCAGCCCACATCCATAAAATGGGATGAACGGCAATAATTTTTCACTCCTTTCTTTCTTGCTGAGGTTGTAACCATTGATGTGTTAGCCCTGCCTAGGACCTTTCTCTCCCTTGGAGCATTTGAGCTGTATTAGAACAGTTCCCCATTTTCCCAAAAACCATAGTGGCAGATTTATATTTACATGCTATAAGAACATCAAAGGCAAAACACCTGCATAGCTAGAAAGTCTTTGGTAGGAAGGGGACGAACAAAACGACCTCAAACAAATTCACCGTCTGTGATTTTCTTGATTCCCTCTGAAAGCTCTCTCTCTATTGTGCTGACATACGAGCTGGGTGCTCTATTGTACATCAGTGTAACAAATAGCCGTTATCTTCCGTTTCATGGGAGATACGGTAGAACATGATTCATTTGTGCCTGCTCTGCTGCCTCTTTTGAAATGTTGCCGTCGTTCAGTGCACTTTTCACAGAGGGGAAGGCAGATGGTCATCGCAAAGTTTCCCGTAACCTTGTGGTGCATGCTGCATAGTGAATCAATGAAATCTGAATTACAGTCCATTGTCTGAAATGGGAGCTGTGCTGCTAAGTATCCTGCAGTGACTGAAAATGTTTGAATGTCAATACTGCATATATGCTGAGGAAATATGACATTTCTCCCTAAAATTTCAAAGCGGTGCCAAAGGGGATTTTTAACTGCAGAGTTGCATCTGATGTGAGCAGGGACTGCATTGCTCAAGATTTAATTATCAGCTTGGAAACATACCTTTTGTGAGTGTATGAGTGTTAGATATGACCCTTCTTAAAAAAAAAAAAAAAAAAAAAAAAAGTAACAATAGTAGAAATACTGAATCAAAATGGGTTTCTAGCATGAAATGCCAGGGAGAAGGATTTTTGGAGTCCAAACAGCACCCGCTGCCCCTCTGTGCTAGCTGCTTCTGCTTATATGACATTTGTAATGAGTCTTCAGGTGATTTGAGAAGCTGGCATTAGACTGCAAATCACCTTTTGTGTCAGCTAGTGCCAGGATACTTCGCCAGAAGCCATTATTTCAATGGGAAATAACAACTGGGAATAGGGAAAAAATGAACTTCTGAAAAGTACTTTGTCACATTCCCTGGGCAAATGCTAGAAACAGTATGAGCTCTTGCCATGAAAGCAAGCGTAGTGAGAAATTTCTCAGTGGGAGGATTGCCTCCTTTGCATACCAAGAGACAAGACAAGGTGAGTATATAAAATATTTTCAGCACTATCTCTCAATTTCTGATATTTATTAGTTGTATGGGCAGAAGTCCCAGAAGACATCTATGTTTCATAAAGCCTGGTATCTTGCTTCATTCATTTTTCCTTAGGATGGGAATCATGAGGAACAGCAGGAGTAACCTCCTGCACAGGTCTGGCAAATTCAGGTAGCCACCTTAGTGCAGCACAGGTATTTCTAGAAATAGTTAATGTTTGGCGTAATAGATGATAAAAGCACCTTCCCAAATGCTTCTGGCTTTTTTTCAGATGACGGCTCCATGTGTGTGTAGGGCGGAGCATCTCCCAGATTTAAGCTGTCAGTCAGCTTGTTCCTATAGCACATCTAGACAAAGAGTATTATCTCATGTGACCTCACTGCTGCAAGATGTTTTATATATTAAATGGCTTGAGAATTTTATGTTTTCATTAAATACGAAAGGAAAGAAATCTGAGAACTTTTAATCCCATTTACAGAAAAAAGAAAAAAAAAAGTGAAATGTTGTTATTTGGTGTTCTGCGGACATTTAATCCCTCATTTTAGAGTTATTTTGTTCAAAGAGATTACTTGTGCTAGGGCATTTTTATCCAATCTACTGAGTCTTCTTCCTTACTTTGCAACAGGGGCTTGATCTTCTAAATCCACACAAGCTCACCCTGATGTGAAAGGGGCAGATCACAGATATTCTAGAGAACTAGCATAACCCGTGGCTTAAAAGTTTTATTAATTGTTCCTAAAAAAATAAAAATAAATAAAAATATTAAAAAAAAGAAAGAAAAAAAAAAAAACAAACAAGCAAGCAAACAACCAACAACAACCATCTAATTGTGAGCAGATAACTCTACTAAAAATAAGAAAGAAAAAAAGGGAGGGGATGGGGGGGAAGGGGGAGACAGGGGAAGCAGCAGATTCAGAGTGTACCTGGTGTCTCCTTCACTTTTTTTTGTGGACTCTCTATGTTCTAGCATATACTGAAATAAGAGATACCAGGTAAGGTTCTTTTAGGAAGAACTTCTTCACTGAAAGGGTTGTTAGACATTGGAACAGGCTGCCCAGGGAAGTGGTGGAGTCACCATCCCTGGAAGTCTTCAAAAGACGTTTAGATGTAGAGCTTAGGGATATGGTTTAGTGGAGGGCTGTTAGCGTTAGGTTGAGGTTGGACTCGATGACCTTGAGGTCTCTTCCAACCTAGAAATTCTGTGATTCTGTGATTCTGTGAAGGTTTATGTTAGTGAAATATACATATATAATCATAGCTAAATCAAGGGCTAAGGTATATTCTTATTTCTGTTCCATCAAATCCATGAAATATCAAATAAGCAAATGGAAGAGTCTGATTTTATTTATACTGTTCTAGAACAAGAGTAGCTATTAAACTTTGCAGATCTATCTACATTAAGGTACTCTTTGTACTAAGGACCCAGAACCCCATTTTTCTATACATTTCCAACTCTTTAAAACCATTTTCTGAGTGTCAGAAAATTGCAGATCTTCCAGCTTCCAACTTTTCATACTTCAGTAATTGGAATTTTGTTGTTGTCTGTCAAGTTAAAATGTGGAAAAGGGCTCCTCTCCCCTGGCATGAGGAGCTTGCATGCAACATTTCTGTCCCTGAACATTTGGGACTGCAGTATCTGGGCAGTCCCTGAGCTGCGACACAGAACTGCAAATAAGTCTATAATGAATAAGGAACAGAGAGAAGTGTGGCATGGACCAGGGATGTGACCCAAAGCCCACTGAAGTGAACGTCACGACTCCTATTGACTGCAGTGGCCTTTGAGTCAAGCTCTCAGCCTGTCTGTGAAAGAAGCGCAGATTCAATCAGTATCGCTGTGACACATCTTACACAGGATAACCACATGCTCGTCTTTTTACTTTCCCTCCCAGGATGGAAGGAGCAGTTTTATTGGCCACCAGCTCGGAGGGGTCATGGAAGTGCCCAACAGCAAGGACCAGAGAGTCAAATCAGCCAGAGCCATCCAAATCACTTACTACCTCCAAACGTATGGCTCTGTCACCCAGGACCTCATTGGGGAGAAGTGGGAGAGTGAATTCTGTAAACTGATGCACAAGATGCAGCTGGATCACCAAGATCTACAGCTCTACTCACTAGCGTCCTTCAGCCTCTGGAAGGACTTCCACCAGACCAGTCTCTTGGCCAGGGGCAAGATTTTGGTGAGCCTGATGCTGATCCTCCTGACTGCTACCCTCTCGAGCTCCATGAAGGACTGCCTGCGTAGCAAACCTTTCCTGGGACTCTTGGGAGTACTCACTATCTGTATTTCCAGTGTCACTGCGGCAGGGATATTTTTCATTACTGATGGAAAATATAATTCTACTCTGTTGGGAATCCCTTTCTTCGCTATGGGTAATTATTTATCTTCATAATAATAGGATTAACAGAGCTTAATGACAGGATTGTAAATTACATCCTGGGTTATAAAGTGCAGATTTTACCTTGAGTGAAAGTCTAAGTTGTTTTCATCTTGTTAAATTGATCTGTGACTTGCCAAAAAAAAGGAAAAGGAAAACAAAACAAAGCAGTAGCAACAATAAAGAGTGAATGACGTTGCTGGAATCTTGGCCAATATGAGAGGGGGGAAGTTTTATTGATTTCTGTTACAAAACAAAGGAGAAATTGTTATTGAAAACTAGTCAGCTCAGCACAGAAAATGGATATGTGTTGACCTGACTTGGATGGGAGGCCAGCCAAAAGAGTGAGTTAAAAAAGGAGGGCAACATGGAAGGAAAGATTTTAGTGGCCTTCCTAAGGAGGGCTTCTCTTCCAGCTCTGTCTGAGGGGCAGAGGGGAATGGGTTGGTGTAAGAATAAGATTGATGGACTTTATCGCAGAGAGGAGATTACAGCTGTGGCGTTTGCCAGGGCTGTAAGCAAAGGGGCTGTCAGTATCTGTAGTGCATAATCCCTCAGTTTGTGAAGTCCAAGATCAGCTGCAGAGATTTCCTTTGTGCTGTACCCTGGCAGGGGAAGGTGCAGCCAACGAATGGACATAAAAACAGTTCTTTTAGCTGAATTGTTTTCATTATTTCCACACTCACTCTGTTCCAGCACATTTAGCTCTTCTGTGTATTTAATTATTTTGTTTGGAAGGTATGCTGGAAAGGAAGAGGGAAACATGTCCAAAATGGCATGCTGAGGCAGTGGTGTTTGATGCCATCACATATACGTCTGTCAGATGTTTGCCATATCACTAGTGTGAACCTCACTTATGACTCTATGCAAAGTCTCAACAGAGGCAGCCCAGACCCCCATGATCACTTTTTGAGGTCAGAAAACCTCATCTGTGGACATATCTCTGCATCTTTACAGTTAATTTCTTAAACTTCATGCTTGTAGTACTCAAGTTTAGCCCTCTGGTACAGTAAGAGATAACTAAGTATGCAAAGGCACAAAGTAGAGTTAAGATTTGGAGCATGTCTTATATTTTTCTTTAAAAACTCACACCATCAAAAAAACAAGTTCTACTTGTTCTTTCTCTCAAGAAAATTCCCACAGGCATATGCATCTTTCAGCTCTCTGCGTTCCATTTCATCTGTCCCCTGCCCGTGCATCCATGTCCCTAACCAAGGAGGCAGGCTGCTTCCTTCTTGGTCTTGCACCCATCAACAGCATCTGGCCAGGGTAGGAAGGAGTGGATTGGAGTGAATGGTCGAGAATCCAGCTGCAAAAGGGAAAAGTGAGGTAAAAAAAAAAAAAAAAAAAAAAAAAAAAAAAGCATGGATTTGCAAAATTCGTTCAGCTTCATTAATGCAGATAAACAAAGCGATCTCAAAGCCTCTAATTCAATCATCAGCACTGTTAAATCCTGACAATGGCCCCAGAAAGTTTGATCTGTGCCAATTTTCACTCTTCTATGCATATCCTAGGCATGTTTTGGTGGCTTGCTGAAATGGCGTGGTTTGGATGCAGCATTCATTTTTGGGAAAAATAAAATTTAGCTGTATGGTCCAGGGTTGGATCATTCCTATTAGCTCCAGGACAAGAGAAGAGGACCTGAAACTGCTTTGTTTGAGGGATCTGTGTAACATGATGGAGAAAAGATGGACAGTATCAGAGGGACGACTCATACTTGTTATCAGATTATGGCAACCTTTTTTTGTTGGGTGTCAGGAGGTTTGTATCAACTAAAAGGCACTGCCTTGCTTTGTGCAGCAAGCTGAAGTGAGGGCCAAATGTATATGTATATGTATATATACATGTATATGTACATGTATATGTATATGTATACAACCTAAAGTGGTGAAAAGCAACTTCCATTAATTGTTTATTTCTCTGCTGGCATCCCTTTTCAGACAGCTGTAGAGATCAGGGCACATGCTCTTTGCTTGATGGATCCCCGAGTTGTCACTCCCAAGGAACAGCAAACACTATTTGTAGAAATGCATCTTCAGGCTGACCTGAAAAACATCAGCATCCATACATCCCAATTGTAATAACAGTAGCATTGTGCTTAATTCATACATATCCTGCAGCCCCAGTATTAGACAAGGGTAGGAGTTTCTGAAAGCAGGGTGGCTCAGTTTCCCATTTAGGATGGTGGAAATTTAAGAGTTCTACTGTCTAAGGAATAGTAAGATTTACAACTTTCTGTTGTGCTTTGCACTGTCACTTTTGTCACAGCCACTGCCAAGAGCAAAAGAACAACAAAAAAAAATAAAATAAAATAAAATAAAAAAACAACAACTAAACTCTCTAAGGATTGCTTCTGTAACATTATTGATGATCTTGAGGTCTCTTCCAACCTAGAAATTCTGTGATTCTGTGATTCTGTGATTATATCAAATAAACTTCGTGTTGAAAAATAATACATTTAAGTAACCTTTTACAAAAATTTCATTCAGGAATCCCAAACTGAATTGGAAATATATAGGGAAGAGATGTTATCAACAGTTTTTGGAAAATATTTGGGAACAGTTTTATGATTTGATCAACTAAGAGATGGGAAGCATGACTTTACAAAGCCATACAGGGTTACTCCTGCAAAGAGCCCGATGCCTTTAGTGCCATGGAATGATGGTGCCAGCTAATGACATCTTGCATTGCCCATGATATGACCAGGGCCTCATGGAAATGGGATCTTCAAAGGACAGAGATTTCTATAGAACCTTGTTTACTGTGAAGTGATCTAATCATTAGAATAGATCCATTGAAGACCCCAGCCCCAGTTCTGCAGGGCAATGCATAACAATGATGCATGTTGTACCAGTGACCCTTGCTGGTAAAACAGCAGAAGCAAACAGTGCATCAAATAATAATTCTGTGAATGTAAATAAAAGTCTACAAAACAAAGTTTCCCAGAATTACAAATACAGATTTACAATTCAGGCTTTCAAAGTCAAGCTACTTAAATTGAAGAAGAAGAAGAAGAAGAGGAAGAAGAGGAAGAAGAGGAAGATGAGGAAGAAAATAAAATGAGGCATTTACATGGGTAAAACCACCAAGTGCCTGGCAGTGCATTGCTACCCAAAATACATGCACAGTCTGAATTCTGGCAGCTTTGGAATGATTCAACCTGACATTTGCAAAATCTTAATTTAAAGTATATGTGTTTATTCAGAAATACACCGTTTATTCTGACATTCACTTCCAAAGGATTATTTTTAATGAAATTCTGTGTTGTTCATCTGCACTTGTTCTTTTCATGAATAGCAAGATGCTGTCATGTGAATGACAGGGATAGAATCATGGAATCATCTAGGTTGGAAAGGATCTTCAAGATCATGAAACCCAATCATCACACTGACCTATCAAGTCCCATCAGTAAACCACCTCCCCTAGTACCATGTCTACATGTCACTAATACCTCCAGAGATGGGGACTCCACCAATTCTCTGAACAGCCTATTCCAATGTTTGACCACCCTCTTCATGAAGAAATTCTTCCTTACATCCAATCTAAACCTCCCATGGCACAACCTGAGACCATTTCCTCATGTCCTATCATTTGTCACATTAGAATAATGCCTGACCTTTTACAAATATTTAAGTCCATAATTCCTATCCTAGTGCAGAGCTTCTGTGAGTTTCAGCATGTGATAGAAGACTGCCTAAAAGTTAAATATTTAATATTTTTTATAAATTTAAACGGAATTACCTACACATGAATTATTTATGGCAGTCCTACCTGTAAGGGAATGTTCTGCTGGGATAAAGCATGTCTCTGAATATTAGGGGAAGAACATTAGCTTAGGCTGGCTTTTCTTTATTCTTCAGAGAGAGAATCTTCAGCCTTAATAAGGCAAGAGGACAATGGCAGAGAACCCTACTTGCTCTGAGTCCCTTTTTCTAAAACCCTGGTCTTTTCAGCTGCCTCAGGAAATCCATTTTCCCCAATACAGTATCTACTCTGCTTTGTTTGGGTCATGAGGAGAAACTGTTAAGAAAGACCCTATGCAGCTACTGCTCCGAGTGCTAGCAGGTGCTGACTTTTAGCTCTTTATATTCCAGTCAAATGTTTAAATGTAATAAGGTAGTGAAGAGGTATTTCTTTAGCTTCAGGGCTTGCTCCTTTAAGAACTGAACTGGACTTAGATGCTCCATTTTGTTTTGTTTTCTATTTTTTGTTTGTTTGTTTTTAAGTGTGTTTTAATTAATTGTTATGTGAAATCAGAATATGGGACAGTTTGGCCTTGCATCTAATAATGACTTATCTTCTAGGATAAATAGAAACTGATATTTCTTCTGCAAGTTTGACACTAGCAGATCTATCATCACTGGAGACTCTTAGGAGATAGAGAGTCTCTGGGTTTTGGATTAGTTCTAGACCTGAGAAGACCTAGTTAGATATTACATCTGACTTTTTTTGTTTGGATTCACAACACAATTTCAAAGAGATGTTACGTACGTGATATAATTATGGTTCCCCATGTCTAATCATCACTAATTAATATAACCAGAAGGTTAACTACATAATTGAGATATTATTGCTCCCATGATTTGTGTTTTAATGCACAGGAACCAGACTGATATCATCAGAGAGACAATAATTTAACTCAGATGAGAATATGACTGTATTTTTAAGTACAGGTATATTAGTTATGTAATTTTACACCATAATTATTTTTGGACAGTCAGTGAAGTACTTCATTATATAATGGAAATCTTATGTAAAAAAAAAAAAAAAAAAAAAAAAAAAGTAACTACAAGGTACTGGAGTGTAATTATGCTTTTTGTATTATAAAATATATGTGTTCTTTAGACAGATGGATTCACTGTGACAGGTTATTTCCTTTCTTTTGTAATCCTGAAGATTTGAAGATCTTCAGGAAAGATTCTAGGTTCTTTATGGGAAATGCCACTTCTCTCTGAGTCTTAAGGCAACACTAAGGTCAAAGGATGCCCTACAACACATTGTATTATTACTAGTACTAACAATGATATCGCTAGTAGTAGTGCAGTAAAGAGGTAAAAAATCTATAGGAAGCTAGAGACTACCTGTTTCTATCAGTAAGCCTATGCCAAATGTGAAAATACTAAATAGCAAGGCAGAGATTGTGCCTACAGTGCAAACTTTTCTGTTTAAATTCCCAGATATTCCTTCCCTTGGCTGAGTTATTCAAATGGAAAGAGGAGGCAAAAAATCAGACAAAACTCCAGCCAGTTATTAATATTTCAGGCAGAAGCCATCTAACCTCTTTCAGAGGACAAATATAGCAGTTGTTAAAGTCATGACTGGTGATCATCTTTAAGTAAATTTGAGATATTACAGCATTACAATTAGTGGTAAAATCATTGCAAATTACAGAAAAATGTCATGGTACAAATTAGAAATGTATTTTGTTTTTAAATCTCAGAAGACAAATGTGAGGGCTAAAGTGCATGTTATCTCTAGTTTACCTGTACTTGACATATCATAGTATTTCTAACCTTAGAAATACAATGAATCTGTAATTTTATTTGTTACAGTAGCTCATATCCCCATCCACTTAGAAAATCATTAAGGATTTTGAAATACCCCGTCCTTTATTAAAAAATTTCCGACCTTGACTCTTGCAGTAGGAAATGAGAATAACAACAAAACCACAGGGAAGTGGGAAGAAAACAACAGAAAGGCAAAAGAAATATTTAAAACGGCCTGTTTGGATGGCCATATAACATAGGTAATTAAAATTAATGGCTTTAGACATTATTCTTCTTTACAAATCTGATTTTCCAATAACCTCTTATACTTCCTAATAAGTTACAATTCTAGAGATGGTGTTTTTGTTGTTGTTGTTGTTTTGTTTTTGTTTTTGTTTTTGTTTTTACATATCTATAGGAAATGAATGATATTTTTCCCTTTTCCACCTAGAACATCAATCTTTCCTGGATTATGAGTAGAAGACCAAGACCTGTCTGGGATCCTCTGCTACACTCGTACCATAAAGTCTGGCCTTGCAGCAATGTCCTGGAGACATGCTTAGAGAGAGACGACAGGACTAGGACTGTCCCTCATACCCTCAAACACTGTCCAAATGATGATATCTCCTCACAGGCCCTTTGGACCTTCTTAAGCCCTGCAGAAAGGGATGCAGGAACACAGCTGGCCTCAGTCCTAACAACAGGGCTTGTAGCACCTAATTCCAGCTGTCCCAAATGTTCCTTCCTTAACTACAGTGACAGAATCTCAATTTCTTTCCTATACAGTGGAGAGAAGTAGGTGACTCCAAAGTCATTTGGATGAGCTGAGTTAATCTCTAGAGGGTCTTATGCATCTCTACCAAAGCTAGGTTGACTGCTTAGACTTTAGACCACCGATGTTGTACACACAAGCTGTAAGCTATGTATATATATACGTGTATATGTATAGCATACATATGAATAATCTGATGTGAATCCTTTACAGACTGCAGATTACCTCTTTTCCTAGAAAGACTTAAGGGTAAGTCTCTTCCTCTTATCAACTCGAATCTCATTGTCCCTTAGGGCAGTTGCCCCACCCCAAGAGCTGGGTCTGCAGGTCTTCTGATCAGCGACTGAGGCTCAGCTCAGGTTGAAGCTTTCGTTCTTGGATCATTGTCCAACCACAGAGCATCACTACCAGGTCCCCCATAATGACAGAGAAAATAGAGAATACTTTTTTTTTTTTCTTTCTTTCTTTTTTTTTTTTTTCCTGAGAGCAGACAGCTAAACTCTTCCTCCTACTGATTTCAATGTGAATCCACGTGTCCAAGGTGAATTCTCCAAAGTCTTCCCCCCTCCCCTTTTCACTTTTTCTCTCTCTTTTGTTAAAACAGCTTTCTCAGCTCTCCATCTGCAGCTAACAGACTAGTAGCTGTCATTTGAGCTGCTTCCAATTTGCTGCAAGCATTTCTGCAAGTCCTTTGAAAAAATAGTTTGATAAAAGAAGAGAACATGTTCTGAGTGAAAAAGTCAAAGGCTGAAAGGAATGGTTTCCTTTTGCACTTGAAAATGTATGTTTAGTACTCTTAATACACAAATTCTGTTCAAATAGTAAAGGATGTTTCCTTTTCAGGTGCCTCATGCATTTGTCTGAGCACCTCTTGCTTTCATTTTTCTACCCTTTCATATCAATGCTCATTCCTACCACTGGGTTATTTAAGGTTCTTTATTGGTTACACCTTTTCTGCCCATTGATCTCATTTAACAGGAGTTTCATTCCTTGTACTTAGTGTGTATCGATGCACATCACATTTACATTTGGTTCATTCGGGATGGAAAGGAGCTGCATCATGGCAGAAATATTTTAGCTCTACATATATCATCCCTAATAGGCCAATGTCAAATCCAGCCTTGAATAGCACCATTGCTAGCAGCTCCATAACCTGCCTTGACAGCTTGTTCCAGTGCTTAAATAGCCATACAGTTATAAAGCTATTTCTTAATATTTTCCTTGCTGTAGTTTATGCCTATAACTTCAGAGTCTCTGGCCTGACCATGGAGAGTAATTTTTCACAGCATATATGTATTTGCAAATACTTTCAGAATATTTTATATGTAGCGCTGTGCATACTTTAGCATGGATATAATTTCCTACCAGATATTTTTTCCTGGATATTTTACTGTGGCTCATACTTTCTTGTGAACTCCATCCATCCATGGTGGCTTCTAGTTCTTGTTGGCACATTGTGGATCCATGGGAGAAAAGAGAAGTGGTATAGGCTAAGCTTCAGAAGAATATGCTCTGTGCTTTTTGTGCGTGGAGGAAAAATGCAATCTTGAATTGTCCTTTATTTCAAGCTGGGCAGGAAAGGTGGGCTCTGCTGCCTGAGGCAGCATGGAGTGAGTGATTCTGTGCTCTGTCAAGAACACTGTCTGCTCTCCATGGATACCTTGTTCCTTTCTAGGAATATACGAAGTTGAGCTTCCATTTTTTAATTGAAAATGAAAGGGAACAAATGCATTTACCTTTTCCTGGAATACATCTTATGTGCAATCAGCCCCTGGAACTCACCAATGCAAAATTGTCACAGTCAAAAATTCATCCTGATTTGGAAAAGGTTGGATTGTTACACAGCCAGTTAAAATTTGTTTTTGAATAATATTGCAGCACTAAAAAGTAATTGTAGGGAGGAAGTATAAAAATTAATGAACAAGTTCAAAAGCCCAGTTCAAAAATGGTCACAAGGAAATTTCACTTTAAAGGAAATTTTCCCATAGCTGCCCTCTTTCTGTCTGATAATTTTCCCCTGAAGAATCAGGAACAGGACACAGAACTGAATGGACCATTTGACAAACATTTTAAATCATTGTTTATCTGCTACATTCATTGCGATATGAAAACTTTGTACAGAACTAAAAGATTGAAAAATCTGTTGCAAATACAAAACCAGCTAAAAAGACTTTGATATTTTATCATTTATATGTTCTCCATTGTACAACCACTAGCCAGTCAAGGTTTTAATAATTCATTTTTTCTTCCATTTCTGATCCTTTTCTGTAGTCCATTTTTTTCCCCATGAAAAAACTTCTCGTCTCCAGTGGGATAACTACCCACAGTTACATACTGCATGCTGAAGCCACACTGGCTCTAGGCTCATTCTTCCATGAGTGGTAACAAATAATAGCAGCAGCCTGCTTGTTCAACAAGTATCTGCTGTATCATTGGCATAACTCAGTGTTACTGGCCTTCAGACAAAGGTATACACAGCTCCTGCAGCTGTGACTTTCCTTATGTTGATGCTGCAGGATGTGGTGAAGCAGGCAATGTTTCATCCACACTTGGCTAACTGCAAGATGTGAAAGGACATGCTATTTTGGATGCTTACAGTGGTGCTGATGGTTGTACCAGTGATGGGAGTCAACACAGGGCTGCATGTGATACCAAGTGAGTGAGACAAAAACTCAGGCCTTTGCAGCTTTGGATCACTAGAGATGCACTTTCATTTTTGTTCTGCCAGAGTGAGGATACCATACTCAGTACCTTGGTTGAATTTCAGCATGGATAATTTCATATCTATCATCTTCAAATTCTCCACCCTAGGAGCACTGTGCAGGTGTATCTCTGTGCAGCACTATTAAACAGCTGCTGGTTTTTACTCAGATGTGGCTGTATTTGACTGGTGAATGCAATGACCACGTTACATGGCTTGGCAGTCTCTAAATCATTGTCTTCCCTGAGAATTCATAACTGCATCCTGACATGTTCTCATCACATTTCCCTGCAGTCAGCTGCAGTATTTCAGCAGTTTGGAATTTTATGCTCATACTTTACACCTAAAGTCCAAGGAAGAGAATAATTTCTTTACAGCCTGATATGCCACTAAGGCCTGTCTATCCTATACATTTCTTACCCATATTCAAATACAAATCTGCAACAGAGATTTTAAATTCTGTAGCCTTTCCTGGTGTTTAAACTCAATTGCTGTTGATATCTTGCTTATGGAGGAAACCATTTTGCTAGCACAGCCATGGTGAAGCTGTTGTGGAAGGAGTGAAGAACTTCCTCATAAGAGAGAAGCAGTGATATGTTTTACTGATATAATATAGTGATTTAACAAAGTTTGATTATAAATAAGACGGTGACTTAACAAGGATCAATGGCAAGGTAACCTGGTTATCCACTACACAGAGGATAAGGTTAAATACACTTTTCCAGGAGACCCTCCCATTGAGTCAGGAGGATCAGGACAGACCCTCTTGCATTCTAACCTCCTTCTTTTGCTAGCACAGCCATGAGACCAGTCACTGCTATGCCAACTGGCAAACTTTACATAACTTCATAAGCAGGTATAACCTACTAGAGGGAGCACGTGCATTGCTTTATGAAGAGAACCAAACAACAGATTACCACACACCCTGTGAGACTCTAGCTGATTAAATTTTCTGTTTATTTACATTTCTAGTTGATATTTTTACTATTATTTTGGAGAAATTATTATCCTCAAGGGAGGATACAGAGTTGCAGGAGAAGAATGCAGAGAGGTGTTGTGTGTATCAGGTGCAGAGCACCAAAGTTTTGTCCTTCTGCAATGACTTTTAGAACAGTTTTTGGTTAAGGCATTGTAAACCTTTTGAAGCTAGGAGCCCTGGGAACAAAAAAAAAAAAAAAAAAAAAAAAAAAAAAAAAAAGTAGTGCTTGGAGTAGATAGCATGGCAAAGAGAAAGTAGACAAAGAGCAAAACCAAAATTCTTCTAATGCTTAACTTTCTTATGGGAGCAGCTGAGCAGCTGTAAGGGAAGACCCTAAAGCAGAGCTGCTAGCCACACTGCTGAAAGCATTACCAGAAACTGGGATGTTGGGGCTAACAAGAACTGATTATGCTAGTCAAAAACAGTGCAAATACCCCTTGTTTCACACTGCTACTCAACTTCAATGCACCACTTTTAAAAGCGAGAGAGGTTCTGGACTAACATAGTCCTCATCTCTGTGCAAGAGTACAGCTCAGTGCCTTTTGTAATCCCTTATGTGGGCTTTCAATATCTCTTCCATCAGAGCTAAGAAACAGAACAATTAGCCAGCTTTTAAATGAATAACCTTGGTATCAGGGAGAGTAGGCTTTATAATCATAGATACAGATGTTCTACCTCTTTCTTAGGTTATTTGATATCAAACCCTGAACAATGCAGCTAAAGAAGGAAGTCTCAAAAGATCTTATGTAGATTGTGACCTCTAATATTCTTTCCCTGGGGGGAAAGTAATAAAATTTCTTTACAGACTATTTCCCCCCAAAATATAGAAAGTTTTTATAATTAAGATCTCTTCTGCCCTGCTGTAATTTTTGAAATTGGTCAGGAGGTACTAAAATAATGGGTATTCAAGGACAAACAAACAAGTCGCAAATGCATCCCAAAAAAAAAAAAAAGGGGGGCAAAAATATCGATCCTCTTTCTTATATAGTATAAACGAAAGTAATATATATATATGCAGTAAACAGTCATGATTCAGCTTTTACAGCAATGAAATCATTAAACCTCATCCACTTGAGACACTCATTCACAAGCTGGAAAAGACATTTTGTCAGCTTTTAGAATATTTTCAGTGCTTCAGGAGACCTTTGCTTGTCTTTTGTGACCTCTTTTACCCAACCCTGTCACATTTGTATACCACTTCACTGGGACCTGACAGTGTATTGCAAAACTGTTGAAAAACAGAGAGCAATACTTGCAGATGAGGTTCTTGCATGATTTTTGTGTAAATGGTGTCCATGACAGGGTCACTGATCCACTGATCACTTGAATGGGAAGTGGATTATATGGTGGTACTGGAGGTCCCTTATCAACAAAGTTAGTCTGATTTTGTTAGGGATCATCTTTATTTTCCCATGGAGATGACTTGATTTAACTTTATATGAAAAAGTAATGATGACTTGTCTCAGGATGATAAATTTTAACCTAACATCCCTCTACTGAGTTTGGTATATGACATAATGGGTAAAATTCAAAGGGAGCTTTAGATAATTGAATCCAACTTCTTGTGACTGCAAAGTCTCAATGTTACAAAGTCTTAGATCTGAAACACAGTGGATGAGTATCATCCCAGATGATGTTTCTAAAATTTGGGTATCTGATATGAACTCAAGGGTCATTTCTCCTGTCATAAGGACAACAAATTTAAGAGTGACTCTGCCAGGCCAGGCTACTCCCCCCAAAAAACACAGAACAATAGACAAACCATCACTGTAATCTAGAAACTTACGTGTAACTTAAACATTTATGGCTAACTCAAAATTTAGTTGAGAATAGATAGGTAGCCACAGGTATCATGGAGCAACATCACAAGGTAATTGCTCAAGCCTCTCTAAGACCTTAGCAGAATTCTGAAGCTCCTGATTAACCTGTGTAGTCAGTAAATCCAAACTGACCCTTGTTATCTGTTATCTGGATTAGTACAAAGGTACTCAGGGTTATATGAGCTTTATCTACACATATGGATTGCTTCAAGGCCAACAAACAATTTAAAAATATTCCTTTCTCATTTATCACAAGCACTTGGATTTATGTTTCAAAGAGTCCTCAGAGATCTGAGGATTCAGGTTCACTGAAAGTCAGCAAATTTAGACTGTTATTTCTCAAAAACTCCTTTGAAAAGAGATAGTAGAGACAGTAGGAGAAGAGATAGTAGAAAAAGTAGCTGTTCCAAGTTTAAGAAACGTTTTTCCTTGAGAAAGAAAGAAGAAAAAAGACATCTAAAAGATAGCTGTTTCCAGTTATCATAATGTTTAAGTGCTTTTTTCCATTCTAAAACATCTTTTCCCACCCATTGAAAAGAGTAAAATAAAACAAATTGGAAAAAAATCACTGTATGAGGAAATGAAAAATCAAAAACTTCCAGGAATTCCTTTTTCTTTTTAAATTGTAGAATTACAGGAATATATAAAAGACTTAAGTAAAAAAATAATAATAATAAATTGTCTCCTAAAAATCTTAATATTGAATAGGATGACAACAAATGTTTTAACACCTTAGATCAAAGATTTATATGGAAAAATCATTAAATATTAGGCCATAAAATGGGCTTTTAAATGGTGCAGTAATAATTCCCTTGATATCACAGAAAATAAACCTTATCAGACACACTTGATTTTTTAAAAATGAATCTACAAATTTGCACATGAAAAGAAACTATGCTGCTGTAGCATATTGAGATAATGGCAATTTGATTTACTTCTGCACAACATTTTGATACATGCATGTATCTGTACTATATTAAATCATGGTAGCTTCTATTAAATGTAATCATGAAATATTAATTTGCAATTGTACACTCTTCCTCCTGGGAAGACATTATTAATCAGGCCAAAAGGAATTTCTTTCTCTGTGTTCTGGTGTGAAAAAGAAATCAATAGTAGCAAAACTCTCAGATAATGCAAAGTTTAGCAGATAAAAATAATAAGAATGCATCCCACAACATCAGGCAGGCTTCTTTTTGTCAACACGTGCTTCATCACAGATGAGTGTTAGATTATGCATCTAGAAACAAAGAAACTATTCACATTTGAAAGATGAGGAACTGCATCCTGAAAACAAGAACAATGGTATCACAGCAGATCCTGCACTGAACATGAATTCCCAGAGTGCTGTTGTTGTTAACATGGGAGAATTAAATGAAAATTTGTTAGAGAAGGAACAGTAAAGCGACAGTAGTTTGGTGAACAGCATTAGTAAGGTACTAATTAGCATTTTGAATTGATTCACCTGATCAGATGTTGATTTCTGTAGTGTAAGCAATATCCATAGCTGAGCTGGTCTCCACAGACTCCTTTAGTCAATGGTGAGAAGTAGTTTGGATGGCACTGTTTAGCCCTCTCTTAAGTACTAAAAATAGACCAGTAAACTGGAGTTGCTCACTGGAAGAAATACAATGTTTGTGCTGAAGATTTCTTCTTAATTCTATGATCCTTTTAGACTTGTTTTTATGTCTTTGATAACACGCTTTTACACCTTTGTGCTTTCTTCAGTGGTCTGCAGCTTTACATTACGCTCAAGTTTACTGTATACTGTGTCTTTTTGTGTGCTATGCACTATTTCTTTGTTCTCTTGGAGAACCACCACCTTACACGGAATATGTTAAATCCAAAATCACTTCTAAAACCTTTCTGCTCAATACAGACATTTTAATAAGTGTTCGAGCTCCACTTACCTATTTGATATACATAGAGGTTTCTAAACTTTTTGTTTGTTTGTTTGTTTGTTTGTTTATTTTTCCTAGAACTTGTCTAGTTTTTAGTCATTTAGGTGCAGCTGTGAGTCATCTGGAAAACTCTTATAGGCCTACATGTCTTTTTATTCAAACAGGTCCAATGCCCTCAAAAGTTCTGGAAATCTATAATTATTCATATGACTCACTGACTTTTGATCAAGTTTTCCTTGAACTGACATTATGGTGGGACTGTTTAGGTAGGAGATCAAAGGAATTTTCTCATATCAAGACAACACATCTCTTCCCCTAGCTTCTGTTCTCTAATTACTTCCATCCACACGTCTCTTAGTATGTCTCTTCTATAAATCCATCCAGTGTTTACTACCTTGCGGCTAGGGTGGAGTTGCAGCAGAGATCCAGTGAGGTGTTCATACATCTCTTGAATCATGTGTCGCCTCTCAGCAAAGAGATTAATTTCATCTAGTTCCCTTATCTGGTACCTTGATAATGATATTCCTCTTTAATACTTATCTTTCCCTTTGTCTAGACAAGAAAGCTAGTTTCAGTGGTTAGTAATTGCTGTACTCTGTCTCTTCAGATGAACATCATGATTAGTTTTTCACCTCCTTGGTTCTTTGACACCTTTTTTTTGTGTCTTTCCGATACAAACTGGCAGCAACTCAGTAAAGCTGGTCACAACTGTAATTCCTTTCACACTGCTATGGTAGATGACAAGGATGAGAATTTTGGTGCTATGGAATACAGTGAAGTAAGAAGTCATGGTACGAGCTAAAATTCAAGTTCTTGATCTGGCTTGTAGCTCTTGCTTCTTAACATATTCACTGCTTTTCTGGTAATCGTGATCTGAATTTCATAAAGCATAAAGGCCATATCCAGTTTCTCAGATGGTAACATAAGGAAGAGAAGCTTTCTCTCATAACAGCTACACATTTTTGGCTTTCCTTATTAGGTTGCATTACTTAAATCATTTCTGGATACTTAATTTGCAGCTTTACAGACTAAAGCAATACTAAATCATTTGGGTACCTAGCACTTTCTGGAAATCAAGAAGTGCTTCTTTATACAATCTGTGTTTAGAAATGTTAACAGAAGGCAGTGATTTTTAAGGAAAATGGAAATAAAACTGTTTTATTGCTTTTTCCTCCCCTCCCCCTCCCTCCCCCCCTCCATATGTGCAGTTTTATTTGGTGTTGAAATATTGCCATATCACTTGACCACTTCCTCACATTCACCTAATCATAGATTTTTCTGCCATCCTGATTTTGCATCCAATATTCCATATTCTTTTCTTTTTAGCCTCAAACTGTGATCTTTGTTGTTTCTTTGTTTCCAGCTGTAGCACTTGATTCTTATTTGAATCAGGCATATGACAAATGAACGCAAGCTTCCTCTAACCACTTTGTAGGTCTCTTCTCTGGTTCCTAAAAAATTCAGAATAACAATGTTTCCCCACCACCTCTTGTTCTTAGAGGCAGCATTCTTGTAAATCCTTCTGTGTTGGCATGCTTGTATGGAAATGCTGCCTGTACTGATAATCCCCAGATGAGGTGACTTTGTCCAAACATAATCCATAGTCTTCTTGCTGCCTCTTCATATTTGATAACTGTTCTTTAAGCAGTCAAACACAATCATCTTCTCAATGGTAACTAAGTCCTTGACTTTTCTGCACAGAGCATCAGATGATCCAAGCAGCAAGTAAAGGGGAATTCGCTTTACTTACAGCTCAGAGCTGGGTGAGGAGCACTGAAGGACCACCCTGACTAGAAAGGCCTCAGCTCTGAGCATCCTGAAACCTTTTCCTATATTGTTGGAAATTATAGAATTATGGTGTTTTTTGCATTTTGGAAGGACCTGAAGAGCATCCATTTCCAACCCCCCTGCCATAGGCAGGGACACCTCCCACCAGACCAGGTTGCTCAAAGCCCCAGCCAACCTGGCTTTGAACACTGACAGGGATGGGGCAACCACAGCTCCTCTGGGCAACCTGTGCCAGTGCCTCACCACCCCCATAGTAAACTACTTCCTAATATCTAATATACCTACCCCCTTTCAGTTTAAAGCCATTATCCCTTATCACTGCATCCCAAAAAGAGTCTCTGCCCAGCTTTCCTGCAGGCCCCCTTTAGGTACTGGAAGGCCGCCCTGAGGTCTCCCTAGAGCTTCTCTTCTCCAGGATGAACCATCCCAGATCTCTCAGCCGTCTCTCGTTGTTCTTCAGAGAATGCAGTGGTAAAATAGACCAGGCTACAGCATTCATCTGCACTTCACTTCTTGGCTTTTGATGGGTGAAGTTCTGTCAGACACACCAGAAGCCGTGTTACTAATAGCCTAATTGGGCCTGCCTATTTTCCTTCAGGCAGTATTCGGATCTTAGTTTTTATTTGTCCCTCAGACCACCTCTTATCCTGTCACAGGCAGTCAGTGTTTGCTGTAGAAAACTCCATTGACAGGAGGGACCTCTGTAGATGTCCACTTTGGGTGGCTTTCCAGAACCTGTCTCTGCCCTTCCTGCTCTGTGATGTTTGGGCCAGGAGGGGCTTACTGGTATGGTCCTAGAGTGAGCAGAGAAGTGAAACATGAAACAAGACAGCTCCTTGTAGCACACACTTCTGAATGCTTGACTAGAATATACTTGTATTTTACTGCTAGAAATATATATTTTTATATATAAATATACTATCTATATTATACATATATTGTTTGTTTTGTAGTGAGAAAAAAAATATGTGTGATGTCCTAAAGAAGGAGTTTCTCTACTTTTAGGAAGATCACTTACTAGACTTACTAGAAATACCTCTTAAAGGAAATAAGAGGAAAATGTCTATTGCTCAGTGAAGAGATATGTGAACAGGCTATGTGTCAGCCATGGTGCCAACAGAATTGCTGGCAGCTTTACCAGAAAAGTATCAACAGCAGTAGCAAATAACAACAGTAAACCCTAGCTTAAATCAGCATCCTTCTCTTGAAGAATCTAGCTGAAGTCACAGCATAATTAACCTTGACTGAGATGTAAGATCAATGTCCTGAGGAGACTTACACTGAAAGAATATATACTATCACACCTGTGAGTAGGAAAATATATTACATTCTTACCATAAATGTTGTGTTACAGGAATAAAATTTGTTTAAAGTAAGATATCAGGCCTCAGCATCACTCTTAGAGAACTTTGGCATCTCAGAAGTTCATCCAAAGCCACAAACAAAATGAGGCTCAGCTACACACTTGCATAGTTACCAAAGTGCTATTGATTTGGAATATTTTTAACAGACAGTTCAGCTGTCATGTACTTTACACCAGAAAAGATGCCAACTGCCAGAAAAGCCCAGCAGGCTGTTTTACAGGCTGCTCCTGAGTTGTGTAGTTATTTCATGAAGAGCCCCACATTTTATATCTGGGACTGGCAAAGAGCAGCCATGTTTGCAAGACTGTTGGTGAAGCTTTATCCTGTTTGGCCCTCTAGCACTGCAATATATTTTTTAGGTAAGCAGAAGCTCCAAAATTACCACTTAAAAATGGATTACTTAAAACCAAATTTTCTCCTTTAAACATGTTTGAATGAGTAGCTAAGAAGGTTAACCTTAGAAAATTGCTAAACATGAGGTTTTTGATCTGAGAAGTGAGCCTGGAATAAAACAAGAAAATGTGAGCACCTTCCACCAATAACACCTTCTTGGACAAGAATGGAAGATTTATATAATGTGGAGAAAATGTGGGAAGAAATAAGCTAGGTGAAAAGGAATCCTTCAATAGAAAAACTCTTTGCTATTGAAGTGAGCTCATGAGTTTCAGGATAGAAGAAAAAAATAAAGAAAAAACACCCAAAAAGAAATAACCACATACTCTGAATCTTCTATCTGTTCTGGTGAAGTTTTAATGACTTAAGTTACTTCTTTGTGTTAGTTAAAATATTTTTAATATCTTCCTACACAATCAATTTCTACTCTAATGAGAAAGCCTAAGTGATATATTCTCAGAAACAGCTACTGTAATTACACCATAGTTATGATGAGAAGATAACATAGCTATATTGCTGTTAAGTTTGAGATACTTTTCTTTCCCATTTTTCACATAACTGACAGTCATCTATGTGATGGAGTTCTTCCTTTGTGTTTAATAAGCACAATTTTTGGCATAGAACTAATAAAAAAGCATTTGAGCCTAAAATATAAGTTTGCAGAAACCACTTAACAATTATGGCATAATTGAAATACTATTACCCTCTACAAGCAGTTTTTGTACAATGTAATGTACAAAAAAGTACAAAAATATGTATAATTGGTAACTTTGGAAGTCGTCAGATATTTTGGCAATGGATGGAACATAGATGAGTTAAAAATGTTAGTGAGTTTTCTTTCAGAAGGAATATCAGTTCCATGGAAGGGTCTACACTCAAATCTGCAATTCACTCATCCTTGTTTTAAATAGAATATTCAAAAAATACAGATTAATATACAGTATATGGATTCTTAGCTCACCTGAGCATTTTAACATAATTTTCATCCCTGACTTTGTCCTTCCAGCATACCCTTAACTCCAGTATAAATAGGAACATACTGAGGGTAGGAACAAAATGGTATATGAATTAAAATGTGTCTGATAATTAATGAATTACAATAGCAGCATTGCTTTCTATTTTGAGCCAAATGAAATAAAGAGGCTAGAGGGATTCTTTAATAGTTGTAAACATGGATCTCTAATTCCTTTTTATGCTCTGTGATCACATACAAAAGATCTAATAAAAATAATTGTGTTAGATGTCCTATTTCTGGAAAAATGCATAGCTAGGATTTAGGAAGACTCTTATTGCACTGATTTATCTATTAATGAAGCAAAACCTAGTTAATTACCTAATTTGCATGATATTTTGCATCCACATAGAAACTGGTATGAGCCTTGAGGAGCGGTTTTACATCAAACCATTTTTAATAAGGCAATGGAATTGCCTGGGCTGACTCCGCAGATGAAAACATTAGGTGTTTTCCCTGTTGGACCGAAAATTTGAAAATCAAGGTATAGATCAAACAGTCTGTGACTTGGGAAAAGCAGTACTCAAGCCTCACACTGCCAAGGTCCTGCAGCAGACCCATACTGAGCTGTATCAGAGCTGTGCATCACCACTGGGACCCTAACCTGCTTGAGGTCCCATATTATTGTCCCATGGCCTTCAGTAGAGGCAGTGAGGAGGACATTGTAGCTTGTAGCTTTCCTACACTGCTCCAGTGCACCATTACTCTGAGACAGGATATAGCTCCCAAAACTGCCAGCCAAAGCTGAGTCTAATAACCAGGCAGAAAGTGGTAGGTCTGCAGCTGCTTTTCCCTCCTTTTTACATTGCAGTTTTTGTGCTCCATGGTATTTCTTCCCACTCCTCCTCTGCCACCCTTTTCTCCCCTTCATGTAGGGGTGTCTTTTCTGAACCACTTATCTTTCTGTCAGTGTGTGTTTGATGTTTCTGCACCCCATGTATCTATCAGGAGAGAGTCAAGATATAACTCCCTAAAGGAAAGAAAATAACTATACAATTTTCTGTATTTCCCAAGTCCTATTCAGTAGCCAGTCTGATTTGCTGTGTAGAGATGATGTGTGCAAGTATGCACCGTTCCTAACATTAGCTATTTAAAAACAAGGCATCCAAGCTAAGACATGTCCAGGCTGAACCTCAGAGTCCAGGGAGTGCTTCCTCCCACCCTGAGGTGGGAGTTGGAAATAGATTTTGAAATCTCTCCTTCATGTTCTCCTGTTTCTGTGTTGATGAGAGAGGGAGCCAAGGACAACAAATTGAGATTATACACAAAGCTGTACATGATTGAAGTTAGGAGAGATTAATTTCATCATTAAGGTCTTCTGGAGAACTCCCATGTGCTCTATGCAAGCACAGAAAAAATGCCATTAAATACAAAAATTCATGAAATAAACTAGGTCTTAAAATGCAAACATCTGCCATTGCAGAAATGTAGAAATTTGGCAGGAAAGAGCTCTCTGAAGATCAGTCCACAGTCTCCCAATATCTGTTGCTTCAAGTAACAGCTACAACATATGAGCTGTTTAGTACCAAAAAGAGGGCAGACTCTCATCACTGGAAATAAATTACTTGTTCTGGAGGCTCGGCTACAACATAAAAGTAACAACCAGCTAAAAAAAATATTGTCCTAATTACATTTGGTCATATATTGAAATATGGTAATTTGAGTGCTGAGTCACCAACAGTGCTGAGGAAAAACTTTCTGCTATAAAACAAAATTGTGAAGTCTGCGGTTTGTTTTTAAAGCCATCACAGTGAATAAGATACATAAAACCACACTGGCTTTTGATCTAATCAACACAATTACGCTTGATTTTAATCCCCCTTTTTGTTTATACATTTAGAGTTTTATTCAGGTGATTTACCTTTGTGCCTAAGATGAATATAAATCACTAATGTGACATTGAAGCTCAAAAGCAATTCAAGCTCTTTATTATCCAGGGCAGAAAGACCACGGCTCTCTGGACCCACTAGAGAGAGGTAGATACCTACATAAGAGCTCATCTTGTGTAGCTATTCAGAAATCAGGCACATAGCCTAAATTCATATTCTAGACTATTTTAGTTGCTGGTGACAAGCAGCTACCCCCCCCCCCAAAAAAAATAATAATTAATTCTATCTATTTTACCTACTCTGTGGTATGATCAAGTTCCTGTCTCTCTGTACTGGTTTTAGATGGACTGTGACAACTAGTGTAGACTAGGTGCATAACTTTCAGATTGCTAAAATTAGTGAGCAGAATCTCACCTGTGCACCAGATTATCTGTGCACTCCTAAATTTAAAAGTACATTGTGGCAAGGGCAGGCAAAAGAGATATTTACACTTGATGTTCTACAGCATTCCATGCAAAGCCAGAGGGGTGATTACTTGAGCAAAAACTGAAGAGGGATTATGGAAACACAAGTTTCCAAGACACTGAAATTTCTAGCTTGTTTGACATTAAACATAAATGTCAGTAGAAGATAGTATCAACATGAGGGTTTACAAAAACCATAGTTCAATACCAATGGAAGCCAGGAGAAAGCCTATTAACTTCAGTGAGTATTTGTGTCAGTATAGCCATAATTCAAGGAAACATTTCTGTTTAAGAAAGTGTTTAATACTGATGTTCAATAAGACAAAAGTAAAGCACTCCTGAATAATGTGTTCAGCACATATTTAGTTATGGTGCTGTAAGGCATTTAAGATGACACTAGAAAACAGGAAAACCATGAAATGATCAATCTCATTAAAAGCTGTTATAGCATACTAAGGATATGCCTGAACTATTCAGCCAGTCTTGCTTTAGTGGGGAGTAGGCAGCTCCAAAGGACAATTGTCCCTCATATAGCCCTAGGAGGTCATGGGTCTCTTGCTGTCCCTTTGTGGCAAAGGAGAAGACTGTCCTGAGCTTGGACATCTCACCAAGAGGTAACAGTGAGGGCAGAGGAGTACCAACTCCTAGTGCTTGTAATAACATCTTATTTGAATGAAGAGGTCCTCCCTGAATATTTTTAACTATATTTCTTTTCTGACTCAATGCTGGTAGCTACTGGCAGAGTATGAGATAAATAGCCAGGTACCTACCAGACCATTGCTAACTGTGTCTTCTCTGAGTCTAATCTGAGATCTGTGTAGCTCTCGTGTTCATAAGATAACCCTCTCATGCCACACTAATACTTATTATACTTATGTGTGGCATACTAATACTACACTAATACCTGATTGCCCATAATCCATAAGAGACAAAAACACTTCCAAATACAAACTTTAAAAAGTACTTGGCTTCACTGAAAAATTTGCCAGACACCTCAGTTTCACACACAGAATCACCTAGGTTGGAAGAGACCTCCAACATCACCTAGTCCAACCTCTGACCTAACGCTTACAAGTCCTCCACTAAACCACTAAATCATAACCCTAAGATCTACATCTAAACTTCTTTTAAAGACCTCTAAGGATGGTGACTCAACAACTTCCCTGAGCAGCCCATTCCAATGCTTAACAGCCCTTTCAGTACAGAAGTTCTTCCTAATATCTAAACATCCCCTGGCACAACTTTAGCCCATTCCCCCTCGTCCTGTCACCAGGCACGTGGCAGAACAGACCAACCCCTGACCACATCCCCCAAAAAACTTAACTAGCAACCTCTGCTAAATTCCCTATTAAGAGAATTCCAAGCACTTAAAATCTAGAAGGCTACAAGGTCTAAATACTCTACAGACAGCAAAACAGCAGAAAAAAGCTCCAGAGATCACAGAATCACAGAATCACAGAATTTTCTAGGTTGGAAGAGACCTCAAGATCATCGAGTCCAACCTCTACCTAACGCTAACAATCCCCACTAAACCATATCCCTAAGCTCTACGTCTAAACGTCTTTTAAAGACTTCCAGGGATGGTGACTCCACCACTTCCCTGGGCAGCCTGTTCCAGTGTCCAACAACCCTTTCGGTAAAGAAGTTCTTCCTAACATCTAACCTAAAACTCCCCTGGCTCAACTTAAGCCCATTCCCCCTCGTCCTGTCACCAGGCACGTGGGAGAACAAACCAACCCCCACCTCGCTACAGCCTCCTTTAAGGTATCTGTAGAGAGCGATAAGGTCGCCCCTGAGCCTCCTTTTCTCCAGGCTGAACAAGCCCAGCTACCTCAGCCGCTCCTCGTAGGACTTGTTCTCCAGGCCCCTCACCAGCTTTGTCGCCCTTCTCTGCATCCGCTCAAGCACCTCGATGTCCTTCTTGTAGCGAGGGGCCCAAAAAGAAACATGTAAGAAACAGTCCCTACTACTGTTAAAAAGACTACACCTTACGTGCCTATTTCTGCTGTTTTCAGATACTCACTAGCACAGGAAACTTGGATGATACATTTCCCTTAAACCCTGCTCCATCACTTTAAGACCAAGGTTGTAACTGATAATATTTGACATACAGGTGAAAGCATAAGGTCACATTCACAGTAAGCCCCAGAATTCTGCAAAAATCATAAGAGACCTAGAACCACAAAGCAAACATGCAAAGTAACATCATCTTCCTACCCATAAGCATGCTCTAAAAATTATTCACCTGAAGAAGAGTTGCATGCAGTAAAGGCATCTACTAATATATACATATATATATATATGCTCTACTCTAAAAGTTCCTACTAGTTATTACCTCAAAAAGATGTACTTACCTCTCTCAACTTTGAAACATATCAGTCCACTGGAACTTTCCAATCAAAATTCTTTGTAGGGCAGAATGATAAGAGAGACCATTGTGATTGTCTGGTAGAACCCCACTCTTAGGACCAACAATAGAAATCCTTGTTTCTTGAGCCAATTTAATAAAGGAAGAAAAAGAATGCTAGGCAATATGCCCTCATTTTCCTTGTGCTCTTAACTTAACTCCACAGAATTTGATGTCTGCCTTAGATTAATGACCATTGTGAAAATCACAAATGGGGTTGTTTGAAGGTGGTACCCCCAAAGTGAGTGAAAACTTCTGAAAAATGTAGGCTGCAGTCTTGTTCCCCAAGTCCACTGTATTGGGTCAGACAGAATTTAAACGGACAATAGAGAATATTGGGAATGTGTATGACCATGGGGAATAAAAACACTCATGAAGAGAGTGTAGGAGTAGAGGGAATCCCTTGGCAGTTCCTGTGAACTGTAATGTAATTAAAGACAGCCAGAGGAAACTTGTTTTTTCAAGGGGAAAACAAAACAAAACACATAAGCAAAACAGCAACAACAACAAAAAATCATTTCTTAAAGGAAATCCTCCATATTAGCACAGAGGTCAAAAATGAGAGGTAAATTCACCAGGGTTAAGTTGGTATAACCAGATATTGCTCTTTCTATGGTGTATCTACTCTTCTGATACTTACTATTGCATTCCCTTTGCCTCATGTCTTGTTATTCTCACATGATGATATAGAAACTTCTTCCTTGACTGGGTTTTGAAGACAGAACATTGTCAGGAACTGCTTCTGAATTAGATCCCCTTCTTCAACCTACATGTTTAGTTTCCTGGAAGCAGCCATACCATTTTTTTTTGACATGCACCGTGCTCTGATGCACCCTGAGGCTTACCCTGCTCTCTCCTAATTCCAGGCACTTGGCTGAGAAGCTTGTTTGCCCAAGGCACTCTCTATAGCCAAAGGGAAAAAGGGATCTCCAGCAGTTGTTTCTGATCTCTATAACTTTCCTCTTTCCAGTAATTCTAAGGAATCCTGGCATAACTGACTGCTACTGTAGGTGTCTCTTAGTTTCCCAAAATTAGGCAGGATGAAACCAGGTGGCAGCATCTAAACTTGAATGCCATATTCCAAAGGAGCTATATGAATAAAGATTGTACAGTCCCCTTGTATTAGGATATTGATGTCCTAAACTGGATGAGCCTTTCTTTGAAACCATGTAATGCCTGCTTGACCTGCTATTTTTCATCATTATATCTTTTGTTTCTTCATCACTATTTACACAGTGATACATGAAGATGTGTACTTAGATCTTTTCTTCTTTTTTGTTACTAGATTGTCATTTTAATTCAAAACTGTTCTCTTGATTTCTGCTGTCCATGAAAATAACTCTGTGGAGTTTCACTGATGTCATTTTTGAGAGGCAAGTGAAGGGAAAACAGGTTGAGAAGGGATATCTCCTTTACAATGAGACAGAGCTACCATCACATGTGGTAAACTGAGAGTGATTTCTCATTCTTCAGTGTCTCAAAAACTTTATTTGCTCTATTTCTGAATTACTGAATCATATATACAACTGTGAGCAATGAAGCTGGAGCCTGGGAGGCTAAAATATGACAGCAAAATCTCATCTAAACTTTGCGGTAGACTTCTGTGATAATTGCATCCAGCATCATTCACCAGCGCTAGGGAATATTCCATGATTTAGCACTTCAATCTTTTTCTTTGTTGCTAGTCTGTGCCAAAAGGAATATATCTATGGATTAGCTATTTGAATAACATGAACAGAAATACTTCCAGTTAATTGCAGGATTAAGTTCTTTAACCCCCTGTAGTGAATATGGTACTATTTTCCTCTCCTGAAACACCATATGAATGAAACAGAATAAAATATACCATGACACGTCTGTGATCCTGTTAAAGCCATGTTTCTGCAAATGCCAATACTGGATGTTTTGAGGGGTCAAGCAAAAAGATCACTTTTGGGGACTGGAAAATGTGTTGGGAGTAATCATATGACCCTAGTCCTCATCACAAGGGAAATTGTTATCTTGTGTATATATATATAAATTGTATAATACTTTCTTTAAACATCAAGGTATTGATGTTTCTCTCTAAAAAAAAAAAAAAAAAAAAAAAAAAGCAGGTGCATAAATTTAAGTTGTTGTAATTTTATAACGGATGTCTCTAGCAGATGGCACATTTTAATGAGGTTGAAAAATCCCTATGGGCTCAAAAGAAGAACAGGGAATGCAATAAGAATTTCATAAGCAAGCTAAATTGAATGTGTTTTTAAAGTATATGTATATATATATATGTTTCTCAATAACCAACCTATATACTGATCTTTTTATTCTCAGGGGTCTTTAAAACAAATCAAACCCCAACCAATTTAAATGTGATTGAAAATCGTTTGGTGTCCTCTAGGATGTTTCTCATAAATGTTTTACATTTGGTTTCCACCATTGGCATGCTTGAAGAATTCTGTAGAGAATTACTGAGAGTATATTTATATTTTCTAAGGGCTGTGACCTAAATAAATAAATAAATAAATAATCACCTCTATCCCAACTTCCATCAAGGCAACTTAATTTTTAGTGTAACTTCTCAGATACTAGAGGGGGAAAAAAATTGAAGCTGTGAAAAAAAAAAAAAAAAAAATGCAGCTGTACCTATGGAGCTTATTCATATAGGAATGATTCCAAAATAATTTAAGAGATTTTAGCAGTTGCATTTGCCTTTATGACACTATAATTAAGATGAGAATTCAGAGAAGTATTTAAGTACAAATGTAACTTGATCTCTGTTCATGCTCATCTTTAAACATGTGTTTAATTCAATCATTTAAGCACATGCTTAAGTATTTTTCTGAATGAGATGTTTTCCTGAATGACAGCTTACAATCTAGAATGATGTTCACATTTAATGATGCACAGCATATTTAGGTAATGTTATATTTCACATACAATAAGAGGGGTAAAAATGGTAGTGATGTTTTAAAACACCCTTAGTGTTTATTATACAGACTCATTTTGTGGCTCTGGATTTAGAATTGTTTTGACCTCTTTTTCTACTCAGAAAAAAAAATCTTTTTTTTTTTTCTTTTTTTTTTTTTCCCCTGGAGAGCTTCAGCTACAGTACCATTATATTTTGGACCCTTCTCACAGATTAATCTCTTTAAGAGGACCAGTCATTACAGGGAAGAGCATGGGGAATTTCAGAGAAAAAGTAGTCAGGCCTTGGAACAAGTTGTCCAGAGAGGTGGTGGAGTCACCATCCCTGGGGGTGTTCAAAGAAAGGTTGGACATAGTCATGGTTTAGTGGGTGACATTAGTGATAGGATGATGGTTGGACCAGATGATCTTGGAGGTCTTTTCCAACCTTAATGATCCTATGATCATCAAATCACTTCTTAGTATTTCTCAGTAGAGAGAGAGAGACATCTATTTTAGGTACCTAGAGGGTTTACTTCCTATCTCCAGTGAGCACAGAGGGAGTAGGGGTGACCATTTTGGACTCTTTTCTTTGTGGCTGAAGACAGAGACAATTACTCCCAGCCACCTTTGGTGTCTATAGTGTTACCTTGGCTATGGACTATGATCCGTTACTGAAGCAGAGATATCTCCATTTGTAGATGGTTCTAGATTACTCTTAGACCACAAGGCTGTAGATGAAAAATGCATGACATAAAGTCATGCATTATTATGGGATTTATGTGAGCATGTTGTGGGGCTTTGCATTTATATTTCCATTCTTTTTCTTTCTAAAGCACAGCTAATCACAAAAAGACTTGTTAAGATCATTCTCAGCGAAAGAATTTCTAAATAAAAAGCACAGGCTCCTCCTGCACCCCCTGCCCCGATATCTCCAAAACCTGCCCCCTTGAAATGCTTGCTTGACAAAAATAAAAGAAAACCACTGGCTATGCTTTTCATCAAACATCTGTTTTTAGATAAAAACATTTTGACTGCTAGTCGCCTAGTAGTTTTCAGTTAACTGAAACTGTTTACTGAAACTGGTTACAAGTTCCAGTTACTTAAACTGGAAACTGTACAAAAATTAAGATATCCATTGAGAATTTTAACCAAAACTGAGCTTACTGATAGAAAATAACTTTATTTTCTCACTGAGTCTGATACTCTGAACTGTTTTTTTTCTTCTTTATAGACACGGTTACTTAAAAATACTGTGCACTCTCATTCTGAAAGAGATTAGCTGTGGGTGTATGGCTAATTTTGTGGAAATATATCTACTGTGTTCACCTATATCCCTTTAGATATCTTGCATAAGAAAAGAAAGTGGGCAGCTATTTCTTCATGCTTCAGGCTTTTTTTGTTCTCTACACCTTCACATTTCTGATATCACTACTGATTCCACTACCACAACACTGGAGCTGAATAATCTTGGCTATTTTTGCAATTAGATTTTTGTTTAGATTAATGTCATAGAAGACAACTTCTTCCTTCCCCTGCATTTAAAACTCTTCAGATAACACACACTGTATTCTTCAGGCTATAAGGGATATACACTATTGCATTTCAAATCCTGATGGATGTCTCTGGACAATATTTTAGTAAAATATATTTATTACCAAATGGCTTTTCAAAGTTAATGGTCCATTGTTAAAAATGATATGTCATGGTAAATTGAGCTTTTTCTGAATGTAGAACACTTCTCTATGCAGCAATGTAACCTCATCAGACAGAAAAAATGAATTGTTATGAGTGATATCCTGATCTAGTTTTTATATTATACCTTCTCATCCGGTAGTGTTAGATCTGTTTTGCTAGAGAAACAGTAAAATACAAAGATGCTTAAACACAAAGTGTTTTCCAAACCCATTTTTTATTAAATCTTGCAATATATTTTGCTGACTTTGTCTGAAAAATAGATTATTTAAGGCTTATATTTCCTTTTTTTTCTTTCTTTTTTTTTTTTTTTTTTTTTTTTTTTACAAGAAATGTTGGCAATCTGATCCAATAGACTGGGAAAAGGCAAAAAAATCAAAGCTTTGGCTGCCTTATGTGACACAATGCATACAGCAGGTTGTACCTTGATGTTAGTAGGACATCCTTTGTCACCTCTCCCTCTCTCAAGTTCCAACCCCTCTAGTAAATTTGTGACCTTTTATGATTTTAACTCATTTTAAAGCACACTAACAGTAGGAGAAGCTGTAATTTTTTCTCTAAGCTCAAGCTGAGCTACAGGATTAGAGCAAAGCAAATGATTACAAAAGAAGTAAGAAAAAAAAAAAAAAGAATTCTTTGATATCTCTTATCTCATCTTTGGAAAGATAGGAAGGAGAAAAAAAATAACATTCTTTCATCTCTTCCTTTCAATGGTTACAAATCAAATAAAGCCTGACTTTTCTAAATTAAACTTTTCCATTTATTTTTATTCTTTTTGTTCTTCCTGTTGTGTACAGGTCTCTGTCATTTATAGATGACCTCACAGAAAATGCTTGCTGAACATTGATTAGGAAACTTGACTTCCAGACATTTCAGTTAAGAAAGAGGCTGTTTTTATTATATGTTATACAATACTTAAAAATAAACTGTCACCTTGGGAGATTGTTATATTGTACTAAGAACTTCTTGCACTAAGAGCTTATTCTTATCCTTTTTTTTTTCCTAAGAACATATTGCAGTAAGAACAATAATTATACAAGCCAAAGGGCAAAATCCAAGAAAAAAAAAATAAGTGGAGGAAGAATTTTTTATTGGCTATTGAGGAAACAGTAGGCCAAATGTATTAATATTTCCTGCAATCCCATTGGTTTTGAAAAGTTGCAACAGTAGAAAAAAGCAAGTAGTGGTGGGAACACTAGCTATGAATGGAAAGGACAAAGAAATATCATTCATGAAAATTGGTATCTGCAAGTGCTCTTGAGACAGAAATCCAAATATGTTCAGCTAGTCCCCATAAACCAATGAGCCTTTGGATAATTCCAGACTTCTGGAAACAGAAGAAATAACTCTTGCCTTCCTATTTTTATTTTTTTTTTAATATGGCATAAAACAGAGCATGGCACAACAACTACGCTTACCTGCATTACCTACTTAATTGTCACTGTTTTCCTTAGTAACTTACTATATATTTGCTTGATCTATTTCTGCAATTGCAATTTCCTAGAGTATGTTCATCTTTTTTATCTCCCCCTAAGTATTAAATTTATTCATGGAGATTATGTAAATCACTCTAAATAGTTGGATCGATCCTGACAACCCTGATAAGGAATCTAATCCTCCAAGTGGGATATGCCAGGAAGAAGACCCTTATTTCAATGAGTGATTTTAGATGGCCACAAAATCCCACCCTCTTAATTGTTCTTCAGGGCCAGAGAGTAGAAACAATTCAGTTGTGTTCTGAATTTGGGACTGAAAACAATCCAAGTCTCTTGATGACAATACAATAAATATTGGAATATACGATGTGGAAGTTGGAAAGTTCCACCTGATGTGGAGTGGACTCCACATGTAGTTTCTGCTATAATGTCAGAGTAGAGATTGGTTCTGGTACCCTGTGCAGGAATTGCACAGGATTTCATTGTTATGCCATGATAGCTATTTGGGAACAACCATAGAGACTATTTCCTGGCACTGGATGTGATTTACGGCCAAGAAGGAAGGAGACAAAGAGAAGGAAATGGGAAAGTGAACTGAAAGAAGTGAAAGCAGGTGGCAGACGTGTACCGGGTCTGGCTGGAATGTAAACTTTCCCTGCAGCAGCCCATACAGTGCTGTACTCTGTACTTGTAGTTGGAATAGCAGTGCTATCACACCAGTGTTGTGTCTACTGCTGAGCAGTGCTGGCACAGCATCGGGCCTCTCTCTAACCCTCCTAGGGGGTGGGCAAAAAGTGAAGAGAAACATCACCAGGGCAGCTGACCTAAACCAACCAAAGGGATATTCCATACCATGTGGTGTCACACTCAGCAATAAAAGGTGGAAACAGGAAGAAGAGGGGAGGGGTGGGCTCTCGTTGTGAAAGTGTTGGTCCTCCTCCCAAACACCGGCTGCGTGCGTTGAGGCCTTGCTTCAAGGACGTGGTCAATCATCGCTCATTTGTGGGAAGTAGAGAGTAATTTCTTTCCTCTGCACTTCCACATAGCCTTCATTTTTTTTATTTGTTTGTTTCCCTCCCTTCTTTTTATTTTTCCCTTTCCCCCTCCCTTTTCCCCTTTCCCTTTTTATTTCCCTTTAGTTAAATTTTTATTATTATTATTATTTCCCTTTAATTAAATTATCCTTATCTCAACCCGTGAGTTGTTCTTTGCTTTACTTCTCCCCCTCCTCATCTAAAGATGGGGAGTGAGAGAGCAGTTGTGGTGTTTAGCTGCCCAACACGGTAAAACAAGATGAGATTTGCATGAAACCTGATGTTTTAAGAGATACCTGACCATTTTATCTGTTGCAAAAAACTGCAGTCTCTTTACAGAAAATTTTACTCATGTTTTAAATTCCAAGGGACCTTGTCTAAGCTTGCAAAGCTGTTTACTATTTACCCACCCAGCAACTTGCAAGCAAAACACAAGAATAAAAGAAAAACATTTCTAGGACTTCGAGTAAGAGAAAATGACACTCAGTACAGGAAAGATAATTCAATGTGAAAAGAACACAGAACTTAAAAGGTATTTGGATATCTTATCCCATTGATATCAGTCAGGATTAACTTCCTGAACACCACTGAGGATTTAAGAATGATTGGAGGCTTTTTTATTCATAAGACACATTTGCCAACCCATTATGGAAAGAAAAATAGCATGGAATTACTGAACTGTGCTAATTATTTGTTCTGAAAGTCTGAACAAGCAATTGAATTGAGACAGTTTGTGAGTTTCTGTTGACTAATAAGCAAGAAACATTCAGGAGCTTAAAGGCAAGAAGTGAATTGAGAGTTAGTGTTTATTGATATGTGATTGAATTTACCAAACCAAGGAGCAGTTTATTAGCATGTTATAGCTCTTAGGTCTTCTTCTACAGGAAAGGATAATTTGGAAAGAGTTTAGATATTTTAGGCACACTCTGAAACATAAAATTATTCAGACAGTAAAAAGTTAGAATGAAAACCCTGAAGGAGAACAGATAAGATGTAAAATGAACATCATTCTTATGCAAAGTGTAAACTAGACAAAGAGGGAAGAACTAAAGTAACTAAATAAAGAATTATTTTTTTTAAAAAAAAAAAGAGAAAGAGAAGGAAAAAGAAAGAAACAGACTAAGAAGGAATTGCAAAGAATAAAACATTATCACAAAAACAAAACAAAAACAAACAAACAAAGAAAAAAAAACACAAAAACAAACAAACAAACAAAGACAACAGACTGATCAGGGACTTGTTTAAATAAGTTTAAGTCCCTTGGTTTCTGTACTCTGATGTCCACTAAGCCTTGCAGAGCACAAAAGTTTGGTAATATAAATTTATAAATAAATAAAATTAGAAGGCTAAGTTTAAATCCTGAAACACACACCTTTAGTGAGATGAAATAAATAAAGGGTATGCTTCATCTGTCATAGCGTTAGCCATGGTATAGAAGTCTAGAAGTCTGAACTGCTTCCACGAGCTACTCATCATAGATTCCCTTTGCAATGTGTGGGATGAAATATGCATTGTTAGGCCATAATTCATCTGTCTTGTTTTAGAAGCTCTCCTAGACTGAAATGAACTGTGCCCTTAAAACAAGTATTCTCTGATGGAATAAAAAGAGTATCTAAACAACTAGCTCAGAGTCAAGTTTGTCAAGATGAACTGCACTCCAGATGTTTGTGTGAAAGACCAAGGAAGTAAATAGGGTCTGTTTTATTCTATGTAGAAACTATAAGTAACAAAGACGAAAGATAATTTGTAGCTTAGGTTCCCATTCTTGTACACATTTATGCACCTAATAACCACTGGAAGCAATATCTGTACCCATGCTAGTTATCAAAACTGTGCCACTGTTTGTTCTTTGGCCTGGAAGCCTGCTGGTAGTAACTGACAATATCCATATGTTTTAATTCTCTTAGCCTTCAACATAGAGCAGCCATATCCAAATTGCTGGCTGGGAATGATTCCTGGCACATGATACATCCTAAACTGTCCCTCGGAGCTATCTGTGAGAATGTTACTTGGCCCCAGCCAAACCTGTGCCAGGGACATCTCTGATAATCAGAAATACTACAAATAAATTTGCTGTGTTCATTCCAGTTTAATCTACTAATATAGATATACCCACTGTAATTTGTAACACAGCTTTAAGAATTTAAGCTTCAGTATCTGGACCAAGCTTTAGCAGAAACAGTGGCACAAAACATAATTCAATATATGATGGATCCAGTTACTAGTTATCTTGTCTCTATTTTCAATAAAATATAAAAGATTTAGAAGCTAAGACAGAAAGTGATAATAAAGTGAAAATGAATGACAGCTGGTTCTGATAAAGGGGAATATTTGCTGGGTAACTTCAGAATATATGACTATAAAAGATACAATCTATGGGAAATGGACATTAAACTGATCACTGGCAAGTCAGAGCAGATCAAAAGAAGAGAAAATGACTACACAGTTTCTTTCTGATCACTGTATATAATGACCCAATGCAATCACAGCAATATATAGCTAAAATTACAGCTTATCTTTTAAGTCGATAAAAGGATAAATCTGGAGTTCCATAAAATTGTGTATTTGTAGATGAGTAGTAAGTAGCCCAGTATGACTTTGGGGATATCCTGACAAATCACACTGATCTCAGTGGGAATCAGTGGAATAAGAATTTCACCAACCATAACAATAACAAAATATCTAGACAATCGTGAAAATAAAGGCTTTCAAAAAGTGTGCCAAGGTGAGTAAAAGCCAACTTGTTTTCCTGGAGTACAGCAAACAAAGCCTGGATGATTATCACCAGGCTTTGCCTAACATCATCATAAGTTCAACTGGTATTGCAAAAGATAAGCTTCACCTAAAGGGGAATTATATTACAATTAAAAAAAAAAAAAAAAAGTACAGAAATATATCTGAAACATCAATGGACACTTATGTTTAGAAACCAGATTTCATCGCTAGTAAACAAAGCATAGTCACTAGAGCTTTTCAGCTGATCAAGTACAGTTGTCTGCTTCAAGATATGCTGTATATTTTTCTAAATCTCACTGGCTATGAAGAGGTTAAGGTTTCCACTAACCATGAGGAGTTTATTAATACTTTTTTCACAGGTTTATACCTACACTGATACCTAAATTTAGGTACCTGAATTTAGATTTGAATTCTCTCCTCTTCCTGTTGGTGTCAGAATCAACAAATTCCTCTTTCAAGACCCTATTCAATTTTCTAGGGGTATAAATCCTCTCAGATGTTTTTGTATATCTTGTATATTGTAGCAGTGGACATCAACATTTAGACAACTGAATTAAGCCCCTAGTGATTTTGGGTAACCATATACTGACTGTTAAGTAAGATAAATATCTCCAAGCCAGCAGAGACTGATAAGGTTTATTCTGCAAAAGTTCAAGGAACTATCTGAAATGATCTTGTAATATTTAGCAATTATTCCCTCAAAACTTGTGTAGGCCAGGACAGGCACCAGAGGATGGAAGAAGGGCAGACATAATACTTATCTTTGAATAGCAGGGGAAAAAAAAATAAATCCAAAAAGTTATAGATCAGGCAACCTAACAGTGAAAGTCACAAAGATAGAGGAAAAGATAGCTGAGCAGTCACTTTGCAAACACTGGAAGAATGATGAGGTGATAACAGCTAATGTATTTGTACTTATTTGTAACAGGTCACATCCAACCACTCTGATATCCTTTCATGATGCAGTAACTAAAAAGAGAAAGCAGTACAGGCAATATGCATTGACTTTGTAAGGTTCTCCACACCTTCCCAAACAACATTCACATAAGTAAACTAGGGGGATATGACCTAGGTTAGAATGTTGTGTTTGGTGGGTTGGGCAAACAGCTGGTTAGAAAACAGAGTGCATTTGAGGTAGGGCCCCAGAAGAATTGCTTTGTGGGCAGCATTCTAATTCATGATTTACCACACAGACTCGACAGTGTCTATATACAATTTGAAGTTTGCAAGCTAGGTGGAGTAGTCAGCAGTTTGGCTTCCTTACCTCTTGAAGATATTATGATGAAATAGAGTTTACATTAAAAATAATTTGGAAATAATACCTATTTCAGGCTCTTACACATGGATGTTTTTCCTTTAGTTGTAGAAACATAAAATTTAATGTGAAGAGGGAACATAAAATGATTTATTTTAGTGATTTTTGTATTTATTTTCATGTTGCCATACATAACAGATCCCTAGTCTCTCTTCATGTGCTTTTTATGTCTTGTATGTGGCAAATGACTCTATTTGATGTGTGGTACATTTCCTATGAAAATGCCATAATTAATTGGCATTCTGCAGTAATTGTCCTACCTTGGCAAACACGATAGAAAGCATATATGCCAGAATTTGTGATAGAAGTATTGCCACCATGAGAAATTACTCATGTTCTTGAGGGATTCCCCAAGGGAATCACAGTTCTACAGCTGTGTATATCATGGTCAATATTTCTCAGTTAATCACATTCCACATTGATGCCATCAGCCTTGTTTCCCCAATAATTACACTGGAATTCAGAATGCCATTGGCTTAAACACAGTTAAGCTACACTGATGTAAAAGAGAGAGATAGCAGGTTTTCTGAGTTAGAGAAACAACATTAAACTCAAAGGTCCTTTTAAAGTGAAAAGCAGAGCACTCAGTAAAATTGTTTATAAAGGTCCAAAATTCCAATTAAGATTTAATATAAAAATTATTGACTAGTATTTCTGAAAACTCAAGGCTTTATTCTTAATCCTTTTCTGCTTAAGATGTAGCAATGTAAATGTCTACAATGTTCAACTTTTTCTTTTGCTTCTATCATGGTGAACTTTTCAGTATGGACCCCTAATCATAATATTTCATTACACGGAACCTTAAATGAATTATAAGTTTTCAGGAAAGAACTCAGCAGTTGGAAAGATGTATAAATATTAAAAAATGGACTATAGCTTGGTGCACTCATCTTTCTCAGAATATAGATTGTCAGTAGTTTTACAGCCTTCGGTTTAAAATAGTTCTCAGGAAAACTGGTAGGGTGATATTTGTGAAGTTGAGCATAAATCAAATTACAAAAGTTTCAAAGGGAAAAGTGAAAAATGGTTAGATGTTTACACGTGCAGACAGCCTTGTAGAGGGATTTTTAAAAATGCCCTTGACATAGATGGAAAAATAACTTAGATGTCAGTCAGTTTGGAAATCTACATTCATTTTCGATTGCTTTTTTAATGCAGTGAGTGCCTAAAATCTCCATATTATTGCACCAAAAGTTATCAGTTTGAAAATTAGATTTCTAGACTCTCTCAATAGTTTGTGATGTGGGGTGGGTGTCCCCACAGGACTATCCATCCACCTATTTTAACATTCAATTAATCATTTGTTTTGTCTCAAGAGGAAACCCAGGTGCCTAACTTAGACTTGGTGTCTTTGAAAAGCAAATGAGAAATACTAGGGTTTACCATGTACAATCTCGCCGAAAAAACATCTGGGAGTTGGAGCTGAAGGAACATCAGGCTGGTTGTTTCCCATTTAAATTAATTATGGGCTGAAAAATGAATGTGAATAAGCTAAGCCTTCAAGATGTCAGTCTAGGACCACATGTTAAGATCTCTAAAACTGATGTGAAAGTCAGTGTTTATTAAGGCATTACAGAAATGGCAAGGTTCCTTTTAGAGTCCTCTAAATCATGTGAAGGATTTTCTATAGGAGAATTTCTTGATAGATTTGTAAAATTCTGGTGTAAGATGGGGAGTATCAATCTGAAAGACTTACATCTAGCTCTCCTTCCATTTCTTGACAAAATCCTGATGGAAAAAAAAAATACTTTTTCATTAAATATTTAATTCGGCCAGAATCAAAGCACATTTTTAGACCCTTGAAAGCAAAAGAAAACAAAGCAAACAAACAAACTATTAGCAAATGATGAAGCAAATGATTAGCAAATGATCCCCTTCCTGCCAATAGATCAAATGGTAAAGCACCTGCACTTACTCTACCAGATCCAGAGTTTGTTCCCTGACAGCACCAGTGTCCACTTACATCTCAATCTTCAAATCACCAGGCAACGGGAGAACTGGGGTTGAGAAAGATAGAAAACAGAAGTAAATATAATTACTACAATTTGGTTGGTTACCTCAAAGAAAGAGGATTGAAATTTTTCCTATCAGGATTCCTCATTTGTTCCAAATCTGTTCTCAAATAAGCCTAAAGCAATTTGGTTAGCACTCTTATGGAAGCTGAAGCAAACAAGGCTATAGTACAATGTAGTTCCTCTTCATTAATAGAAAATAAGAAGCAGATGGGAAGAATTTTTGAGATGTGTTAGGGTACTACAAGAGCAGTGATAAAACTTCTAAGTATAACTACAATAACAAGGTTTGCAGCTAGATCACTTTGAATAGTTGCCTCTTCAAGAAGGAATTCAAGTCTAACTGTGTCTGTGAAGGTTGCAACATGCCCCCAAGGTTCTTCTCCGAGGGATGGTGTATGTAGGGTAAATTACAAGTTCCCCAGCTAACAAGCCTGAACAATAGTCAAAACAGAATCCTTGCCTTAAGTAACTTCTATACCTGTATTTTACAGTATATGTGCTTCTCCCTTTTAGCCCAAGAACTTAAAACTTTTGCTTCCTCTGAACAAAAACTTGTGAATCCCATGAGGTTTGTCTCTTGTTAAGGCAAGCTCAGGACCAACTAACCAACATTAAAGTTTTTTTTTTGTTGTTGTTGTTGTTGTTTTTTTCTTTTGTTTCCTTTTTGTTTGTTTGTTTTGTTTGTTTGTTTTCTCTTGTTGCTTGTTTGTGGTTTTCTTTTTTTTTGGTGGTTTTTTGTTTTTTTCTTTTTCAGGCTAAAATAGGAGGGTAATGGAGGAAGTGCTGTGATCCACAGCAAGGCTGCAATTGGGTTTCCTGCCATGTAACAAGAATCACTGAAGGGGAAATGGGCAGGCATCACTGAAAGCCCTTCTCCCAGTGAATAGACACTGGAGAAAAAGCAAGTTATGCCCCAACAAACAAACCTGTTTGTCAAAAGCAATTGAAAAAGATCTCTCTATCACCTGTGCTAAAAGAGAAAAAAAAAAAAAAAGAGAGAGGGGCCAATACTGAGAATGGTGAAACATTTCATTTTCTGTTCTACTCAGTTCATGAAAGCCCAGGAAGCAGAGAGGAGATATATGGGCACATCCTGCCTTCATCTGGGCTGCTGACAAGTTTGCTTGGACACAAACTGCCCATTCTGCTGTTCCAGAAGTAATAAAATCTGCCAGCATCGTACAGCTAGTGCCAAAGGCAAAGAGGAGTTTTCTGCAGAAGGGGTTACAGAAAAATTATTTGATGACAGGCTTCTTGGCAGTTTGCAACCATAACATTTGTATGATGTGCTGATGCCATGGTTTTATTCCCTGCTAATTAGACATTGCTCTCTTTACTGTGCAAGGGCATCTTTTCTAGCTATTGTTGGTATGGAGATGGCAGACCTCCATACAGTAATAACTCAAGACTACAACAGCTTTCATTTCATATAAGCACATATTTTATAAGGTCTCAGAATACTCCCCAGAAACAAACTCAGCACAACAGCCAAAATATGTCAATCTGCCTGACCACCTCATGGTGTAGAAATCAAGCTTTGCAAGCCTCCTCCTTGGCCTCCGTACAAATTCATACCTCACCAAACAAGCCTAAGAGATTCCTGAGACAATCTCAATCTTTATTTGCACAAATCTAGGCTCATCCCACCCGACATAACTGTGTTGTCTACATTTGGAGCTCTGTCTCTCTGAGCCCCCATAAGTTAGTAGAGGCAGACATCTGTAGATCTCCAGAATGTCAATCTGGATTGTTCTCTCTCTGTCTCTCTGGCTACAGAGGGAGCATAGGTTGATTAGACACCTTAGAGAAATACCTAAAGTTACGTAGGAAAGAGAGTGAAACCAACTCAAAGCAAGTGGTCTCCTCAAGGTATCTAAGTGTCCTTCAGATGTCCTTCAGATGACTTTCAGGCTGCACCTATACCAGTAACATCACAGTGCCACAAGGCAAGCAGGACATTGGATCCCCTTTCTCTGTATGGTTGCAGAGTCCTTGACGTGCTCACAGTTTCCTAAGCAATTCTCCAACAAATCAGAAGTCAGGAACTCTTTAGAGCTAGCCATTCTGTTTCAGAAGTATAGTATTAAAGCTGTGACCAGAGCCTGCTGCTGGCTTCCAGACCAAGGAATGGTCCCTACCTTCATTTCTTTACCAATATAAATACAGTCGTATTGATTGGATTGAACTATGGAGACTGACTGGAGGAGTAAAGAAGGGAAGACTACAAATACTCAGAAGTCTATAGTTTGGAAAGTTAGGCAAAATACACACTAGCTTGGAAAGATGTGCTCTGCTGTGGAGCAGTTTTCAGGAAGGTGAGTTGATAACTGCTGCATTGGTACATCACAGCATGAGGCACATCAGAACAGCTTTGTGTCACTACAAACGGAAATAGTTGTGACCGTGCCCCCCTGTGTGTGGAAGCAAGGAGCAATCTGCAACGCCAGGCAGCTGGTGAACAGCACAGAGAGCAGAGCAGACTGCGTACCTCTGCAACAGCTGTCTGCATGAAGTGACAGCAGGGGCTAACCCTCCTGCACTGTAGGACAGCCTCAATCCAGAGCGGTCAGTAATGGAGAGGGACCAGAAATCTGCCCTAATGTATCCCACTCCTCCATGATTGTAGGCTCTATTTCTCAATAGATTTGTGTCTGTGGTTCTTGTGACTAACTAGCATGTAAATGCATCCTTCTTCATGTCCCCAACATGTTTATCCCTGCCCCCATGCTGCCAGGTGAGCTCCACACCTTCTCACCATACTGCTAAGCATCCTTGTGCACTATCTTCCCCAAGTACTTTCTATTCTCCACCTTCTCCCACAGTACTCCCAAAGTCTTCCTAGGTCCCTTATGCACTCATGTGAAAACAACCCCAGCTCTTTGTCTTATCCCTTACTTTTTCTCCATACCATCAGCTTCAGACATGTTCTTAATTTTTATAAATACATTCTTCCATAAATATCACAATTATGTCCCTTCCACATGCATCCTGCAAGGGTAGGCAACTCTTCTTTCACCCCTAAAGAAAAGAGGGAAGCAGAAATGAGGAGCCTGGGGGAGAAGAGTAAGTCAGCCCCACTACGTCATGCTCAGGAGGTGACCTACCCCATTGTAGCTTGTGCCTGTCACATGCGGAGCTTAACACAGCTCTTCCAGGGCATGGTCGTCTCCAGCATGAGCTGTTTTCCCATGTCACCAGGAATGGCAGGACTGGTTGCAGCACCAAAATTAGCAATGTGTTGACTCCAGCTGTTTCAATATTGTTTCAATATGTTGTTTATCCTCAGAATACCTCCCAAGTGTGCTGCTCCAAAACCCGTCTTTAGTCCACAAGCCTCTCTGTCTCTTTCTGTGATGTGGGGCATCACCTAGGATAGATGTGGTTGATTTAGAGAAATGCATGTGTGACTGTCATGGCAGCTTGGGCTTGCTGGCCAGTTGTCAGGTATTAAGGGTTAGAGGAAATACAGAAAAGTTCCTTTGCTGCTCTGCCCTGCAAGGAGATACTGAGGAAATCTGTAGTTTCTTCTCAGTTCCTGGTTCTTAAGAGATTCATAGCAATTTGACAACTCTCATGGAGCTAAATTTGAAAGCAAGAATTGAGAATGTGGAAAAGAAAAACAGTAATGTAAGTCTCTGTTATTGAGAACAATATCCTATAAAATTAATTAGCTCTTTATATGTGTTCTGTGTGCTGGCTGAAATCATAGCAGTTGAGGTAAAGTGGTTTGGTTTACTGCTTAACCAACATTCAGCAAAAAAAATAGATATATTAAAAGACAGAGACCTCTTATGTTTTGTAGACAACTTTTAAGACAGTAGAGTCTTTAATTAGAAAAGTGATAATTCTGGTTCACTGGAACTTTTCCAGAAGCATGAGAAGTGCTTCCAAACCAGCTGAACTGCCTAGAAAAAAAAAAAAAAAAAAAAAAAAAAGAAAAAGAAAAAAAAAGTTTAACACAGGGGAAGTTTTGTAGCAGAAATCACCTTGAAATTGTCTTTAAACTTTTTGAGACAAGCGAAGGTGAAGAGAAGATGGAAGAAAAAAAGCAGAGCATAAAAATCTTCATTTTGTTCAGCTGAGTGTCAGGATTATTGTACAGGACACCAAAAACTGGAGCTGTTAGAAGATTCACTGCAAACCCTGAGAAAATGGTAAGGGGTAGCAGGACTCTGGTGCTAGTCCTGCAGAGCTCTATATATAGCGAGAGCATGGTTACGTGATGTTCTTGCCTTCCCATTTAATATATACATATATAAAATACATATTTAATAAAGAAATTACATCTGCAAGAATAACATCATATCTAAAAGGAAGTTCAAAGATGCAGATTACATAGGATTATTTTTTTTCTAGGGATAAATGTTTGTTTTAATAACTTTCTACTTTTCTTGAAAACTACACTTTGGAAGACACAGGGTACATCTTACAGACCTCCACTGTTGTTACAAGAAAACAAGCTTTAATACTTCTTGCTGTTATGCTTTTTACTTTTGCCCTAGTGCTCTGGTTTCTATTCAGCACTCTTTTAAACTTGTGCGGTACAGTCAGAGCCTTATGAATGAGAACAGCAATCATTTATCAGCTCAAGAGATATAGACTAAAACTGCACAAATTTCTGACTCAGTCTTGTAATGATAACTTATGACAATATGTGAAATCACTTTTAGTTCTTTAAAACTGGAGGGAAACAGCAATTTGCAATGTCATAGTTTGGATGAATGGGCAACATTCTCAGAAGCAATCATCTAAAATCAACTGATATATAGGTTTCTGTAGGAGGCAAACACTCTTGAAATGTCTTTTTAAAACAAAACATAATTTTGGATTCTGTTCCACATTTAAATTGCAGTGATTTATATAAATAGTTCATTCATTTTATATTTATTGTTATTTGCCTAAGTAAATTCAGTGTACTGAGAACATGTTGTGAAGTGCTACTCACAAAGCTTTGCTGACATAAAAGTAATATAAAGAGAAGTATGCCGTGAGATCAGTGATTCACTGAGAATAGTCAGCACCCTGCTTCTTGTATAGATTATAATTTTATTTCTTCTGAGCTTAGTAAGCAAAATCCTTTTTTTTTTTTTTTTTTTTTTTCTAGCACTCTGAAAGGCTGCTACTTTCCAGATTTTTTTATTAAACTCCCAATTACAACCATCAAGCAATTAATGTGGTCTGAAGTCTGGGCTCAGGTTATCTCTGTCTTAAGCTCCTTGTAATGACAGGCACTGCAACAGTTTAAAAAGAATCAAAAGCAGAAAGATTGAAGGAGCTGGATCTAGCAGTTTCTTCGTTTTCCTTTCACAGCACTGGGATTTTTACAGGGAGTAATGTCCTCTTTGTTAGACTTTTTAGAGAAGGAAAAGAGGCAGAGATCATGCCCTCAATCCCTATTAGCATGCAAAACTTGTCTGTTTCTTAATGGCAGAAGAAATTAACAAATACACACAGTAATCTGCGAGGTAGGAATGACAGAATATTTCAGTGTCTGGTCCTAAAGCTGGCATTACTGATGTACTATTGTGTCAGTTATCCTATAAGGTGAGGCAGTCTCTCTCCCTCCCACCAGTGCTTTCAACTTTTCAAGTTAGTGCTTTCAGCCATCTCCACAAAAGAACAATAAACTATATTAGCATACTGTGCTTTCTCCCATTTCCACAAAGGGATTAAGACTCCTCACCCAAGTTTATAAGTATAAATATGAAAGTTACATATATTAACTGGACCAGGAAATTCAGCATCTACAGGGTTCTTGTGCATGCACAGTTGACAGACCAGCATCACTCTTTCGCTAAAGCCTCTATTGAAGAGGACCAGGGCAGTAATTCTCTATTTTGTATTAAATAGTTAGATCCCTGGCATGATTTTGTTCTCTCCAGGGCACTTTCCCAAATAATTCCCAGGTGCAAAGCAGGATTTAAATGTGACTATTCTATTTTGGAAGCTGAAGATGAATAATGCCATGGAGATGCTTAGACTGAATGAGTTGGCTTTGGTGACAGAGTTTTAACCCTAGAAATGTTTAATTAATTAGAATGGATGTAGAATCTTCAATGACTGCTGTAAAGACAGATGTACAATGAAAAAATTCATCAGAGAAGGTATTCCCTCTCCAGTCCTTCTTCCACTCTATTCCCCCTTGATATAATAGCAAAGTAAATGTTCAAACTAATCTCATGTTCAAAATTATTTGCACCTAAAATTATAGATATCAAAAAAATAATGTAGAAAAAATGGGCAGCTAAACCAGCAGGTTCATTGCTGTTGGTAGCCGCAGCAGAAAGGACCCCCCAGAAAAACAGAAATAGTTTTCATATATCACTTTAGGACTACATTGAGTGTTGCCAGCATGATACTTAAGTGAAAAGCTTAATTATACCCCATTGGGACAGACTGCTAAAGGTCAGGTTTCAGCTACATTAACGAGCAGCTAAAAGCTGCTAACTGGAAAAGGCTTTTTTAAGTCCTGCACAAGCCAGTGCTCTCATATTTTTAATGCCAACACCGGGTATATCAGATGTCTGTGGGAACTTTGCCATGAAATGAAAGCTCATCTTGTGTTTTATTTACAGACATTTCACCAAGTTTTATGAGAAGCAGCTTGGAGATGAGGCCATGCACCACAAAACTGGGAAAGAGCTGGTGGGTTTAATTCCAGCTCTGTGCAGGACCTCTGGGCAGAGATTTGGGCGTGAAGTCAGACCCTAGCAGGGAAAGAGACTGTTGTCAGTGTCAGCCTTGCCTCTTGAAAAGGCTGAAGAGCACCATAGGAAGGCATTGAGAGCTTGTGCAAAAAGCATCATCATCTGCTATTTTCAAAATTGGGAAAGCAACATAGTTTAACAGATGCCTGTTAGTTTGTATGGTTTATTTTTTCTGTACTTTGCTTTACCAAGATATGAATCTCCCAAATACAGTATATGCATATTACTGATTGATACTAGGATTTAAGCATATAAATTGTAATACAAGTTCTGTGATACATGACAATTGCCAGGCCTGGTCAACTCTATGCACATGGATGGATCCTGGTGGTATTTTAAAACTAGATTTCTTTTTGTATCAATTATCCTGCTGTAAAATTAGGGTGACACCTCTAACAAATTCATAAGGTCATGATATTCATTAATGTATGTAGTGCATGTGGGAATTGATGCACCCACCACTATACCACTGTATCAATCGATAGCAAATGAATCAATTTGTAATCAGTGCTATGTTCAAATGGAGAGGGAAAATAAAGCTTGAGGCTGTGTAGTGAATGTGATAACTTACATCAGCTCAAAGACAGGTTTCTAAATGGCATTAAAATAAAACTAAAATTAGTAAAGCCAAAACTTAGGGGATATAAGACACCAGAATTGTGGGCAGGAAGTGTTGCACAGCTTTAATTTATTCTTCACATGCATAGGATATTAATGTGGGCAGCATTAAAATCAAGAATACACATAGGGACAAAAGAGCATTTGGATTGGTTCAAGCTGAAGGGTCTATCTAGTTCAGCATCCTCTATCTCATAGTATCCAATAGCAAGTGCTTAAAAATGGGGGTATCAACAAGTCAAGCATAATCACCCCCTCAGGCTCCACTTGCTTCCCGGTTCACTGGCTTTCAGAGCCAGATCTGTTGTCTCTGACTTTAATGACCCTTTTAATGCAGTTTTCCTCTAGGAAAGTATGCAAGTCCTCTTAACATCATGACCGGCCCATGTTACACAGTGTTACAGGTTTTAAAACAATTTTGATATGTGTTTAGCTGAGTGTCGTGGAGCAGCCAGAATAGCATCCATATGTTGCAGCTGTATTTTTTTCAATAGAGTTACATACAAGGAGCAGGATTTTAACCCAGTCATTTGGATGAGTCATTTCTTCACTCTGCTTCATTTTGCTTTTCATTCTTTGTCTAGCAATGTAGAGAGTGAGCTCTTAGGTCCGGGAATGGGATCTTGCCCACGCAAAGGTATACTGAGGACCATTATAACCATCCTGCACTCCATTTGAAAAAATACCTATATCACAGCATCCCATGGCACTGATGTTTGATTCCTGGTATTTAAGTAACCTACAGATCCTGGATCTACATCCTGTGATGCCCAAGGTAAATTCATAAGGGCAAACTGGAAATATGGCAGAGGGTTTCTTCCCAAATGCTGGCTCAGCAGAGCAGCCTTCCTCCACATTCTCGTGAAATGAAGAACCTGGGTTTGGCTGGTGGGGAACAGAAAGGGAGATTTAATTCCTCTCTTTTGAACTGCTGAGTCAGTCCTCTGTATTTCTTTCACACCCAGCAGACAGAAGGAAAAGGCTAGCAGTGCCTCCTGCTCTGCCTTCCCATCTCTTTTCTGAAGTAAATAAATGTCAGCAAATTCTGCCCTCAGAGCGTTGTTAAAAATATCACCCTAGCAGCAGATGGGTTTGTTCACTTCAGTCTGGAGCTCTCTCTTCATTGTAGAAGAGGTGTGTTCTTACATCAGGATAAGGAGTTTAGATGGAAAACTTAAGTGGCTGAGTGAAGAGCAGGCATGCGATATGCTGCACCACAGTGTCACCAGCTGGAGCAATTTTCAGGTTGAAATTATCAGAGAAGGAATGTATTTGACCTGCACTACTTACTGAGATAAAAGTTAGCCCTGCTTTTCTCAGCTAGAACCTGACCCTGGGATAGCAATTGAAAATGAGCTATTCCAGCCAAGATGCAGTACTTGCACTCTTTAGCACAACTATGAACCAAGATAGCCACAGGAACAGAGCTTCAGCCAGACTAAAATGATGGTGCCCCATTAGGCTGTGGGGATGTATGAGAAATATTCTCTATCAGACTCTCTGTATCCCTTTCAAAGGGAGATAAATTCACTCAAAACTTTGTCCAGGACAGCTTCCAGCTGTTCAAGCAAATGGATGGTCCTATCCTGATTCTTTGAAGAATCCACAACTACTCTCCCATGTGAGTAATTAACAAGTAATTAAACTCATTGTGTCTATAATAATTCAAGTTTAGCACTTTTGTATGCAAGAAGCCACATTAGATCAGAGCACTTTCATTTCTGAAGAATCACTGGTACCTCATTCATCTGATTTTCTTTTGGTTGTTGTTAGTCAAAAATCTAGCTGATAAACAAAACTGCTCAGTGTCAAAAATCCATCCTATTCTTTTAGCATAAATTAGTGTATAATAAACTCATTAATAGCTTGATCTAAATGCATTCTCTTGTCTTCTGTATGTCACTTAAACCTATATCAACAAATGACAGTTTCCATATGTGCAGTCTTTGTTTACAATGTTTGTTAACAGGCTTCGATGAGAAAAAGATAGAAGCATTTTAATTCATTGCTAAGCACAGCAGAGAACTAAGTGGGATTCCAAGTTTATATACGATTTGTAAGCAGCATATATAAGCTCAAACGTAAATCTCAGTAAACGAGGTTTGCAGTCTGCTGACTAATCACATCTGTTGAAATCTCAACTGAATGTTCAGCTCTGTTTCAATGCATGAGATGGGGGAGTTGCTATTAAATATTTCACTTTCAAAAAGAAGAAGAGGAGCTTCTAAGCAAGAAAAATTGTAAAATTTGACCTTATAACATACTGTAGAAAGCAAAATCTTGAATACAAATTGGTGACAACATGGTTCATTTAGAAATGTGTTTAGGTCTGAACTAGCAGGTCTTTGGCTCATTTCCAGAGCTCAGCCCTGAGCTTCTACACAGTGCTGCTTGAGGTGAAGCTCTAGAAAGGCCTTTTCAATATGGAAGATCACAAATTGGATAAGATTTAAAATCCAAGATGCCAAATTCAGGTAAGAATTAATTACTCTTATTCAGATCAAGATCAAGGTCCTGTTATGCTGGTCTCTATATAAGCAGCCTTAACAGAGTTTGCTTTGGAGAGTCCAAAGTATGAGAAATAGAAACTGATAAAAGATTGAGGATGTGGAGAAGGGGTATGATATCTAAGTAAATGATCACTGTGTGCTTTCACTCAGATAGACATAAGCTGGCTGCTTATGTCTGGGATTCTTCATTTTGATGTAGATGGGAAAGGGTAGACTGATGGGGATGGCAAGGACTTTGGAGCTGATTAGTTGAAGGTAGCATGCAGAAGAAGACTAAAAGAACAAATGAAGCATCAGTTTTTGTCTGTGTTTCCAAAAGATGTACTGATGTACTTTACAGATTGGCATTCCTCGGGATCTTAGAAGGCAAATTAGCAAAAAGACTTGCTATGACTGGTACATCATTAGGTTATTTTCTTCTACAGCATATGCTGCTGCATAGACTTCCTTCTGCAATGGAAGGATTAAAGAAAGCAGGATGAAGACAGAAAATATGATTAATATCACATAATTTTAGCAGTCTAAAATCAGGTTCATAATCTAAATCTTTTAACCAAGAGACATTTTCATTTCAAAAGTCGCTGCTTATATGTAATCTTGGGCTAAAGCAGTCACCATCTCCTGTTATGGTCACTTCACAGATACCATCTACTGCAGCTCTGGCTTTGATGAAGAAGTTTGCAATAGTTTGTGGGAGCAGTTATAGGCTGATACTGCTTTGTTCTGAAAGGCCAGTGTATAGCAAACACCAGCCAGAATCAAGTGTTTCCTCTTTCCTTATTGCTTTTTAGCCTCAAACATTCATAGTGAATATAGCTGATATTTGTCGGTCTCCACTGAAATACCTATGAGGAAACAAACTCTTTTATGTTCTGGTCTCAGCAGCAATTCCCAGGATTTTTTTAAAGGCTTTTAGAAGTGCTCATCTGAAATGAAATAAATTCAGTCACATGGAGCACACATCAAGGCATCAGTCATAGTCTTAATGTTTAATTGAAATGACCCAAGATGCACAACAGGATTGCAGCTGTTTTTTTGAAGTGGTTCACAATGCAAAGGGGATGCACCACCACTGGGAGGTGGGAGGTACTAATGTGTGCAAGCCTGCAAAGTGGTCATTCACTAGCAGAAATACTTTAAGGAATTCAGAATATCCATTAGGCATTACTGACTTCATTTATGATATTACTAATAGTTTCAAATGCATTTGCTGTTTCTGTTGAAAGTGCTAAAATCTAGGAATACCAACACTCTTGTGTAGCACTGGAGATTTCCCTGAGGTCCTTGTTGCTGAAGATGCATGGCTCAGCTAGCTGAGATTTCACTGCACTTGCTTAAACACTCCTGTTATTGAACTCAGCTCTGTAAATTAGCCAATTTATTATGATAGGGATGTGTCATTTAAAATAACAATTCTTCTCTGTGTACTTTTCAAGAGGAAAAGACACAGCAGGGTATGAAGTCCTCTGTCAGCATGTCTGCATGAATCTGGTTAGCTCAAATGGGAGAAAAAATGCATATGCCATGGCATCACAAGGAGAATATACACAGAAATGATTTAATTTTTCTGTTTAGATGTTTTTTTTAATATCAGAAAGTGCTATGTCCAGATGAAGATCTTATGTTTAGAGAAAAAAAATTTCTGCAGGAGACTCATCAGCAGATCTTGACTGGACTTTAATTGTTGTTGTAAGCTCAACGACATCCAGAAGATACTATAATAGTACTGATAACCAATTTGGCTCAAGAAATCTTTGGGAAATGCTAGTGAGTGGAGGACATTGCTTCCACAGCTATATCCTTAATCCACAAAATCTAAACCATTCCAGGTGTCTTAAAGGTAGGATGAGAACCTACTTCACTTCTCTCATTGAGATACTGGACTGAGACAGAAACATTAACCACTGAAACATTAACCACTGTGTGAGAGGTTTAGTACCTCACCTGCCTTAGGGGGTCAGACCCCCCTAGTTACCCAAGTTGCCACTGAGGAAGCACACAAGCAAAAAGTAAATAGAGAATGTATAGCCAGCAATCCAACTGTGTTCAATTACAATTCAATTATTTTAGAGTATAAGAAGAGAAATAAAAAGAAAAACATGCTTTTATCCAACATATATTTTATATTACTTCCACAAAGTACACTACCTTTTTCTTATCCTTAATCAAGCTGCAAATTTCTTTACTCAGCCTCACAGCCAAGTTTTAAGTTCTTGCACAGATGCATTGCCCTGGGATTTACTTTCATGGAAGAGGATCTAAATTAAGGTACACATTTCCTCATCTATCCTCATGGTGCCTGAGGTCTCACCAAGTTTCAGATCCTTCTTGCCTTCTGCACCAGGGACCCCATGGATTTATTTACTCTCCTTAAAGAAGTAGATTAATCATCCTTTCTATTCTTTCTTCCCTTCTAATGGTCCTTGGCCATGGAAAGTACAAACAGCTCCTCTTCAGATGATCAAGCAAGTCTGCAAATTAGTGTCCCAGTATCTGGCTAAACTACATAAAAATAATCAAGCTGCACATCAGAGTGAGGGTCAGCTCATGTACTTAAATTTATATTGCAGGTAAATTTGAAATGTCATTGTCAAACTTTACACCTGAAAATTAATACAGTGGAAGATGTCTGATGGATAGCTGACATAGAAGAAAGAAGCCATGTTGGGATGGTGATGTGATCACAGCTTTTGACTTTGGTTTTGAGAAAGCTGGTATTTCACAATATTAGCAATGAGTATTTTCTCAACAGGCACCAGCTGAGTTCTTTCTTAAAAATATGATTTTTGTTAAAATTATATGTAGCCTTTTATGTGGATGCAAATAAAATTATATCAATTCCTTGCTCAACTGAGTACCTTAATTAACAATTATCACTCTGTGATCAGTTTGCTTAACTTCTTTATGCCTCAGATTTCAAAATGAAAGTAGGGGTACTAATATTAGTGATTAGGCAGAAGAACAAATTAATCCTACATACATTGCACTGTGCTGAAATTAGAAAAAAAAAAAAAAAAAAGTGATTATGTGAGCCTAAGCTATCTAAAAAGGGGACATATTTTGAAATAAATAGTCCTGGATAAATTCATAGCTTTATAAAGTTTAAAGCTAGAACAGAGCATTAGTTCACAGCCTCACCTTCCGAATACTGCAGGCTTAACAGTCTATTTCACCCAAATAGATGATGTGGTCTCAAAACATTTAATTACACAGAGATTAGGTCATGTCAATATACTACTAATGGCCATGGCCCCCACTATCATGAGGCATTGATTAGATAAAACAAGCCCAGTTGTTCCAGAAGATGAATTGGGCTCTCTTATGTTAAGGAAGGGAAAAGTCTCTATATACCCTGGTTGTCTACTCCCAGGGAGGAAAAAAAAAAAAAAAAAAAGAGGGATTCCACCCTTAAGGAGTTATAGGTTGTTTTTTCTAGACAAAATAATGGATAATGGAAAGCTCATTTTCAAAAATCAGCAATTAATTTTAGGTTAAAATGTATTTCCTCTCCACTTCAATGATTTCAAAGAAATCAGTCCTTGCTGTCTATATATACATGACAAGATTACGGGTGTGGCTGTTAATTAAAATTGAATGTAATGGTTGAGCATCTTATTGCAACAATGTTGAGTAAAGCTGTGCTATGGTACTCGCTTCTAAAGCTTTTTTTTTTTTTTTTTTTTTTTTTTTTTTCCTCCTGTAGTTTAATGCTGTATGATATTTTTTGTGATTATATTATGGTTTATTCCCAGCAGGCAGCTAAACCCCACACAGCTGCTTGCTCACTCTCCCTGGGTGGAATGGGAGAGAGAATCAGTGTGAGAACTGATGGGCTGAGATAAAGGCAGTTCCCTAGGTAAAGCAAAAGCTATGTGCAAGCAAAAAAAAATAAGGAATTCACTCACTACTTCCTATTGGCAGGCTCAGCCACTTTCCGAAGAACAGCGTTCACCACGTGGAACAGTTTCTTGGGAAGACAAACGCCATCACTATCACTCTGCTTCCCGCCCCCCCCCTCCTTCTTTACCCCAGCTTTTATTGCTGAGTATGATGATACATACTATGGAATATCTCTTTGGCCAGCCTGGGCCAGCTGTTCTGGCTGTGTATCCTCCACCTCCTGGTGCACCCCCAGCCTCCTTGCAGGCAGGGCAGCACGAGGAGCTGAAAGGTCCTTCGCTGTGTGCAAACACTGCTCTGCAACAACTAAATCATTGCTGTGTTATCCCCACTATGTTCATCAAAAATCCAAAGCAGAGCATCATACAAACCTCCATGAAGAAAATTAACTATATCCTAGACAAAACCATGACAGATTAAAAGTCACATTACAGTGCCTATTGCAGTTTCCATTTGAAATACAGCATAGGTAAAGTGGATATCACCTATAGAAGCAAACTCTTCCTTGTGCCTTGATTCAAAAGAGCACGCAGTCATGCTCGTCCTCCTTTGTAGAAAGTTTACAAAAACTGGCAGAACGCTGCACCTCCTTTTAGCAGTTCTAGTGGCTTCATACTGAGGTCTTGGTGGATATTATGATGAATGATAAATTCAGATGAAATTCCTACCCCAAGAAGTTGACAGTTTGTGGCAGAAGCAAGATGAATGCTGAAAAGTCATGTGAAGAAAACACTGAAGAAAGGCTGGTTTTCATGCTAAGGTACTTTGAAGTATCTTAACCAAAGTTAGGCACTTCATTATCTTAAGTCAAAGCAGAGATGTAAGAGACCTCAGGATTCACCTCACGGTACTAACAAGGGATATACGTAACACCTGCATTGACATTTCTTAATCTTTTTTTTTTTTTTTTTAGAACACTTTGTCACTTTGTGACCTTCTTAAATAGCGTGTTCCAGTTTTTAATAAACCTTAGAGAGAGGAAGATTTGTTTTTCTAATATGTAACCTAAATGTTTTTTTTTTTCCCTTCCTTTTATTTATTTATTTTTTTTTTCTGCAAATGAAGCTGATGTTTCCTTGTCCTTCTCCTTGTGGAAATGAGAACTGATTGATAGCTGTCTTCTTTATAATAACTTTTTCATGCTGAATGTTATTGAGTGTCCAGCCATGTTCTAGTCTGTAGGGGAAAAAAAAAAAAAAAAAAAAAAAAAAGGACAATTAATTCAGTATTTTTTTTGTGCTTTCTGTATTCCACAAACAGGTTATCGTTTATTGGTTTTATTCCCCAAGGTATTCACATCAATTTTTCCTTTTTTTTTTTTTTTTTTTTAATAAAATAAATATGATACCCCATTTCAAAAAAGTGCTCCAGCTTATGCCTCCATCATGCAAAAGTAAAAAATAATAGTAATAATATTGCCTTCAAAATCTTGTATGGTATTTCTGTTAATACCATCTAGGCTAAGCTTTTTACATGCTGTAAAGGGATATTATTGACTTACTCCCTATTCACTTTGAAGTTCTCCATAGCCTTTGAACAATCTTCCCTTTCACATCTTCTTTACTACTTATACCTTATTAAGTAATTCTTTCATTTGTTTTCCTCACAAAATGTATTGCTTTGTGTTTATCTACATAAAATTTCATCCACTGACATTCTGAAATTTCTGACCACTTCTCCTAGTTTAAATTCTAATCTTGTTCTGCAGAGGATTTGAATTCCTCCCCACTTTAGCCTCACATGAAAATTTTACAAGTGTCCATACCAAAAAAGAACTAGGCCAAAATGTCCTTCTGAAATGTCCTTCTGAAAACTGATAGATCATTGGAAACAATTCTTTATGTGCATACTTTCAACCAGATGAATACATGTATATGTTTCCTATGTCTTCCTCTGAACAGTATCCCCTTAATTTCCTTGTTCAGATACTAAGCACCATAATATTTTAAAACTTCCGAAATCCAAAAGAATGATTTTATAAGACTTACTAAGATAGATAGCAGGTTTCCTTTCCATTAGGACAGTTACTTTTCAAAGCAAGAAATGAGGTCCATTTGAAGTTACTTGTTTTTTATAAATCTATATTATTTTTTTCTAATCACTTTCCTATCATCTCACTGATGGCAAATTGGTTTGTAATATTTTTTTTATTTTTTTTTTAATCTTTGAGATATGAATTAATCTGTTGAACATTAGCAATCAGCAGATCTTCTTTCTCCTTTTTGAAGATATAGGTACTGTAGATATAGGTACTTTCCATTCTTCTTCGACCCTCCCATTAACATTCATTCTCTAAGGTGACTGCTAATAGCTCAGAGATTGCTTTGGCTCAGCTTCTAATTGATTAATTTCTACCAACTTAAATAAATTTAATAGAATCAAGTGTTCTTCAATGTTATTTCACTCTTGTGGTTTCTATCCCTATCCTCTTCAAACTGATGGTAAATATCTTGTCAAAATTAACCTTTTGTTTTGAAAATTGAGGCAGCAAAAGCTTTATACGCTTCTATTTTCTCTACAGCCTCCCCTATTTGCTCTCCTAACCTCACAAATAATGGATTTATACTATCTGTTGTCTTCTCTCTTCTTAAGTAGTCATAGACTGTTGCTTGTCTAGCAAATAAAAAATTGCTGTACTTCATTCATGTCATGTTAACACCAGAGAAACTTGACAGTTTTGACCCAAAGCCAAAGACCTTGCAAACCTTCCTAGAACCGCTCAGTGAACTTAACTCCATTGTCAATTTTATCAGTGACATTAGTGATGGAGCTGAAGGAATAGAATTTCACAGACTGTGGTGTCTGAATCATCAGAAATGTCAGGAAAATATTGGTTTCTGTCCAGTTCAGAAAAAAATGGATTTGTATCCATTGTGGGAAAGGGCAATAGACCTGCTTATTTAGGGAGAAGAACAGAGGCTGACTGGAAAACTTGGTATCAGAGTAATGATGTGGGAAAACCAATCAAGGAAAGATTTCTTCTATTGGCAGCAAGGGAATTACGGGAATTATTCTCCAATTCCTGTATCTGTGTGAAACAGATGAAGTTTAGTTTATCCATAAGTTTTAAATTCATGCAATGATAATCATAAGAAAATTAGTGTCAGTTTTCACTTAAGACATTATTTGCTCTATTACAAAAACAAACAAGACCAAAATAAACAACAACAACAAAAAAAAACCTCATGAATTTAATTAGAGTATTTAAATTTTGAGTATAACACAAGTTAGTGCATACATACTACTATGCACACTTGGGTAGTCTTTTCGTACACATACGTTTCACAGACATAACACATAAGACCATAGAAATGGGTACATATCACTGGGAAAAAAAAAAAAAAAAAAAAAAAAAAAAAAGTAGGTATGTATTACTACAAAAACATGGCAAAGATGCTACTGTGAACATAATCTTGCAGGTGGGTAGAGAAGTGAGATCTTGGATAAAGCAGAGAAAAATCAATAGTACTGTAAATTTTTGATAGAGCTAGTAGAGCATTCCTTCACTTAAAGCTTCTTTGAAAAGTGCCAGTTCATCATAGCTCTAATTGTTTTGGTGAAAGGACTTCTGATAAATTTACAAACTAAAGACATTAAGATGATCCATAGTATCTGTTTTTAGATTTTCAATTTTTAATTTTTATTTTTTAATTTGGCTTTACAATTGCTTTTAGCTCTGATTCCTTACAGAAGGCACCCTTAGTTATTGCCTCCATACGTATAACAATACCCTGCAAATTATAAATCCATTTCAGAAGGCCCTTATTGTGGCCTATAGAAGTATAGAGATCTCATAAACTATTGTAATCATAGAAGCTTTGTAAAAACTGAATTTTAGAAAAAGGAAAATGTCCCAGATTAGTATCTCCTCAAGGAGTAGAAGGCAGAACTCAGATATTTTATATTGTATTTGGTACATCCAGATGGCAAATTAGAACAAGTATCTTGGACAGCCACCCAGGGAACACATGCATACCTGTGGACATGTGGTCAAGGAGAGGTGTCAGAAGGAGGAAGGATGCTGGGAATGTTAACGTGGGTGACTCCAGGAAAAAGAACACATCCTTTGGACAGGAGGTTTGATGAGGTTTGATTAAAGCCATTGCTCATGGAACAACAATTTTACATTTTGCTTAGTTCAGCCATAAAATTATACTGGCTTGGAGTTTGAACCAAACAAAAGTATTTTTTTCATTCAGAAAGTAATAACGTTATGGAGCTTCTTGTAGCAGGAAGTTTTGATGGCCGAAAGTATGAGTGAATTTAAAATTTGATTTGATGGATGAATAAATGTCCCTCAATGTCTCCAAACATGACATTGCAAATACAGCCTCTAGTTTTGGCAGACCTTTTGGTTGAATGCCAGACTCTCAGAGCTGAAATGGAAAAAAATATTGTATATGTGCCTTATTTCCAGCATCTTTAAAAAAAAATAAAATAAATAAATCTGTCCCCATACTTCTTAACATCAATTATACAGAAGAAGAGCAACTTTTGGCTTGAGCCAGTGTGGCTACTGTCATGTTAGAGAACAGAAGACATTATCAGAGTCTCCGCTAGACCCTAAATGAGGGTTCAAAATGTAAGCTCTGTAGACCATGGTTTCCCTTAGTCTTAGATCAGACCTGGGCACATGGGAGAGTAGGAGTATGAGGGGGAACTCAGAGGTAGAAATAAGCGTCTCTCCTCAGTATGATCCTTCTGCCCCCAGTAGAAGAGACTTGATGGGTTAGGGAGGTAGGAGGAAAGATAGCAGCAGTAAGAGTAGAAATCCTGTGCTGCTATTCACCCCCTTGGTATTCCTCATAACAGAAGAAAATAAAGAAAGAGAGAGAAAAGAGGTGTTCCTAAAACTGGAAGAGAAGGGGCAAGAAGGTGGTTCTGAAAGAGAGAGATAATATGGGATATGAACATATGGGATATGAACAAATTTTAAGACATAATGACATACATTACAGGGCCCTTCATCAGAAATGTCTGGATTTCAAAATCAGTCATTAGATGGAGTGAGCACAGACATGAGGAAAATCTACTCTTCCCAAAAGAGAATAACAGCTCCTATAGCATTATATTAAACCATGCCAGGCCATGGGAACTGGAAGTGATGACCATCCAGCCTGTTCCACACACTGCAGGGTACTTATACTCATACTTTAAGCACAATATAAAATCACAGCCAAGTCATTTGATTCTGCAGCTTTTCTCAGCCCAAAGAGATGATTCTTTCTGCTTGACAGTCCAAATGTGACAGTGTGCAAGACAGCTGTGCTTTGGGAATTTGAACTGACTCACCCTAAACTTACCAGGGACTCCAAGGTCCCTCCTGAACCAAGTTACTGATTCATAAGATAGCAGTATTGCCACACAAGCTTTTTACTAACTGCAAGATTTCTGTACTACTGTATATTTATCTTTCACTGGGGATACTGATTTGCAGTAAAACAGGTAACGTTCAAAGAACTTGTCAGTTTATATTGTAATCTACCCTGTCTAGAATGGCTGTCAGGAGTCTGTTTTGGGCAACATAAGCAGCTGTATGAATCCAAACAATTTAAAGAAAAAAAGAAAAAAAGAAAAAAAAGAAAAACTCAACAGACTTTTCGTTTACTATTACACACTTCATTATTTGCAAATTTCCTGGTCACATTTCTGGTTTAGTTACAAGAAAATTACCTCCTGCTTTGTTGCATGCAGTTCCACTGCAGAGAGCAGAGAAAGAAATACCTGCAATCTCCTTCTACTTCTTTCTCTGCTCAATAAGGTGTTTAATTATCTTGTTCAGAATTTTACCAGGGTTTGATCCAAAGTGCAGAGAACTTTCCTCTTTGTCATTAAAATGTGTTTTTAATTTTTGAACAAAAAACTTGTTTGATAGTCAAACCCTTTTAGCTGTGTTTTTTTTTTTTGTTTGTTTGTTTTGTTTTGTTTTTTTTTTTTAATCTTATGTTTTCCTCCCAAAGTTAAATTCTTTACTGGTAAATAGAATAATATAAATATAAATTATAATATACATATAATAGGCATATGATATATATATAGTATACATTATATACATGTATAACAGAAGAATACATATCTAATGTATATATGATATACATATATTAGGTATATAACAAATATATATAATCCACATATTATGTGAATATATATACGTATATAATGGATATATTTTACGGGTTAAACTTTTTCCAGTAAGCTTAGCTTCAACTTTTTTGTTCTGTCTCAAAGCTTAATTGCTGTAGATTTTCTGGACTGTGGCTGTGATGTGTAAAATGACAGGAAATCTGTCTTAAGCTTCCATTTCTAGTAGAAAAAAAAATATATATATATGTCTAAAATAGTTCTCAGAATTATTTAATATAAAATAAGAACCTCTGGAGCACTGTTTTCCTCTGTCTCTTTCTTGAATGTCTGCTTATGTGAACTAAAGGAATTCCTTCTCGCCAGGAGGAGCTGAGAGAGAAGAAGAGAGAGAGGGAGATAATCATGAAGAAAACATAAGTTTTCCAGACAATTAGTGTGAACCAAGGATCTATCCAATCCTGTACTCTCCATCATTATCACCAATGTGTCAGCTTTAGTATAGTGTGGAAATTTGCACACAATCACTGAGAAGTACCAGTTTTAGTTAGAAGGTATAGAACCATCATACAAATTCATCTGGTTGTTTGATGGCAGTATATTTTTTCCTTCATCAGGCATTAAGAACCAAGGTGTCTCTTGGTCAAACCAATTTATTTCTCCAATAATACCATTAATTTCTATTTTCTGGAAGAAAACGTTATTTTTATTAGTAAGCATTTCAAAATGAATCCCTTAAACCTTGAAAGATGTAGTAAGCTGCCACAAGGAATTTTGAGAACCCTGAACTTAAACTAAATTTAATGTTTTCCTTTTTCTTAAATAGACAGTTCGTTTGGGAATTGTTCATTAAAATCAATGGGTGCCTTTCAAATGATATTTCACCATTTTATTGCAGGAATGATAAGCATTTAAAGTCTCAGAATATCAGGCTGTTCATCTAAATATCTGCATATTATTTCTGGTATTTAGCTTTACACAGACACATTACAATTTCTCATTTGTTTTAATTTTGTTTTAATGCTGACAAAATCATAACAAAACTTAAAAAATTAGCTGACTTTTTTTTTTTTTTTTTTTTTTTTTGACTGCTGGAGGAAGAAAAAGTCAACCTCCTTTATCTGTGCACATGTATATGCTTTGCTTTCTCATTTCAGGTCATGGAACCAAAGGAGTATTTGAACTTCTTTCAGGATGGCGCCGAACCAGAGAGAATCTGCCATTCAAGGACAGAGTAGCGGATGCCTACTCAGATGTTATGGTCTCCTATACAATGACAAGCTCCTTGTATTTTATAGCCTTCGGCATGGGTGCAAGCCCTTTCACCAACATTGAAGCTGTAAAAGTCTTTTGCCAGAACATGTGTGTCTCAATCCTGTTAAACTATTTCTATATCTTCTCCTTCTTCGGCTCCTGCCTGGTCTTTGCTGGCCAGTTGGAACAGAATCGTTATCACAGCATCTTCTGCTGTAAAATCCCTTCAGCAGAATACCTGGACCGGAAACCTGTGTGGTTCCAGACCATGATGAACGATGGCCATCAACACACTTCTCATCATGAGACCAACCCGTACCAGCATCACTTTATCCAGCATTTCCTCCGAGAGCATTACAATGAGTGGATTACCAACATCTATGTCAAACCATTTGTGGTGATACTCTATCTCATCTATGCCTCTTTCTCCTTTATGGGGTGCTTACAGATTAATGATGGAGCCAATATTATCAACCTTCTTGCCAGTGAGTCTCCAAGTGTATCCTATGCCCTCATACAGCAAAAGTATTTCAGCAACTACAGCCCAGTGATAGGCTTCTATATTTATGAACCTCTGGAGTACTGGAATGGCACTGTGCAAGAAGACCTAAAAACACTGAGCCAGGGGTTTAACACAGTGTCCTGGATTGAACAGTATTACCAGTACCTTCGAGTGGGTAACATTAGTGCAACCAACAAAAGTGACTTTATCAGTATCCTCCAGAGCTCCTTTTTAAAAAAGCCAGAATTCCAACATTTCAAAAATGACATCATTTTCTCCAAAGCTGGAGACGAGAACAACATTATTGCTTCTCGTTTGTACCTGGTGGCCAGGACTAGTGAAAACACACAGAGGGAGGCAGTGGAATTGTTGGAGAAGCTGAGACCACTGTCTCTTATACAGAGCATCAAGTTCATTGTATTCAATCCTACCTTTGTTTTCATGGATCACTATGGTTTATCAGTAACTATGCCTGTCCTGATTTCTGGTTTTGGCATCCTGCTGGTGTTAATACTGACCTTTTTCCTGGTTATCCACCCTCTAGGAAATTTCTGGTTAATTCTCAGTGTCACCTCAATAGAACTGGGTGTCCTTGGCTTGATGACCTTATGGAATGTAGACATGGATTGCATTTCTATACTGTGCCTTATCTACACTTTGAATTTTGCCATAGATCACTGTGCACCCCTGCTTTATACATTTGTACTAGCGACTGAGCACACCCGAACTCAGTGTATAAAGAACTCCCTCCAAGAGCATGGGACAGCCATTTTGCAGAACATTTCTTCTTTTCTTATTGGGTTGGTCCCCCTTCTCTTTGTGCCTTCAAACTTGACCTTCACACTGTTCAAATGCTTGCTGCTTGCCGGCAGTTGCACACTTCTGCACTGTTTTGTTATTTTGCCTGTCTTTCTAACCTTTTTCCCACCTTCCAAAAAGCACCACAAGAAAAAGAAACGAGCCAAAAGAAAGGAACGAGAAGAGATCGAATGCATAGAAATTCAGGAGAATCCTGATCATGTGACAGCAGTCTGAAAGGCTCAGAAAAAAAATAATAATATTTCCTCTTTTTAAAAAAGTGTTGCACAGAGATGCAGGGAAAATAGAGCAAAGATCTCAGCTGCTTGTGCTGGCCAGGTCTGACAAGGCAAAGGAAGATCAAGAAGGGGTACTCATGACACATCAAGGTGCAAACTTTTTTTAACAAAAATAATGAAAGTAAAAATAACCACAAATATTTCCTTTGAATCCTCATTCTCCACCAGGGAAAAGTCTATTGGCCATTAAATGTTCCTGAATCTCAAACTGTAGCTATAATGGGAATTACCTGATCTGTCATAATTAAGACTGAAGCGGAGTTGAAAAGAAAAGTTACTACTAAGTAAACAGTAGTGAAAAAAAGACAGAATACTTTGATAAAATTGTCCACAAGAAAACAAACAAAACATTGAAGTTGAGAAAAGGGAACAAAACCAAGAGAGATTTTAAAATGCCATGGCATTTTTTTCTTATTTTCTTGAGCAAGTTGTTTAAGATAAAACCTATGCACATGGGAAGTTGATGTTTAAATAATCAATCTAAGCCAAAGTACTTCCCAATTTCAGTATATCTACAACACCACAGTTCAAGTTAGTTTGAATTTAGATGGCAAAGCTGCACTGCCAAGGGAGAGAGGTATTGTTTATATAAGAGAAGAAATTACCATTGGCCATTTGAAAATGTAATATTTAGTGTCTTTAAAACTGACATATGCCATTTATCCCAAGAAGCCACAGCTGGTTGCTATCACCATACCTACATTTTGGCATTTCTGAACTGTGAAATTCCCCTTGAACTAGAAGATCCCATGAAACTAACCCAGGCCATTACCACTGCAGCAGTGTTTGCAGTTCCTGCAGTGTAACACTTCTGAATCCTAATTTATCAGTGTTGACATTAAATACTGAATATTAATCAAGCAGGCGCTTTAAATGTAATGATGGATTGCATATCACAGACATAATGTGATCGTGTTACAGCTGAGTCAGCTCTGGAGCACCCGCACAGTATTATTATTATTATGTATTTGGTCCAACAGTCGAAGGGATATGTTTGCTGGTCCCTGCAATATGCTGCAGGAAGTGGGATTTTCCCCTTCCTTAAGCAAAACATCAGTCAAATACTTGCGACATTAAAAACAAACAAACAAAATAACAAGTTTGCATGGGGCTGAAGAAAGCCCTAGCTGTAAAAAGATCAGTCCCCTGTGGGAAGGGGAGGGGAGGGCAAAATGTCTTTATTATTATTATTCCTGAATATCTGAGTGTCGATTGTCTGCAACATAAAGCTTTGTTCTGGCAGTTGAAATTTCACAGAAGAGTGCAGAAAATCCACAGTTACTATGTGACGCTAGAAATTGTACTGTAAAGAGCTATGAATGACTTTCTCTGCTATACAGCATAGTAACCCAAGAGAAGGGATGAAAACCGATTTAGCCATTTCAGTTTGCTCTTGGCCCAGTTCAGCGCTGGAGCTCGCCATGTCCATCTCCCCTTTCAGTATTTTAAAAGGGCTTGCTTTCTACTCTCTGGAATATGGTATAGCATCACCTACATGAGCAATGTCTTCCGGAATATATAGTATCCATGAGGACACTATGTAAAGATATCACTATATGGAGTGTTTATATCTACTTTGTATTACTTGTGGGTACCTTTACAAGACATCTGGAAGCAAATGTTTATTTGTGGCTGGTTGACTGAGTCTCAGACGTGCAGAGTTTGATGACGAGGGTATGTACATATGTTTCACTAAAAAAATCTCTGCAAGAAGTTGATTCTTTGTTCTGTGACATCTCCCACCTCCTTCTACTGCTTCATGGGTAGGGAGAGCCAGACAAAATTCACCTGCAGCACAAAAAGCCATGTGAATGTCAGTTCTAATGTTCATTAACTGCTTCTGTTTTCAAGATATGCAGTTTTTCCTCTTCTCTGTCCTTTCTATATTTTGCCATTACCATTTGCCAAAAAATGACCTCTGTGTTATAGGAGTGGTCAAAGCTCTTGATTGTTCAAGGGACATTTTATGTGCAACAAGTTTTAGAGAAAGGTAAACTTTCTAGATAGGCAAAGCTTTCAAGGTTTGAATCCAGATCTAAACTTCAGGTGTATCTAGATCAAGGTTATTGTTTTGACCCAAGATATTAAAGGGTCAACTGCAAAACTGAGGTCTAAATAGTTTGGTAAGATTTAGGAGTGGGGATGTTTTAATGTTGGGTTATGGCTCATATGTGTCTCTAGTTGGGAAGTATTTACTGACTTTGATCTGCATCTCAAAGACATTGTGCAATAGCCACCTTTTTAGAACAGTTGGTTCTGAATGTCAAGGCTTCCATACCTTTTACATTTCCTCCACTGTCCATACAATACTGGATCGTCGTAGCACAACTGTGACCCCTTTATATCACTTCTGAAGGTGTCCTTTTTCCCACCTGCTCTGTGTGTCACAGTGGAAGTTATTGGTCTTCTCTTGTACCACAGAGATGTATCCCAGGGAACTCTGTCATGCATTGTTTTGAAGAAAGTAACATTTTCCAAAGCCATCAAAGCAGGGATTCATCTCATCTAACTGTGGATGTTGACAATGTAGCTATTAATATCTAAGCTTCCTTTATGGACATAAGAGGGGGACAGATACCTCTGGTCTTTTTTACATCTGTTCGTTAGGAGTAAATGAATCACACCTTTAAAATGCCTGTTTCTGACCATTGGTGGTAAAGGAAGCTCAAAGCAATTCAGACACAGATATCAGCCATGCCAACACATCTAAGTTTGGTGAGATTAACCCCACCTAAAATGTCCTAATATCAAGTGAAAGAAAAAAGAAAAAAGCCTTAGAAAATTGCCTTCCAAGAGTCTAAGAGGATAATTCCCTGGTGTAACTCAGCTCAAAATTTATGTTTGGCTTATGAGGCCTTTATGCAGAACAGAGCTTATAAAATTGCCGGGGAGAATAGTGAGCTAAGAAATCAGGAGATGTTAATATTGAGGGTGGGCTCACACAAATGAGCTAGAGTATAATGAGATGTCAAACCAGTTTCTCTCTCAGTACCATACAGTGCAGTAGGAGACACAAAATGTACAGAATGTACTCTGGGACTAGGAGTTTTTTATTTCCATGTCAACACAGGAATGGAGAAAAACAAACAAACAAACAAACAAAAAAAAAAAACAAAAAAAAACATAAACCAACAGATCTTCCATGGATGTAGTTTTGTTACTTTACTTACCAACCATTTTTCAGACCTACCAGGAGAGACGATTGCAGCTGTTACTTCTGCAGATATGTCAGTCTCCGTGGACCAAGGAAAACTTCTTCTCAAGCTAAAAAAGTGATTATTTTCTTCTATAATTCAGCCACACCAGAACAATTTGGGGACGGGTAGTCCATATTTTTTAATGTCTTCTCCTATTTTTTGCTTGTTTTGCTTTCAATATATTTCAATAATTTTGACCCATTTCTGCAGCCTCATGGCACCGGTTCAGCTCAGCTGGATCTACATATGTATGTGTGAACATACGACATAGCCCACACACCAAAACAATTTGACACTCTCATCTATGCTGCATATTGGATTTTCATTATACCTTTTTTTTTTTTAAAAAACAGTTTAAAAAGTTCCCTGGGATGGCGTACATCTTCCTTTAATGTCTGTTTATATATATATATTCTACATAAGCTGGCAAGAGTTCTGTGTGGTTTTCCTACTTTTTTGGTTTCATTCCCTCGCTGTTATTTTAAGTTCACTGTTGAGATAACTCTGTTGAAGTCAACAGGTTTACTGCCATGATATATATGGCTTTGCATGTTTTCTATCCAGCAAGAAGTGAAACCATGACAAACGAATCTCTTCATTGTTTATATGCTTGTTAAATAATGTATCTGTCTATACTATATAGCCATTGTTGCATGCTGCATTCAGGAGGCTGGAGTGGAGGTGTCCTGTAATTTTTTCCATTACACTTTTCCATACTGGCTGTTTTAACTGTAACTAACCTACTCCTGTCTTTTTTTTGTTAGAATTAGGGTTTTACCTCTGTAGTCCAGTACCTGAAGTTTCATGAATTTATTGCCTAACAAATCAACATACTTTTTATGGCCAAGATAGGTATGAATGCATGGCACCTTGCATGTATAATGTAGAGATTACCTTCAGGACTATTATTCTCAGCCTTTTACCTCAAAAACTTCCTATGTAGGATGTAACCTGACATATGCTAATATCTATTTGAGTTCAGCTGAGCAACTCTAGTTTCAAAATTTTCTTCAGTGGGAAAGAAAGGAACTAGGGTGAAGGAAGAAATATGAAGTAAAGTAGTTGTATAATCAGCATTCCTTTTTTTTTTTTTTTTTTTTTTTTACCTAAAAGGCTCTCACTGCTCTGCTCTTAATTAAGTCACACTGAGTAGTGACTCAAGCATAATTAAGATTTATTTCAATGGAGTTATTCCATATTTCACTAGGACAAGAACTTGGCTTATTGTCCTTAAGGAAGCACCATGCTAAGTCTCTTAGATTAATTTTTTTTTGTAATTATAGACTTTAATAACTTGTTTTTCATTGCAATGTTAGGTTTTTTGAGTACCTCAAGCTCTCATTTGAAGACCTAGGAAATACTAAAAAGCAAAGTTAGGCAGTCAGTGAACAAGAGACATGTTAGGGAAAAGGAATACTTCACAGAGAGGTAGTGTATCCTTCAGCAAAGCTCTAAATAAAAAATGATGTTAAGACTGTCTCAGAAGTATGTTACTCTGATGGAAATCTCCAGGTTAAAGTGAAGTGGAAACCAAGCGAAGTATGTTGTGTGGAGGATAATGTAATCAAATTATAGACAGTCAAACTTTGATTCTTAGTCTATACAATCTTAGTCAAACAAGAAGACATTTGAACTGGGAAGGAGACTGAATATGGAAAGAAGCTCATCCATCACGCAGAATGTTTTTTTCACCATAGACTTGCATAAAGGAAAATCATAAACCAAGTGAGTGAGCCTCTCTATAACCTGTTTTCCACTTGCACCAAAGAAGGGATCACATCTTTGGTTTCACAACCCCTTGGGAAGAATATTCAAAGCTGCTCCCTTACATGATACAGTTGTGAATGAGAACAGGAAGATGCACATCATGTTGCAAGAGCACATGTTCCATGCCCTCATCTTCTGTTGTCTTCCTTCTTCAGTAGCACCACAGTCTCCTAGAGGTACCTGCTTGGCAGAGTTCCTACATTTCCCCAGGAGTAATCTGGAATTTGTCATCAGAGCAGCACACAGGCAAACACCTCACACCATGACATTTTCAGAGCTTTCTTAGAGGTGTTCTTTGAGAGATCCCCATTTCCCACTGCACTAACAAAATCCCTAACAAAAGCCCCTAACAAAATCCCACCTGTCTGAGAAGAGGTGCACTTCTTCTTCTGACACATCAGTCAGGAAGTTTTGGGGAAGATTTTCGTCTTAATCCACAAGGCTTTCTTTTAGCCACGTGTTTTGGCCTCCTTCGTGGCTTAAAAGCAAATGATCCAATGTGAAACTTAGATGTTCATCCTACCTATAGCTGTGTGCAGTGTTGCTTATCCACAAAGCTGATGTGGATTGTTATTTTTCAGCACAAACAGGGATCTGACCTCCTTGCCCAGACCCCCAGACAAAATCTTGCTGAAAACAAAGAAGGACAAAACAGTTCCAAACTTCATCTTTCCTTGGATTCTTTGTCTCCTTTCTGTCATACCAACGTGCCCGCACCACTACTCGTGTTTTCTTCCTGCTTCCTCATTACGGAAAGTAAAGTTTCTCTTTCCCACTCCCTGAGGCTGCCTTTTCTTTGCAGCTTGACTTATTTTGTACTTTAATCTTCCATGTGAGCTCTCAACCCCTTCAAAATTTTCCTTTTTTTTTTTTTTTTTTTTTTTTTTTAAACTCTGAGAGCATAACCTTGTTGAAATAAATTGGAGATGCTTGGATGCATCAAAGTGCAGAGTCTGGTATAGAAGTAGCTAATTTATAACAGCACTCAAAACTTTCATCAGACAGAAAATTTTCTGTAAGAAAACTCAGAAAATAATTAGGCTTAATTTTTTCTGCACTTTCTATCTCATAAAATTGTATTATTTGTGTTCTTTTTACAGGAGGTATTATTATTTTATTTTATTTTTTTTTTTTTTTAGCATTCCTTTATCTTAGAAGTGCATAGTTTTCTTCTGTATTTCTATCTCAGAAAGAAAAATAAATGGATATTTCTTCATGCCCTAGAAAAGAAAATACTGTCCCTGCTAGGAACATTTTGTGCCAAGTTTCTGCTCAGAGCACATTTTCCAGGCTGAATTATACAAGCCTCTGGAAGCAAGTATTTCTAGTGGAAATGCTGATACAGCCTTAACTACAGAAAAATTAATGGTACTTCAACATTGTACTGCTTAACTTCATCTCCTCTGCATCAGCCTGCTGGATATTCCGGGCAGTATTTCTAATACAGATTAATAATGGTGTCACCATTGCTTGCCACACCACTACTTTGGCAATATCACATGGGTAGTTCTCGTAAACACACATCAGAGCCTACCCTGTTTATGTACTAAATTCCTGACAAGACTAGCATGGCTTCTGCCAGAGCAGGGATGTATTCCAGGACAAAGTATTGTGACAGCTCTCTGCTGTAAACATGCTTCTCATTCTGGGCTTTGGCACCTCTCAGCTGTATGTTGGATGTTGCACTGAGTTCCTTTGTAAAGAACAAAGAGCATTATTTTTGTTTCAGTAAGCCACTTGAGAACATATCATGAAAGAATTTACATTCAGTCATGGATGGAAATTTTTTACATGGAAGTTTGAATAGGAATGTCAATTGTGTGAAGTGTAGAAGTCTCCACAAATAGAGAAATCTTGGTCCAGAACATTTTTTTTTTCTTTTGTTTCTGTTGTAATTCAGGCATTAGATGTCTTTGATCTTATTTCCTCTCATTGATATGGACTGAAGTTTTTTCACATATTGCAGTGAAGATAACTCTTGATCTACAAAAATATCCTGTTTGTCAGAAGCACACTTTCTTTTGGTTTCAGCTCGATGCCAATGGAGTTGCAGCATCTGGCAGCAGCAATGTTAACATGTACCTCTTCAGAGACAGGCTCTTATTCTCAGTGTGTACACCTGAATACCAAGTATGTAGGATTTGTGAGATGTGTGATCTTGTTTTGTCTCTAGGCAAAAAAAAAAAAAAAAAAAAAAAAAAAAGGTGGTTGCAAGATTTAGTTCTGCTGCCAAATCAACTTTCCATCATTAGGTAGAAAAGCAAAGAGTGACAAAGTCACCTGTTCCTGTGAGAGTTTCAGAAAAGTATCATCTGGCTATGAAAACAGCTAGAAACAGCAGCAACAGCTAGGCCTGAAGAAGAACTTGTTCTCTTCTGACTACCTCAAAGATCCACATGTATAAAAACAAACTGTTACTGACCAGTACCATGAAACTTGATCATAGTGGGTATGATACAGCCAATGGAAGTACAGAAATTAGGGCCCAACCTCTTAAGACCAAGGCAATTACCTTTGGAGGTGATTCCAGGTAATGACATGACACAGGGACTGGAATTAATCTTCAAAACTATTAAGTCTCTAGGGAAGATCCTGGCACAGCTTTGGCCTGGAAAACTACTTTCCCTCCCCAGCAATTTCCAGGCACAGTCTGGATGCTGGCATGTTCCAGGAACCATTCCCACCAGACTGTTTATTTGAAGTTACCCATTTTGAAGAATATAGGACTGTTCAATGGTGTTCATATTAACTGACCATGCCAGCCTCCTTCAGGGCCAGAGAGCACCCATCCCCTGTCAATGCTTGCTTTACTGGAAAGTTACAGCTTTAGACCCTGATGCAGCCTGTATTCATATTGGTATTTTACTTCTGAAGATCTTAATCTGGCAAAGCACTCAAGTAAATGACTTCATTTAATCAAATTCTTAAGTCTCATGGACTGGGACATCTTTAGATTTAAGCATGTGTTTAAGTACTGAGCTAAATAAGGATGCACTTATCTCTCCTTCAAGTTAAATATGAGTTGTACAGAGAAAAAAAAAAAAAAAAAGGCTTTAAAAGAAAAGGCCCATTTCCCATAACATACTAAATCCTGCAATTGTAGTAGCAATTTCACAATATATAGGAAGACCGTGCCAAGGACATATATTTTTCAGGGTTTCAATTTCCCTGATGTGAGACATCTCAGGGACATTTTAGTGATTTGTTACAGTCATACAACACTCAGGCAAGAACAAAGCCTTGTTGAGCATTTCTCCTGGAAAAAAAAAAAAAAAAAAAAAAAAAGTAACAAGGTATTTGACTCAGAATGAGACTACAGTATTTTATTATGTTAAAGTTCATTTTTAAAAGAAAAAATGAAACTTTCATTTAATGCCATTCATTATTTCTTTCAAGTGATACTCTGGAGAAGTGCTGGATGTGCCTCTGTTATGGATGAGAGAGGAATTGCTTGATGAAATTAAACCCAGCTTTACCAATAAAAAGAAAAACTGGCTTTGTGCCCAGTGTAAAACTTACTATGGTATCATCTGCTGTTTTTTAATTAAATTAAATGTGAATGATGACATGCATGCAACAGAAGTGGAGAAGCATGCTATACATGTCCTTGGGCTGCATCTGGTGAGGAACACCTATGCACACCAGGAAGAGAGACTGAGTCCCCATTCCTGAAAAAACAGATGCAACTGCCAAGCCAGAAACATTGTGAATAATCCCATTGGCTTCAGTGAAGCCATCAGGATGTATTTAAAGATATGTACATAAGCCTTTGCCTGAGTCAGGACTGAGATAAGGAGATATTGTAATATTAAAAGGAGACAGAGAGTCTTAAATCAGGTATTTCTTCAGCACCTGTAAAAAGGCTCAGTGTAACTAAATACTTCCTTAAAAGAAAAAAAAAATGCTTTTTAAAAATAAAATATCAAGCTCAATAGCAATACAGGCAGTATAAGTATTTAAGAGTCTAATGAGAAAGATAACAGTATTTTTTTCAGGAAATTAGTCTTCCCCATGTGATGTCTGTAGCCAATATATTATGGAAATGCACAACCACACAAAAAAAGGAAGTAGTGGAATTCATCTGTCCTAGCTCAGGCACACAAAAATTCAGATATTAAATAGCTCCCCTTCTGCTTGTAGTCAAAGGAGAGAAATAAGTACTGCAATTCATCTAGCTCAGATAGCTGTTCTAGGATGAGGGCCCTTGCCTACATCCAACAGCAGCTAACAGAGCTGGTGAATAGCCCAGGATGAGTAGAAAACATACCTGTGAGCATGTGTCTAAAGAGGTGTCAGATTAGCCACTCCAAGGTATCTATGCTCATAGCTCATAGTAACTGCAATGAAAATGCCAATACATAATTTTCCAATTATGGGTATCAAAAGGTTTGATTTTTGTACTGTTTGGGGAAGGGGTTCTAAAATGGGTCATTATGGCTCCAGGGTGGGAGCTGGGTGACTGGACCATTGCGAACCATGCAGTTGTGAGCAGCTGAGAATCACTGCAGGGAGAATACGAAAAGGACTAAATTAAGCAAGTGCTGCAGGGTCAGATGAAGGACATTTTTTCCAAATGTTATTTATGTCCATTTGCACTCTAATTAAACATAATGTTTGTTCTTTTCTTTTTTCTTCTTTTTTTTTTTTTTTTTTTTTTTTTTTTTTTTTTAAGACCATGGTGATTAGCTTTTCTATCTCCCTTTTAAGTTGTAGAATTTGCTTAACCTTTCTTTGGATTAACTTAGCATTAGGTGTTTAATTACTGAAATTTCTCAGGTGTGGGCAATTTTTACTATGCTACAAATAAACACCATGAGTCAATATTGTTTTTTCCTCCCTCATAAAGCTCCCTTGTTGCTGAAAACTGTTAATATTTTTCAAGATTATACCATGACCATATTTGTATAAAAACCTTTTACTGAGCTTGAAATTCTATACCAAATACCTATGTCTTTGAAAGACTGGATTCTTCAATAAAATATGTTCGTCTTTAATATTAGAATTTTCCCTTTCTTTAATGGAAAGATATTCAGTATTAATGCACATTACAGGATGATTTTGTCAGGTACCTGTTCCCTCACATTTAGTTTTAGAGAAAACGTACAGGCTTTTTGTTTTGGTGTTGTCATTTTTTTAACTTTTTATTTATTTATTTTAAGAGCAAACGTGGAGATAAGACCTTGGGCAGCACCAGGAATTGGCACCTCACAAGGTGTATAGGGCATCTTAGAGACTGGGAAAAGGGGAGTGAGGGAGTTGGCAGCCCTGAGCTGACATATGGACCCTCACAGGCTATCAGCAGATAAACAATTTACAGCTGCCCTGAAGCTATGCTAAATGCAACCAAATGTTTAAGTTTCGCAAACAGAGATGAGTAGATAATTGCCTCTATAGGACATGACCTATTTCCTTCTTCACCACCCACTCATGTCCACACCTCCTTTCTCACCAAATTATGTCTCAGCTTCTCCCTTTGTTTCCACAACCCTGGTAGTATTCAGCTACTCTGTCCTCAGCAGTAGTGTTGGTACATTGTTTCCTCAGTTTTTCTCTGACCAGCTCTGGGAAGCTCAAGGGAACCTGTGCTCATGGTGCTCAGTGCTGTCCCTTTGCCCCTGCCTCCGTGCTGTCACTTTTCTTGCTTTTGATAATGAAGGTGCACAAGCAGATCACAGGCCCCTGAGTAAATTTGCTATGTTCAGCTTTGGGCCCCTCAGTACAAGAAGGACATCAAGGCCCTGGATCACGTCCAGAGAAGGGCTATGAAGCTGGTGAAGGGCCTGGAGCATAAGTCCTGTGAGGAGCAGCTGAAGGAACTGGGGGTGTTTGGTCTGGAGAAGAGGAGGCTCAGGGCAGACCTCATTGCTCTCTGCAACTGCCTGAAAGGAAGGTGTGGGGAGCCAGGAGTCAGCCTCTTCTCACAGTAACTAGTGATAGGGCTAGAGGGAATGGCCTCAAGTTGCACCAGGGGAGAAATTTCCTTTCTGAAAGAGTGGTCAGGCATTGGGACAGGTTGCCCAGGGAGGTGGTGGAGTCACTGTCCCTGGGGGTGTTCAAGGAAAGGCTGGACATGGTGCTTAGGGATATGGCTTTGTGGGTGACATTGGTGGTAGGGGAACAGTTGGGCCAGATGATCTGGGAGGTCTTTTCCAGCCTTTGTGATTCTTTGTGATAAATGATGAGCTTAGGACACATTAAAACGCGTATTTTTGCATGCAAAAATCCCTTTCCCATCTAGTGCAAGTGTTAATCTTCTGGTTTTCTGTTGAAGTCTCTGGCCATAATCTGAAGTCCTTGTTTTCAGTACCCTGCTGTATAGGAAACCTACTGAACTAAGGCTCTGTCCTTACCCACAGAGCTGTCTCCTGTCAAAAGAGAAAGATGGGTTGGCACAGGATCAGATGACACAACCTTGTCAATCATATTGGAGAGGGCACCTGACCCAGCATGTAGGCCCATCCATCTTGTCAGGCTATTTTCTGCAGATACACTTTCCTACCATTTCTAAATCAATCACCACTTCCCTAGGTGAGATTTCTAGGTAGTGGACTTAAAATTCACAAAAGGGACACTGCTGGAAAAGTGCTTCTGCTAGTGGATGCTGGCAAAACTCTCATTGGTGAAAGAAAAGCAGCTAGTTTTAATTTCATGAGGTAAAAAGGTAACTCTGGTCTTGGTGCCACCAAACACCCCCATTGTGAAACCTGGGTAATATTGAGTGCAAGAAACACATGTTAATTGTACAACACTGAGGTTGTTCAGCTGAACTGCAAGAAGTCATGAAATTACTTCAATTGAAATATCATTTGTCATCACAATTTTACAACACATGTTGCAAATAGGTAGTCAGACTTCAGAAATTTGTCATGTTTCTGCCTAAAAATTCAGGACTACAAGTACTGCAACTTATGAACAGAGTCAAGCCACACAATAAATGCTCAGCAACAGCAATATATCTGTGCTGGCCCCATGTCAAATGTCCTCTTGTAAATCAACTGCACAGGGGCTCCCCTCTTCTGGAAATCAAGTTAATTATTGTATCAGAAAGATTCCTGCACTCACAGCCAAGAATCCCAGCTGATATAAGTCAGCCTGCATGATATAACTGTCAATGAAGCTCATCTGCTCACCTACAGAGGACTTTGTCTTCAAGTTTCAGTGTTCTGACTTAAGGCTGCTGAAATTTTCCCATTTTCTGGTTTTATTTAACTGTTTTGATGTAAAATACACAATTTTCTCTATTCTTCTTCTTTCATTGAATTTATTTGGAGTTGAAACAAAAAAAATGTTGTTGTTTTTTTTTTTTCTTCATTACATCTATTTACACTATCTTACTTGGAACTGGATATTCACAAATAAATAAATGAATAAATGCAGCAGAGGCTGATGTTGTAGCCTCAGAGGCTTTGGCTTTCCTTGAGATTAGGAGAAGTCAACATTACTTCTACTGGCCTCAACTAGGTGCTTGTGTTAATCCTGTGCCAGTTTCACTTTCATGAGGAAAGAGCAAATTTGACTTGAAGTGAAAAAAACACCTCTCAAAATTATAGCTTTCTCTTTTTTCTCCCTGTTTCCTAAAGAATGCCTAGTCCAGAAACTCCAGATTGCTATGACTAAGAAAAGATAGCCCAGATATTCTCAACTTCTCTTCATTGCTAAGGACACAGAAAACCTTGACAAAGTTTTCTAAGTGTGACATCAAGAGACTCTTTTCAACTTGCAAGCCCTTAGACTCTGCTGAGCTCAAAGAAACAAGGACAATGTATGTCTGGCTAGCATAGAGATGTCCCCCAAAGACTATAATGTGGTGGTGGCTTCTGCAACTACATTTGCTATTAAAATTAGAGAAAAGATCAATATAATTTTCACAAACAAGTTTCACTTCTAGATCTCTGTCTAAGGAAGGTTTCTCTCTCTCCCAGTCCAGATCTGGTCTGGGAAGTTTTAAGAATAAAACAAAATAAATGAACAGAAACCTGTCTCTCTGCCTTTCAGTGACAGTTCTGACCTGCAGGATTTCATCTTGGTAGATCATCATTCTAAAACAGCAATTACAGTTCTGTGCTTAACTGAGGATACCCAGGTATAATATAGTCCCAGGGTAATTATTATTTTTAATTTTTGAAAACTGAACAGTAAATGCTGTAAATAAAAGGTAATATAGGGATTTGAACATGAAAAAATCAATACATAATTATGGAGCCAATGAATTTAAACTGTTGCCAGCTACTGAGATTTTCAATTAATTCCTCCTTTTTTATGCGGGTTGAATTTTTAGTTCTAGTTCTTCTTAAAAAAAAAAAAAAAAAAGTCATCATTGTTATTGCTGAAAAAACTTCCTTGTCTCCTCTTTGTTGGATTTTGCATGGATTATGGTGGCATGTCAACTGATGGACCTTAGATCTTTCCTGAGTTGTTGGCACTTTTCCACTCATCTCAGCAGCAGGTCTGCATTGATCAAAGTAACTTCTCTGTGTTAGGCAAAATTAGGTTGCATGCATATATTTTGTCCTCAGATAGAGATATATTTGCAGCTGGTCCCCAGGAAGAATCTGTCTTCTCTTTAAAAAGACTCTACACCGCTGCCACAAACACAGCAAGTGTATAAGTATTAAATATCCAGAATTTAAAGATCCTTACCTTGAATTTGGATAGATCCTCAAGGAGATATCAGAGTGCAGGGCTAAAGACAGGTGCTATCTTCATGGCAGTGCACAATGAGAAATGTTTCTGTGGTTAGAAGCACAGGAAATTTCTCATAGCATCTTGCAAAAAAAAAAATTAAATTAAAAAAAAAAAAAGTGTTTAATGTGTCATACCTTAAAGGCTTAGCAGAGTCTCTTACAGAAAATTAAAAGTTTCAAAAACATTGTCAATTATACTTCTATAAGAAACTATCATCTGCAATGAGTCTGCAATGAGCTATCCTATATATCCCACCTGATTGTGGGTGTGTGCATGGGCATTAGAGAATAGGGGGAAAATAAAGGGGGGGGGGGATTTTACTCTGCCCATCTTATTCATGACCACTTTTGGATTTTTAGATGTAAGTTATATTTTGCTTGAGAATTATGCAGTTTTGCTTACATCAGTTCCTCCATCTATACTTTAAATGAATATAACTACTTAGTGCTCTGTCCTATGATGCATCACAGAGATAAAACTGCAGCTCATGCAGACATATATGAATTAGTTTTAGGGTAAGGGATGCAAACCGAACACCTCTGAGAAGAGGGGGAAGTGCCTGAGCAATTGGCTTGCACTGAAATCCCTGCTGCCCCAGTTATCAGCAGTACCTATATTAGCATTATTAGGACTGAATTTATCTGTAGCTCCCACACACATTGCAGCACTCTGGCTTTGTCCAGTGCTTGGCAGGACAGGACAGGTCAATGCTCCTGCAATCTGTATGTGCAAAAGTTGTGGTGATCTTCCCTTGCTCAAGTCTATGAGACATGCCTGCTGAATTTGTTAGATGAATGATCAACCCAGGCTAAGCAGCTTTTCAACTATGATGATGTAAGGATCAGAGGATCAGTGTGAGATGTTGTGTCAACAAGATGCCACCATATGGAGAGAAATGTTTTCTTGCAGAGGGAGAAATTTTACCAATCCTTTTCATCTAGACCTCCTTGCCATAGAATTGAACAACTTGAACAGGCTTTCATGACATCCAGGTAGAAGTTTGTTGTTCAGATCATACTCAATATCTGAAAATATTTGGGGAATATCATCAGAGTTTGTTGCATTTAGATGTGTTTTTTTTTTTTTTTCTGCAGCCAGGTCAGGAAACAATTATGTTCACAGATGATGTGCCTGAAGGTTGCACTGAACAGCAGGACCAGGGATGGAAAAATACAAGACTTAATATCACACTAACACTTTTTATATCCTTTGCACAATCACAGCTGCCCTCCTAATCATTTCAATCTGGGCCAGCTTAATTGGAACCTTCCTAACCATGAGTCAGCCTTTCACGTTTTCTGCATCTTTGCTAATTAAGAGAATTTTCACCTTTTATAGTCACTTTAGTATTCAGAGCAGTCTGCCGTGGGCTAATTACAATCATTGAGTGATGGCTTTAGAATTTCATGTTTGTGATGACACTTTATCACATTAAATTGGAATCCCATTACACTTCTTAAGCTATGAGTGATAGACAAGAAAGTCATCTCTATGCAGGGTATTAACCACCATGCAAGTTTGGGCTGATATTAGGCTTCTACCATGTTTTCTGCAAGTAAGTGCATTCAGAACCACAATCTTTTCTGCTCTTTGGCTGAAGAGATCAGAAATCCATCAGATTCCTGATAAAAGAACTCAAAAAAAATGAGTTCAACATCCATGGTACAACCTATTTACTTTCATCCCACAAATGCTGTTGTTTTGTGTGATTTGGGAGAAAGGGATACCAGGGTACTGAGGGGCTGTGAGGAATGAAACAAGGCCATATATTCTTCATGGCATTGCTCCTCCATTTCCAAATCCATGGCATTTTAAGAGCTTAATCACTGATGCTGTGTGGAACATTCAGTCCCCTTGGGCTGAAGGAGCAATTATAGGAGCTCAGTCTCACCACAATGCAGTCGTTGCTTCTTACAGTCAGTGTTGTGTAACAGCTTAGAGCATCTTTCTCCCTGGCTCTGTAAAAACTCCTGCAGTGGCTCTCAGGGGCTTCCCAGTATTGATGCTTCTCTGAAGCAACCCCTAAGAGCCCTCAAAGCTGCAAACCAGGACAACTTGATGTTAAGGCCCTGAAAATACATCTTTGCTTCTTGGCCAATAGCTTTGCTGTTTATCAATTTAGCTGGTTCAAAAAAAGCTGGAAAGAGCCAAATCAAGGCATAAATTACAAGAAACATCACAAACTAATCAAGTAAGCATACTTTACTTAGCCTCATTCTACACTGTGCAAGGAAATATATTTACTGAATTCAAAATCTGAACAAACTCATAGTCTTATGGGAAGTATTTTCCCACTGAGCAGTGCTGCAATGATGAGAAGAAAAGGCACCTTTGTCAGCACAGATGCCAAGGTGTGTCAGCATGGCACTGTGCTGGAGCTAGTTACTGCTGTTCAGGAATCAGACCAAGTTACCATAGGAGTAACATCACACTCTATAAGGATTCCACAATTTTCAGAGCTTATTTAGTACCTTTACACAGATCCTCTACAACTAACACTGGTACCTCTAACCCTGCATAGTTTCACAAGAATAAATATTCTGACTTTTTCTCATATCCTTCAAGCACAGGCTCACATCTCACTGGTTTCTGTGGGAGAGAAGCATGTGCTTATGGGCTTTGTTCATTTTGTTCATGCAGGATTTGGGGAGTTTATTTAACTGTAAGTAGCTGGATATTTAATTCCTGCTAAGGCAGCAATAAAGAACAGTTGCAAATGGGATTTGCTTTGTTCTTGGTTGAGGAAAAACTACAAAGCTAAAAATGAAATTTAGCAAAGCATATCATAAACATGCTTCTGTTTCTTCTTGGCGTCTTGTTAAAAGAGTAAATGTTTCTGGGTACAGATGGTAAAACTGAGGAAATAACTCAGAGCAAATCACATTTTTTTAAAGAGCCTTCATTTCAACTCATATAATGCTAGAGCCTGGTTTTCCTGATTTTCAGATAGTCTTGAAAATTTGCATTAAATGGTTTTGCCTGCCCAGGTAATAATGTCAAAACCAATGGTTGAGAAACTACAAATGTAAATTTGAAGCTTGTCACTTATGACTGCCTATATACATTAGCCTGATATTTCTTCTATCTGCAGATTGGGTAATTATTGCTCATATGTCTCCACCACTATCCTGTTGTACTGTACAGATGACAGAGTGTTCTAAATAGTTGACAAATACAACACCCCCTCCCTGTGTGTGTGTATATGTGGACCAGCTCAAATTCTTTCTAGGTAGTTTAGTTTTTCTGTGCCATGAGATTTTGGGAAGCAAGTGCTTTTCTTGTGTTAGCTCAAAGCCATGATATTTAAGGAAAAAATATTTATATGTGAAAGGTGGTGGTGTCAGCAGAGACTGGCAGAAGCAGATTTGAACAAATCTCTGAAAAGTACTGTTAAGGATCTGCTTTCTTAGGACTACTCTATATAATGTGCAATTGTGATGATACAGGACTGCTGTTCCAGAAAACCACTCCAGACTCCACCATTTCCTGAATAGAGATTCAAAGTTATGCACCATTACATTACAAAGATGCCTGCTAATGCACCACCATATGTCTGGAAGTTATCACTCCTAATCATTTTCTAGAGTACATCTTAAAAGAGACTATTTCTGAAGGAGTTCACAGCCTGCAGAGTATTACTAAATCTATGAATGCATAAGGAAGGGGGAATCTCACTCCCTTTGTACATATATAATGTCAGCCAACAAAACAATTAATAGAAACTGAGAGGAGTAGATCTATTTTTAGAGCTTTAATTTTCTTCTTCTTCTTCCTGGCAATTATCCAAATATTGGAGGTTGCAGTCATTTCCGATGGCAGGAGAAATCGATAAAAAATTCAGGTATTTCTTCAACGTCCTCCTCTCTCGTCTCCAGGCAAGTGAAAGGCATTGGCTCCCTGAATGCATCAGGAAGCAGGCAGGGGGGAGCACCTTCTCTGGATCACAGAAAGTCCTTGCTTCTCCTTGGGTTCTAACCAGGAAATTTTTACATAGGTGGTTTTCAGAACTGTTCTCCCAGTCTGGTTGTACTCTTAGTTATTTTTATATTTGCATTCCCAGAGCCGCCTTCTGCCTTGCTATCTGTCTTTCCCTGCTACATAGAGCTTCAAATACTCCAAAACAGTTAAACTGCCCCTTCCCATATAAACTGCTCATTCTGGATTGTGATGGATGGATGAAGATGCATAGGTTGTTTCACTCCATGGTTCAGTAAGTGAGCTACATAGTCCATTTTACTGTCTCAGTCTTCTTTCTTCCTTTTCCCCTGAGGCATATCCTATGTGATCAGTTATGTAATGAGGCTGGGGGTAAGAAAGAGGAAATACCAAGATCATCTCCTGAAGTACATGGCATGATTTGTAAGGGTTAGGCTCAGCCACACAACATTGTCCTTGGCTCTGAGGTCAACAGAAAGAAACCCTTGGCCTCTGAGAGCTCTGAATGAAGCTGAATTTAAGGATTGATATTTACAAACAATTCAGTTCAGAGTTGCATCTGGGATATACTATGCTACACCCACCAAGCAAAATAATTAGTCTTTCATTAAAATTATTTTCTCTTCTAGCAGCAATGCTTTGGTTATCGCTGTAAATTAGAACTTATAACTGTGATCATTAAAAGCAGTCACAATGCCACACATTTCCCATCCACATTCAGCTGCAGAGATGACAGACAACTTTTTAAATGAGAACATATCTATTCCTATGTATAATGCACTGTAACATCAAAACTCTTCCCCAAATCAATTTGTACAAGAATGGAATACAAATGAGGATCACTCCATGTTTTCTTGTATCCTTATAATGGAAAAAGTTTAGTTTACAGAGAACATAATTGGTAACAACTAACAGTATGGTAGGATACAATTTTGGGGTTCTTCTGTATGTTATTATTCTCTCATTTTTCAGACCTTTAATTCATACCCTGACATTCACACAGAAATCCTTCTTTCTTTAGGACTTCAGTGGAACATTTTACAAAACAAAAACCTTTAAGCAGCACAGTTTTTCCATGTCATCTTGCCCGTCCTGTTATAAATAGCTCATCTCCTCCGCATGAGGTTGCACTCATGTTCTTAATTAATTAGGTTGCTATTTTTAATTCTTCTGAGGAATCCCCAGAAGAATAGCCCTCTTAAGACCACAGAAGCATGAGGAATCTCCTGCTCATAAAGTTTAACAAGCAGTCCCTTGACAGCTGGTTCCTGGAAAAGTGATTCATGTGTTGACTTGCTAAAAATAGATGTAGCTGAACAAAAATAGAAGATCTAATGAAAGAGAAAACACACTGAAACGCTGATAAAAATATAAGCAACCTCCACAAAACACTAAGGGCACAAGGTAGCCAACAGCTACAGAAGTCAGGAAATGAGGCGGATTTTTGAAGAGATACCTAAAGATGGTGCCTGGCTCCCATTGAGGCTCAGTGTTTAGAAGCTTTTAAAAATCTAGTAGAAGTGTACTTTTATCTTTCTAAAGGCTTTGAAAAGCCTGGCTGTGCAGCACCTTTGAGATCACCTCATTACTGGAGTTCCCCAGCCTGAGAGAGCTTAAAAAGTCCAGTCTTTCAGAGCTTGTATTTTCACCACATTTGTACCCCTGAAGGGATATCTAATCAAGGACTTGAAAATCCTTAGATGTGTTTGAATATCCTGGTCATTCTCGTGTTAATAGGGAAACCCAAAAATGATGGAATTGCCTGGAAATAAAACTGAAAGAGACCAAGTTTCATTGTTTTTGAAGAGTGTGTTGCAGAAGGAAAGGGGATGCAAAGCTACTTAAAAATGAACTCATTTTTAATATTATAAGGTATAGTTTCCCCTGTTGATGCATATAAAGGCAACCTGAAGAGTCATTTATATATATATATAATATATATAATATATATGATATGTATATATTACATATATATATAAATTTTGACAGAATTCCTTTGATGTCTCAACCTTCTACCTTCACTTAGCAGGAGGGAAAGTTTCAATCCTGTTCCTTAGATCCAGGCAAAGGCTCACTGAAATAGGTCACCTGACATAGGGCCCTCTCCAAACTGACCCACTTCCATGATCAGCTACTGAAAGCCAGTAAGTCTGTACTCTGAAGTTAAGTCCAGGCAAAAATTTAATCCTGATGATACCTCCATTTAAGTGCTCAGAATAAAAATACTTTGGAAAATGCTCAGGAAAAGCCTGTGGAAATTGCAAACAGTTGGAGCACAGGCAAGGGGTATGCATAGCTGAGAAGGAATAAAGTTCTCTTTATGAAAACTCCTCCTACATGAGCCAAAAAAAGTGAAGCCTTGTAGGTTAAAAGACTGGTGCCTTTTTAATATTCAGGTAGCACATTGCCCTCCTCCCCTTGGCCCTGCAGGTGCCCTGCATTGTCCTGACAAGTCTCAGGTCAGCAGAAATTGTTTCCAAGATCTCTCTGGTGACTTAACAGTATTCAACATGCAGGTGCAATCTTCAGCTTTCACTTTAAAATCTCAGTGCTGCTTGTCAGAAACAAACCACAACCAGAATTATACCCTAAGTGGAGACAATCTGGACCCTCATACAGTTTGTGCTTATGACTTATATTTGGAACTTTGGGAGCAACTGGATCTGAATGTTTGATGAGAGAAGCTGAATACCACATAAATAAGAGCAGAACCAAGAACATCAAGTAATTGAATACCTTCTAGTTGAGTAAGACACAGCAACTGAGATAATTTTTCAGTGCAACTTGAAATTCAACAGAATTTAAGCAAAGCAAAACAAAACAAGAGCCTATTTTTTAATCAGATTAAGTGGACAGTTAAGAGAAAACTTTCTCTATAACACTACACTCAAAACTATCATTAAGATAGTTTTATTAAGATATTTCTACAGGCATCTCTGGCATAATTATCATGATAAACTAAAACCTTTGAAATATGAGGGGGCTCTGCAATCCACAGGGATCTGCAAAACTTAATAACACAATAAATACATCCACAGGGTTGTTAGTAATGCAAGAGAAAAGTTATAATTGTGCATTGCTCCTCTTGTTATCATATCCAGGTACCATTAATCTCTCCAAAATCAATAGGAAAAAAAGAATTCAAAATTTCTATAGTATGTGAAGAGCCAGATCTGAGGCTTTGGATACAAGCATGCTAGATTTTTTTTAATGTGAATTTAGTAGCTGTGAAAACTGATGGATTGACAGTCCTAGAAATGTAATGCCTTGATGCAGCCAAAAAGATAAAGCACGAAATGCCAGATAACACAGTGAAGAATGTAGTGAGGAGATGAAAGAAGATACAGTAGATAACAACAGAATAGGAGGGTAGATAGCAACTGAATAAGAGGACATTTTTAAACTGTTAATCTGCATGAGCTGCATCTTGGAACTGTAAGGAGTGCCAAGTGTGTACAGTGAATTATTTTGTCCTGTGAGAGATTATGTCTGTCTGAAAGATTTTCATGTACTTCTTACTGTGTACATTTCTCTGTGTTTGTGCATTGCCCATGGTGTTGTATTTGCACAAATGCTTTTGCATTGTGGTAAGTAAAGTACAAATAGTCTGCCTAACCCTGAAATAAGGTTCTTCTAGCTAGCAGCTTTGTTTTGGTAGCTGTTGAAATTAATTTTTCTGCATAGAAAGGTGTGTTTATTTATGTAGTGCCAGTGCAAATGTCCCTTGACCTGAAAGAAATGTCTATCTGCATGGGGATGTGCACAAAGTCAAGGCCATTTCTATCTTTGTGTGAAGAGATGCTGAGAACTCAGTAAGTTTCTCTCAGTAAGTGAGGTGAGTATAGGTATGTCTTACATTGCTTTGCACTAGCAGTTTGACCTATGATGTCTTCCCTGTGTAAAGTTTGAATTATCAAATACTAAATACAATGATCATCAGTAACATCATTCATTGGAAGACTCCTTGGCTGAGTGTTGTGAGGTTTGCAAGGCAGTGATAGAGGCTTTTAACAAGAAGTAGAACTGGTAGGATTTTCTGATCAAATGCAGTAACCTGTCTCCTCTGCATCAGCTCAGCATAAAAACCCATTTGATGGTGATTTTCAATACCTTATGAGTTACTGTACAAATGTTTGTTTCTCCATCATGTATTGGTCAGGCTCTATAGCCAAATGGCATATCTCAAGTGGTGTCAATGTGGTGTATTTGTAAGTTGCCCTTAAAAAAAGGGTCACAGGACCATAAGATCCCAGGGGAATTGCATTGATATCATGGGAGCAGTAGCCTAACATCAAGCCAGTCAGGAGGCTCAAATTACAATGTCTAAAGGAAGTGTGCAATGACAAGGAAAAAATTTTATCTCCCAAGGACATGAACTGAAACAATTTAAGGTCAACAAATTGAAACAAAATATTTTGACATTGAAATATTAAAATGCTCCATCCCATTTGAAAAACAGCAAAAAGAAATATTTCTAAATCCATCTCTTCCAGGATTTAAGAGTAAAATTAATAATTACTGAGTGATAAATAACAACTCTAATACTAAAATTCAACTTTTTATCCTGATTTGTAAGAAAGCAAACATCGAAAAATCAGCATTTTCAAAAAGAACAGGAATTGGTTGGTGTAAAACTACAACCTATGTTACCATTAGTTGTGCAGCAGAGCCTGTAGGGCTCAACTGCCTAGGCTCTCTTGAAACAAACAAACAAAAAAAAAAAAAAGATTAGAGGAAGGCAGCTACAATCCCAGGGAGGGCAGATGGATAAAGACACACAGAGTAAGGTAGAAGAAATAATGAGACGGTGCTGGTAATAGCTGCCTTTGAAATCTGCCACAAATTTAAGTTAACAGATTTACAATGGATTTATTTTGGCAAAACAAACAAGCAAACAAAACAAACAAACAAAAAACAACAACACGGATTCAACCCTCACATCTCCCTCTTACTTTCATAATTGTTCTAGGTTTTCTCTTTTGACAAGTGGAATTAGACTATGCTCAACAGACACAAAAAGAAAGAAAAAAAAAATTGCAGAGATAAAGGAGCAAGATCCCATTTCTGCTCTGCCTGAAAGCCTGGGCAAGGAGCACCATGTGTTTTCCCATCTGTGCAGCAGTTCTGCTGATTGCTCTGGATCAAAATTTAAGTGAGGAAGGACACCAGGGATTTTATTTCAGAACATAGTGATGTACAACATAAGCAAGAAAAGTTTCAACGAAATTTTGCATCCCTATTCTTGATTTTCCACCACAGAGATAAATCATGGATGAGCAGCCTCATGTTTTATTGCAAAGTGTAAATAAATGATTCATTTATTTTATATGTATATCTATATATATTTAAACAGCTATTTGCAATCAAATGATAGGTTCTACTAGCTCATGACCCAGAGTTTAGTTCATCCTCCATGAGGATGAAAATCTACAGTATGAATCAGCAAAAGGCTCTGCTTTCTCTGCACATACATTGCAAAGTGTGACATTTTATGCATCACCCAAAGTGAATATAATACTTACAGTAAAGAAGGAACTCTCAGTTTTCTGTTTCTGTGCTCCATCATTTTCCAATAATAGCACTGAGCATCAAACTGTCCAGTGTTTTAGTAAAATTGTTTAGATTACACTCTTATAAGAGTAGTGTGTCTAGTATTTGCTGAACAATGGTTTGTAAGACTTTATGTATGTTTGAATGCCATGCCCATCACTACAGTATAAAAAAATCATACTGAATCCCACAAAAGGAGGAGTAGTTTCATGATAGTTTTTTAAGACTTGGGTCCTTTTTGATATAGGCTGCCACATTTACTCATTTTATCACAAATTGTAATTCCCTTACCCTAAGGACTGTTCTACAACTTTCCTTAACTGTTGGAAATTCTCCCTTTGACTTCACCATGTTTCTATCACCTGCTACAGGTGAGGATGAGAATGAGCTGGTTCTGCTTCCAAAGTTATTGCTATTACTTGACTGAAATATAAATGACCACAGTCTGTTATATGGAGGTAGATAGATGGAACAGCAATACATCAAGGACAAATGCAAACATAATCCCCAGGATAACATCACTTTCCTCATTCTTATATTTGTTTATATGTTGTCTATGCTTTCCTAGTATCCATTCAGTCAGTATTGATATTTTCAGGACAAACAGGAGATAATGCTTTCTGATCTATTTTATTTTGAATTTTCCTTTTCTTTTTGAATATCAAAATAGGAGGGGAGGCTATGCTGCATTTATTACAGGTTGTTACATTCCCAACTCAAAACTCTTCAAGGTAATGTTTGAAGCTGAAACTTCAGTCTCATTAACATCATACATTCCAGTATGAAAGACTTGTCTTTTTTTTTTCTTTTCTTTTCTTTTTTTTTTTTTTCTTTCTTTTTCCTTTGGAGCTCTCTGTGCTTTTAGTTATGAAACAATGAGAATTTTGAAACATATGGAAGAGCTTGAAATGCATCCATATATTTAGCCAAACCACCTGCACATACAATGGTGATTCTTTTGATGATAATAAATTAGAAATATGTATATATATATAAATATATATATAGATTCCAATTTCATTCTATTTTTTTGATAGAATCTCATATCCAGTTCTATTTTCTTAGTTAAGACAAATTCCTCCTTCAGCAATTTATGTTGTTAGGAGCCCATGTGCAACATTAAGGTGGCAGTTTCCCGAAGGGAAAGAGTTAAAATCAGGCTTTTCTGTGTGTTTGAGCTAAACAACCCCACTGGCTTCTGCAGCTAAACTTTGTCTGACCTTGATCAGAATTGACAAGAGGTAACTGCTTTTAAGACTTCCAACCCAAGAATATAAATGTAAATCAAGGCTCCGTGAGAGCCTGGGATACTTCTGACCAAGGTTAGGAAATCTGCCTACCTTCCTAGACTCTACTCGTGCACAAGTGGGAGAAGTAGGCATTTTCTGGACACAATCTATTGTATCATAATGAAGGGGGGGGAGGGGGGGAGAAAGAAAGCAAAGCAGGAAAAATGAATTGTATCCTTAAAGCACCTATTCCTTTCTATTGATGAGGAAGGGAGGTTGGAAGGTCTAGATCTACATATGATATCAACATTGCAGAGGTGAGGTGAGGTGAGGTGAGGTAAGTCCTCTGTGATTCTGAAGGGATTTCTGTGGAGTACATCTCCTCTGAGGACAACAGCCAACAGACAGAACAATGGGTACAGCCAAATATCTGGAAAAACTAACTCTGCGGGAGTAGCAGGAAAACTACAAACATCAGGATGAGGCACAGGAGAG
>NC_140125.1:117070794-117126695 GCF_964035555.1 Netta rufina
GGAAAGAAAGAAAGAAAAGAAAGAAAGAAAGAAAGAAAGAAGATAAGAAAGAAAGAAAGAAAGAAAGAAAGAAAGAAAGAAAAAGAAAGAAGAAAGAAAGAAGAAGAAAGAAAGAGAGAAAGAGAGAAAGAAAGAGAGGAATAGAGAGAGAAGAAAGAAGAGTAGGAGAGAAAGAAAGAGAGAGAGAAGAGGAGGAAAGAGAAAGAGAGAAAGAGAAGAAGAGAAAGAGAAGAGAGAAAGAGAAAGAGAAAGAAGAAAGAGAGAAGAGAGAGACGAGAGAAAGAAAGAGAGATGAGAAGAAAGAGAGAGAGAAAGAAAGAGAGAAAGAGAAAGAAGAAAGAGAGAAGAGAAAGAAGAGAAAGAAAAGAGGAGAAAGAGAGAAGAGAAAGAGAAGAAAGAGAGAAAGAGAGAGAGAGAAGAGAGAAAGAGAGAAGAAGAGAAGAGAAAGAGAAGAAAGAGAAAGGAGAAAGAGAGAAAGAAAGAGAAGAGAAAGAAGAGAGAAAGAGAAGAGAGAGAGAGAAAGAGAAGAGAGAAGAGAGAAAGAGAGAAAGAAAGAGAGAAAGAAAGAGAGAGAGAAAGAAAGAGAGAAAGAGAAAGAGAAAGAGAGAAAGAGAAGAGAGAAAGAAGAAAGAGAGAAAGAGAGAAAGAGAAAGAGAGAAAGAGAAAGAGAGAAAGAGAGAAAGAGAAAAGAAGAAAGAGAGAAAGAGAAAGAGAGAGAAAGGAGAAAGAGAGAAAGAGAAAGAGAGAAAGAGAGAAAGAGAGAGAAAGAGAGGAGAAGAAAGAAGAGAAGAGAAAGAGAGAGAAAGAGAAAGAGAAAGAGGAGAAAGAGAAAGAGAAAGAGAGAAAGAAAGAGAGAGAGAAGAAAGAGAGAAAGAGAAAGAGAGAAAGAGAAAGAGAAGAGAAGAGAGAAAGAGAAGAAAGAGAGAAAGAAGAAGAGAAAGAGAGAGAAAGAGAAAGAGAAAGGAAAGAGAGAAAGAGAGAAAGAGAGAAAGAGAGAAAGAAAGAGAGAAGAGAAGAAAAGAAGAGAAAGAGAAAGAAGAGAAAGATAAGAGAAAGAGAGAAGAAGAGAAAGAGAGAAGAAGAAAGAAAGAGAGAGAGAGAAAGAAAGAAAGAAAGAAGAAGAAAGAAAAGAAAAAGAAAGAAAGAAAGAAAGAAAGAAAGCAAGCAAGCAAGGCAGCTTTGGGTTCGCATCAATAGCACCTCTACTAAACAGCTTGGGAAATAGCACAGGAACCACTCTCGATAGTTAGCTTGAAAACAGATATCTTATTGTGAGGGTGAAGTTTAATTGTGTGGGTGCAGGCCATTCCATGTTTCATGGCCTCAATGCCTTCGAGGCACACTTAATTTACTTGCACATAGGCAGTGTCTCTCCCTTAAAACTAACCAATATATATATATTTTTCATGTGGCCTAAATGATCCCCTCCAAGGACAAGTGTCATCTCCTCTCCCTTTAAGAGTGGTAAAATCAAATTGTCACATAAGCCATATACGGTGCTGGAAAGGTTTATTCTAGGGTAACAGTATAAGGTCTTTAGAAGAGATTTTACTATATCCTTGTACCACTAAGCAAACTACTTGTGATGGTTCTTTCTCCTTGTGCCACATTGTTTAATCGTATTGCTCAGTGCTTTCATTTGCTCTATTTCTTCTTCAGTTGGAAGCTTTTTTTTTGCTCTGAGTACAACATTTGCAATCTGCCTTTTTACCGTGCATGCAAAAAGTAGCCATGTTTTTACTTCTGAAAACTCATTCAAGGAGACAGCATCATTTTTGTACATGGTGTTCTCTGAGAGTGCTGTGCATCCTGCATGCTTGTTGGTAGCAGCTTAATGCTGTCATGGTCCTCCAGGGGCTTGTCCCATGTGGTTATAATTAACTTTTAATGTCTGCCTTCAGGGCAAAAACACTTAAGGGGTTAACCAGTTTTCTCCAAAAGAATGAATAGTTAAATGCTAACATACGTTTATCAATATATGCCATGATGTGAAGGAAAATAAGTAGATTTTTTTTCCTTCTGCTTGTATCATGGATTTGTCTAATTCAAAGTCACTTGCCAGTTTAGGAGCCAAGATTATCCTTTCAAGTCTTATAATATAAACAATCTTGCTACATTGCTTAACACAAGCTTGCTTAGTAGCTGAGTCAGTGTGAAGCTTTGTTGGACCAGACCTCGATGGCATTTCACCATTGCAAGCACTTGCAGTCTTTTATTCTCCCTTAAGTATATGTTTCATCATGCAGAGATCTAGGAGTGTGTCTTCGTACAAGGACATGCATGACTCTGTGACTAAGCCAGACAGACTGTACTTGTAATGTTGGTAGAGAGATGGGAGAAGTGATTATATAAGAATATAATTACCTCATCAACTAGCTCTTCATTGTTAGAGTGGGATTCAGTTTCTAAACACAGTAGTATAATGTCACTGAGACACCCTAGGGTATCCAATGTACTTAATGCTTGAAACGACATTAGACATCTATGTTTCCATCTCACCTTAAATATCACTGTTCAGAGAAAACACGTTAAACAGGTTTCAGCTCCTCAAACATAGATGTCTACTGCCGTTTTAGGCACTGTGGGCTATCCTGTGAATATAGAAGGCCTCAGGGCTCCTGTATATCCGGTGCTTGATACCCAAGAGCATCTCCAATTATTGCATATAGGAAGCTAAATTCTTCTTACCAAATTGAGACCATAAAATCTGGCATCTTTCTGTGGATACCTCAATGAACTCCAAATTAATTGTTGCGTATATAGGTTGCAGTCCATCACAAAAGTCTCTGGCTCTGAAGCAAGAGGTTTAGTGGGAGAGTTGCCTGGCTACTTATTCTGGAGTCAGTGCATCTGCAGTGAGCTCTCAGCACTGCATGGTGCAGACATGCCTTGAAGGTCTGTTCTGAGGCTGGAGTAAGCCAGTGGAAGAAAGACCAGTGCTCTAAAAGCATGCTGAGTAAGCCCACAAAGGGAGCTTGAACTTGTCAAGAAGCTGAAAGTTTGTTTATATATATATATATAAGTAAATATATATATATATATGACTTGCTTTGCTCCTGTATGCTTGACTGTGGTTTTTTTTTTTTCCCACTGATGCAAATCCTAGAAAATTTCAGAGAGACTTAATAGAGCATAATATAACATAAAAATATTTCCTCTTAGTTGCAAAAGAAGGTGAAGTCTGTGTCCAAAAAATCTCCAATAGTCTCCAAACTAATTCATTGTGCTCTTAAAGAACTTACAGCAGATTCAATTGTTTTAATGACAGACAGATACAACAACTGGGAAGATGCTTGCATAAAGCTTCATTTATATTCCATGAGAATTTATCTCTACAGTCTCTAAGTTATGCCAGTAATTTCACAGAATCACAGAATTGTCTAGGTTGGAAGAGACTTCAAGATCATTGAGTCCAACCTCTGACCTAACACTAACAAGTCCTCCACTAAACCATATCACTAAGCTCTACATCTAAAGTATTTTAAAGACCTCCAAGGATGGTGACTCCACCACTTCCCTGGGCAGCCCATTCCAATGCCTAACAACCCTTTCAGTACAGAAGTTCTTCCTAATATCCAACCTTAAACACCCCTGGCGCAACTTTAGCCTGTTCCCCCTCGTCCTGTCACCAGGCACATGGGAGAACAGACCAACCCCCACCTCACTACAGCCTCCCTTAACATACTTACAAAGGGTGATAAGGTCATCCCTGAGCCTTCTTTTCTCCAGGCTGAAAAAACCCAGCTCCCTCAGCCGCTCCTCATAATATTTGTTCTCCAGACCCCTCACCAGCTTCGTCACCCTTCTCTGGACTTGCTCGAGCACCTCGATTTCCTTCTTGTAGCAAGGGGCCCAAAACTGAACACAGTACTTGAGGTGCGTCCTCACCGGAGCCGAGTACAGGGGGACAATCACTTCCCTAGACCTGCTGACCACACTGCTTCTTAAGCAAGCCAAGTTGCCGTAGGCCTTCTTGGCCATCTGAGCACACTGCTGGCTCATATTCAGCCGACAATCCACCAATACTCCCAGGTCCTTCTCTGCCTGGCAGCTTTCCAACCACTCATCTCCCAGCCTGTAGCTCAGTTTGGGGTTATTGCGCCCCAGGTGCAGGACCTGGCACTTGGCCTTGTTGAACTTCATACGGTTAGTCTCAGCCCATCAGTCCAGCCTATCCAGATCCTCCTGCAGAGCTTTCCTACCCTTGAGTAGATCGACACACGCACCTAAAAAATTAGGAAGGCCAAAGCTCATCTGGAGCTCAATCTGCCTACTGCCGTCAAAGACAACAAAAAATCTTTTTACAAATACATCAACACAAAACGGAGGACGAAGGAGAATTTCCATCCTTTACTGGATGCGGCGGGGAAGCTTAGTTACAAAAGATGAGGAAAAGGAGGAGATGCTTAATGCCTTCTTTGCCTCAGTCTTTAGCGGCAATACTGGTTGTTCTCTGGATACCCAGTACCCTGAGCTGGTGGAAGGGGATGGGGAGCAGGATGCGGCCCTCATTATCCATGAGAACTGGTTGGTGACCTGCTACGGCACTTAGATGTGCACAAGTCAATGGGGCCGGATGGGATCCACCCAAGGGTACTGAGGGAACTGGCAGAGGAGCTGGCCAAGCCACTATCCATCATTTATCAACAGTCCTGGCTATCAGGGGAGGGTCCCAATCGACTGGCGGCTAGCAAACGTGACGCCCATCTACAAGAAGGGCGGAGGGCAGACCCGGGAAACTACAGGCCTGTCAGTTTGACCTCAGTGCCAGGAAAGCTCATGGAGCAGATCCTCCTGAGAGTCATCATGCAGCACTTGCAGGAGAAGCAAGCGATCAGGCCCAGTCAGCATGGCTTTATGAAAAGCAGGTCATGCTGACGAACCTGATCTCCTTCTATGACAGAGTGACGCGCTGGGTGGATGAGGGAAAGGCTGTGGATGTAGCCTACCTTGACTTCAGCAAGGCTTTTGACACCGTCTCCCACAGCATTCTCCTCGAGAAACTGGCTGCTCTTGGCTTGGACTGGCGCACGCTTCGTTGGGTTAGAAACTGGCTGGATAGCCAGGCCCAAAGAGTCGTGGTGAATGGAGCCAAGTCCAGTTGGAGGCCAGTCACTAGTGGCGTCCCCCAGGGCTCAGTGCTGGGGCCGGTCCTCTTTAATATCTTCATCGATGATCTGGACGAGGGCATCGAGTGCACCCTCAGTAAGTTCGCAGATGACACCAAGTTAGGTGCGTGTGTCGATCTGCTTGAGGGTAGGAAAGCTCTGCAGGAGGATCTGGATAGGCTGCACCGATGGGCTGAGGTCAACTGCATGAAGTTCAACAAGGCCAAGTGCCGGGTCCTGCACCTGGGGCGCAATAACCCCAAGCAGAGCTACAGGCTGGGAGAGGAATGGTTGGAGAGCCGCCAGGCAGAGAAGGACCTGGGAGTATTGGTGGATAGTCGGCTGAATATGAGCCAGCAGTGTGCTCAGGTAGCCAAGAAGGCCAACGGCATCCTGGCTTGTATCAGGAACAGCGTGACCAGCAGGGCTAGGGAGGTGATCGTCCCCCTGTACTCAGCTCTGGTGAGGCCGCACCTCGAGTACTGTGTTCAGTTTTGGGCCCCTCGCTACAAGAAGGACATGGAGGTGCTTGAGCGGGTGCAGAGAAGGGCGACGAAGCTGGTGAGGGGCCTGGAGAACAAGTCCTACGAGGAGCGGCTGAGGGAGCTGGGCTTGTTCAGCCTGGAGAAGAGGAGGCTCAGGGGTGACCTTATCGCTCTTTTTAGGTACCTCAAGGGAGGCTGTAGCGAGGTGGGGGTTGGCCTGTTCTCCCACGTGCCTGGTGACAGGACGAGGGGGAATGGGCTTAAGTTGAGCCAGGGGAGTTTTAGGTTAGATGTTAGGAAGAACTTCTTCACTGAAAGGGTTGTGAGGCACTGGAACAGGCTGCCCAGGGAAGTGGTGGAGTCACCATCCCTGGAAGTCTTCAAAAGACGTTTAGATGTAGAGCTTAGGGATATGGTTTAGTGGGGACTGTTAGCGTTAGGTTGGAGGTTGGACTCGATGACCTTGAGGTCTCTTCCAACCTAGAAAATTCTGTGATTCTGTGATTCTAACTTGGTGTCATCTGTGAACTTACTGAGGGTGCACTCAATCCCCTCATCCAGATCATTGATAAAGATATTAAAGAGGACTGGCCCCAGTACTGAGCCCTGGGGAACGCCACTAATGACCGGCCTCCAACTGGATTTGACCCTATTCACCACAATTCTTTGGGCCCTGCTATCCAGCCAGTTTTTTCCCAACAAAGCACGCGCCAGTCCAAGCCAGGAGCAGCCAGTTTCTTGAGGAGAATGTTGTAGGAAACATTGTCAAAAGCCTTACTGAAGTCAAGGTAGACTACATCCACAGCCTTTCCCTCATTCACTAAGCGCGTCACTTTGTCATAGAAGATCAGGTTCGTCAAGCAGGACCTGCCTTTCATAAACCCATTCTGACTGGTCCTGATCACCTGGCTGCCCTGTAAGTGCTGCGTGATGACACTCAAGATAATCTGCTCCATGAGCTTCCCTGGCACTGAGGTCAAACTGACAGGCCTATAGTTCCCCAGGCCTACCCTCCAGCCCTTCTTGTAGATTGGTGTCACATTTGAGAGCCGCCAGTCGACTGGGACCTCCCCTGATAGCCAGGACTACTGATAAATGATGGAAAGCGGCTTGGCCAGCTCCTGTGCCAGTTCTCTCAGTACCCTTGGGTGGATCCCATCTGGCCCCATTGACTTGCATACATCCAAGTGCCATAGCAGGTCACCAACCATTTCCTCATGGATAGTGAGGGCCACATTCTGCTCCCCATCCCCTTCCACCAGCTCAGGGTACTGGGTATCCAGAGAACAACCAGTATTGCCGCTAAAGACTGAGGCAAAGAAGGCATTAAGCATCTCCTCCTTTTCCTCATCTTTTGTAACTAAGCTTCCCCGCCGCATCCAGTAAAGGATGGAAATTCTCCTTCGTCCTCCGTTTTGTGTTGATGTATTTGTAAAAAGATTTTTTGTTGTCTTTGACGGCAGTAGGCAGATTGAGCTCCAGATGAGCTTTGGCCTTTTTAATTTTGTCTCTGCACTGCCTCGCAACATCCTCTTTTTTCTCCTAAGCTCAAGCCACAATTCTCTGTTCAGCCAGGCTGGTCTTCCAAGCCGGCTTGTCTTTGGGCACGTGGGGACAGACCGCTCCTGCGCCATTAAGATTTCCTTCTTGAAGAGTGCCCAGCCTTCCTGGACTCGTCTGCCCTTCAGAACTGCCTCCCAAGGGACTCTGCCAACCAGTGTCATGAGCAGTTCAAAGTCGGCCCTCTAGAAGTCCAATACAGCGGTTTTACTGGTCCCCTTCCTGGCTTCGCCAAGAATGGAGAACTCCACCATTTCATGGTCACTCTGCCCAACACAGTTTCCAACCACTACATCTCCCACCAGTCCTTCTCTCTGTTTGTGAAGAGAAGGTCTAGCGGGGCATCTCCCCTTGTAGGCTCACTCCAGCTGCATCAGGAAGCTATCTCCCATGCTCTCCAGAAACCTCCTAGACTGCTTTTTCTGGGCTGTGTTGTGCTTCCAGGATATATCTGGGAAGTTGAAGTCCCCCATGAGAACAAGCGCTGACGATTTCACAACTTTTGTCAGCTGCCTGTAGAACTCCTCATCAGTCTCCTCATCCTGGTTCGGTGGTCTATAACAGACCCCCACTACGATGCTTGCCTTGTTGGCCTTCCTGCTGATCCTAACCCATAAGGACTCAACCTTATCATTCCCGTCCTCAAGTTCCATGACATCAAAACTCTCTCTGATATTGAGCTACACCACCACGCCTTCCATGCTGCCTGTCCCTTCTGAAGAGCATATAGCCAGACATTGCAGCACTCCAGTCATGAGAGTGGTCCCAGCACGTTTCCTGATGGCAACCAAGTCATAGCCTGCCTACTGCACGATGGCTTCCAGCTCCTAACATGTTTGTTACCCATGCTGCATGCATTAGTGTAGATGCACTTCAGCTGGGCCATTACCTTCTCTCCCAGCCCTGCCATTGTTACCCCTGGCACAGCTCCAACAAGCCTTGTTTCAGCCCTGGCCCCCTTCTTACCTAGTTTAAAGCCCTCTCAATGAGCCCTGCCAGCTCCTGGCCTAGGATCCTTTTTCCCCTTAGAGATAGGGATCCGTCTGCGGCCATCAGGCTGGGTGCCGAGTAAAGAGCCCCATGGTCAAAAAAAACAAAACTTCTGTGTTGGCACCAGCCTCTGAGCCACGTGTTTATCAGGTGGGCTTTCTGTGTCCTCTCTGTACCCCTCTCTGTCACCATAGGGATAGACGAAAATACCACCTGTACTCCCGCTCCATCCACTAACCATCCCAGTCCCCTAAAGTCCCGTTTGATAGCCTTCAGGTTTCTCTCTTCGGTGTCATCACTGCCAGCCTGAACTATTAAAAGAGGATAATAGTCAGAGGGGTGAACCAGGTTGGGAAGCTTTCTGGCAATGTCCCTGACCCTGGCCCTAGGAAGGCAGCAGACTTCCCTACGGGTAGGGTCAGGCTGACAAATAGATCCCTCTGTTCCCCTGAGAAGGGAGTCGACCACAACAATCACCCTTCTTTCTGTCTTGGTGGAGGCAGTGCTGAGGTGTGGAGCCAACTTACTCGCCCTAGGCATCCTCCTGGGTAGACTTTCTACCTCTTCCTCACCTACCGGTCTCTCAAGCTCCAGGGCCTCAAATCTGTTGTGGAAGGGCACCTGGGAAGGTGGGGTTGGCACGGGGGCTTTGCCTGCGATGTCGAGCAGGGACCTGTTTCCATTCCTCCTCAACTCCTAGGTTCCCTCCCTCTGCCTGATGGTGACAGGGCAGGGGGTCCACGCCCACTTGGGGTGTCTCACCCCGGCACCTGTCCTTCAGGCTGGGCAGGGAGTTGCTCCACCAGTCTATCTCCTGCTCACACTCCCTGATATCCCTCAACCTCTTGACCTCCTCCTTGAGTTCTGCCACGAGGCGGACCAGGTCATTGACCTGCTCGCACCTCACGCACACAGTCTCTCTGCCCCCATCAGGTAGCAACAGGCTCAGGCACTCCCTGCACCTGGAGTCCTGCACCCGGAGACCTGTCCGATCCCCCATTCCACTGCAGAACGCGTCTGCCCTGGAGCCGATTGGCCAAAGGATATTTAAGGACATTTGGCAAGTGGCCAAAGGATATTTAAGGACATTTCCAACATTAACTACTCTATCTCCCTGCATTTCTTTGGCTGCGGAGAGAAACATGTTTCAGGACTTTGATTCATGATCTCTGGTGAGTGCAACAAAGAGCTGGCCCACCACCACTTTCTTTCAGAGCTTGCTGCACGCTTCACCCAGCCTCTCATCTGTGATAGCTCATAGCCTCACTGCTCATCAGTGGCTGAAGCTAATGCCAGCCTCTGTGATTTGGAGACCCTGAAGAGTGGGCACATTTTACCTTGCCTGGTATGGCACCAAAAACTTTCAGTAGTGAAAAAGTGGATTTCTAGGTTGAAAACAGCTGAAGCAACTGCAGCTAAAATCACCAAGATACAAGTAAAACATAGAGACAGAATGGAATTAGTTACATGGCTTACCCACTTCCCATCCATGTTTCTTAAATAACGACTCCAGCATGATCATCACCCCACTTTTAGAGATGGAGGGGTCCAAGTCACAAGTCACATTTTTGCTTAGAATTCTTGGTAAATTAGTAATACATGTGAGGTAAGAGTCAAGATCTGAGATCTTCAGCTGACCATGCTTTCAAGACTGTACAATGTTGTAAAGCAACATTTACTGGCTTCAGGCTGTTAATCTTCTGCATTGTCAGCCCATTCTATTGAGACACGTCTGAGCAACATTAACTTTTATACGCAGTCATTTCTCTATTGTTGACTTGATCTGATCTCAGTAGAGAGTTGCTGTCAGTATTCCTCAAAGAAAATGGGCTATGTTAAATACCTTTGACTAGTGCTTAAGCAAGAGCTTGCAGTCTTCAGTCAAACATAATTGCCTTTGCAAAAAGGAAAAAGTGCAGAGGAAAAGACCCTAATGCTTAGCTTATCAGGGGTTTTATAAGACACTAAATACATTTTTTCTATGTACTGTCTGCAATTCCAGAGTATGTCTTAGACTTTTGTTTTACAATGTCTGACCTAGTATCCAGGTCTTCTCCATGTCAAAGAGCAGCATTATGAGGTAAAGCCTCATAAACGATATCAGAACGTTGCCTCCAGTGTTTTTTAAGTATATAGTTACAAGCAAATGTCAAGGGCACACTGACAAGGTGTGATACCTTCCAGCTTCCAAAAGTGCTGCTGAATGATGGAGAAGAGTGAGGAGCCAGAGTACCTTCTGCACAAAGAAGTGCCTTTTATTTGAACCTGGCTACTATGAGCTTCACTTGAAGGCCACTGCTTCTTAGACACTCATCTTACAGAGAAGTATACTGCTCCCTGGGCTTGCCAAAAATCTTTAACAATAGAGGGAGCTCACCCAGGGTATGCACACACCCTTTTTCACTACACCTGGTAAATGATCCTGCATAAGTTGTCATATATTTTGGCCTGTTTTGCCTCTTCAGACTAAGTTCCGTATGATAGAGACAGCCTCTCTCTAGACTGTTTTGGTCTGCATCTAATATAGTGTAAGCAAAATCTTGAATGCAGACTTTAGGAGACTAAATAATAAAGGAATAAAATGTATATAAATATTTTTAATTATAAAAAAAAAAAAGTTCTTTAAAACTCATCCTGAAAGAATTGCATTTTGCAGTTCACAAGGAGCCACATAAAGTTATGATTGGTATCAATAAGTCTGTCCATCTTACTGAAAAGCTAGTAGACATCTTTTTCTCCTCTCAGAAACTGCAGAAACTTTCCTAGAACACTACAGCACTATATACATATCTATATATGTATTTATATGCGATAATAATGTACTACACAAAAGCAATTGAGCAATTGCATATCACTAGCTACCTGACTGCCAGGCCCTGTAAGTGCAGGGATCAGGGCAAAATTTTCAAAGTTGTTTACTCGAGAATTTTTTCAGATGTGCTTCAGCATTTTAAAGGCACAACACTCACTGGTTATATGGTTCTTTGCTCCTACCCAAGGAAAGAGCTCATTGACTTCACTGAGTCTTCCTAGCTGAAATCTGTAAAATGAGCACATTAATAAACTGCACATTTTGAAATTGAACGAAAAGTATCACCTACTGATCCTGTAGCTTGCATTGAAAGTATTTTATACATATATACGAGATGCATTTTTGCATTTTGTTCATATACAGTTCTTTTTCATTGCACGGTTATTCCACACTTGGATACACTTAACTTAAGCAGCACAAAAAGAAACCAATTTGCTGTTGTGAGGTAGACAGAGACCAATGGGTTTTCATCTGACCCATTGCATGTTACCTGAAAGCAATTTATTTCTGCAATAGAAAATGTCATCCAAGACATTTGCATTCTCTCTCTTCCTTATTTATGCAAAGAAAATATTTTAAATTACCAGTTATCCTCTGAAAAAAAAAAAAATTCAAAAAAAGAGAGCTGGCACACTTTTTTATGTTGTTTAATGTTCTAACATATTTTTAAAAAGACTAAATAAAACCCAACTATATTTATTAAGTAGATAATCTGTTTTCAGGCTGATGTACACTCATACACTGCAATAAAAGCTTCTTGGCTTATGTCTGATCTGTTCTCCTCTTTTTCTCTGCACACACTCACAAAATTTGATCCCCAGATCCTCGGCACTGCAGTATTCACCAATATTCACCACCAATATTCACACCAATATCACACCAATATTCAAAGTTTGAATAAAAGTAACTTACTAGCTAGCGAAAGGACTGTGTCTTTTTTTGGTCAGTCACTAGAAGGTGACAGAAAAACCTTAAACAGCAGTTCAATTTGGTCTTAGGATAGATCTGGAGTGGCCCTCTGGAAATCACTACAACATTGTATACAAATTTACACAGTATCTGTCTTGGTAAATTTGGTGCATGTTGGCTTATTGGTGTAGATAAAGTCCTAGAATTTATTCACAGCTGGATGTAGGCAGTAAAGTATGGCTATCTGGAACCTAGACATCACTGTCTGAGCTAATCATCCATACTAGATTTTATAGCCAGTGGAGAAAAATTGACATGGCTAAAAAGGAATAGCTGAAGGTGTTTAAAGAGTGCTTCCCATGATTAGTTCAAGGAGAGACTTACCCACTGCAAAAAGTTGGGTAAAACTTTTTCTTAGACTCTAATTTAGACATAACATTTTATTGTAGATGTACTTGAATCATGATTGTTGTTTGGAAGGCCAACATTCAACTTACCTAATATTAGCTGTATGAAAGATAAGCACTTACTCTGAGCTAGCCACATATGCTCCAGTTATCAACGGGAAAAGGAAAGTGTTTCCCCAAGATTATTCAGCCTCTTTTCAAACATTGCAAATATTTGAATATGAAGAATGATTTCTTTCCAATTCTCCCCTCTCTCTCTTGCACATAGTAAAATCACAGACTACTAGTTAGATTAGACTAGATCTTACTTAGGTGAGATGAATTTTTCTTCCTTCTGATATCCATGGAGTACCCAGCCAAGTCTGAAGTTTTCAGTAACATATTGACAAGTTGGATCACTGGGTTGAAATATCCAGTGATTTATAACAACTTCTGATAAAGTTGCTTCATCCCTATCCCATACTCCCCCCCCCAGAACAGCAACGACAACAACAAATAACAACATACCTTCTGTTACATAAGGTATGCTTTATTCTTCTTGCTCTTCTTCAACCATATTGTCTATTTCCCTGAGAACAGGTTGATCTGATGCATGCAAAAATAAAAATAAAAAAATATCTGATATATGTATACACACACACACATATATATATATTTAGTACTTTCTCATGGACTTCAGGCAGGTCTATTAAAAGAATGTACTTTAAATACCTGTATAATTTTAGCCAGATTTTCAGCTTCTCTAAATTATCATACCTCTCCAGAAATCAATGTAATTCTGTCTATTTGAACTAATTAAAGTTCTATCTCTATATTTTTTTTCCACTTTAGGGAACTTGGGAGCTTTTTTTTTTTGGTTTTCAATTAAATCTTTTCATCAGTGTAAACATCTGAGCATAGTAAAATACACACATGAGAAACAGACATATCGGTGGCTTCTATCATGTTAAACTAAATTGCAATCAAGAAATATTATATTTTTTCATTTCAGAATTGTTTGTCTACTTTCCCCCTTTGGAAATGTGGTCTTAACTAATACTTTTTGTGCATGATTTATTTATTTTTTTGTGTGTGTGTGTGTGTGTGTGTCTTTTCTTTGGGAAATACCCAGGGGCGGGGGGGGAGGGGGAGAGAAAGAAAAGAAAAACAAAAAGATTATAGAGTTTATAAGATGTTTCAACTTTTAGTAATTAAGCTCTGGTGAGCGTTGCAAGAATATTTAATACTGTGCTGCTCTATCTGAGGAGGATCGGGAGACTTGCAAGGAATTACAAGAACATGATTTACAAAACAGAAAGCTCACATTGTCAAAGCATCCTCTGAAATGCTTTCAGATGGGAAAGTTTTTCTTAGCATTTCATTAGTAATAGGCAGCAGAGAGAGTCTCATGGCATTAAGGCTGTTTTGTTTTGTTTTGTTTTGTTTTGTTTTTCACTCCCATAGTTAAGAGTAACTTGTTGGCTTTTTTCCACCTCATGCTCGCTCTCACAGATGAGCATTAGAGAGAATTTGGAAATGGAAGGCCTTTCTGTCTGCTGCTAGCAGGGTCAATTCAGTGTGGCAGCTGCGAGCTGGTGACATAGACTTATATTGACACAACCCACTTTTTGCTGCAGAATCACAAAGCGAAAGCACCCGGGGCTCTTCTGCCTTTTTCAATAAGATACGAATTTTTGTCTTCCTTGTATTAAGCAGAGATCTGTCATCTTGACTTGTACACTAAATGGTCCATTCTGACTGCCTTGTTTGTGTCCAATCCCAGCCAGAATCTAGAAACATGTGTTAACATTCGGCATGTTTGGGGGCGAGCTAGAAGGGCCTGAGGCTAGACTCCCTGATGTCTGCTGGAGGGTAGTCAATAATCATTAGCCCTTCAAGTGGTAGATGCCCAACATAAACCGTATTTATTTATTTAAAAAATCTTTACTTTAAGCCACAGGGAAAGGCATTTTAGAGAGCACGGCTCCCCTGAAGTAACGAAGCAGTAATAAAGACGTAGTGCCATGTTAGTGAGATTCTGGCTTATTGAGGGGGGCATGGGTTTTTAGCACTGTGTCATCAGCCAGAACAATGAGAAACTATTAAAAGTAATTAGCCCATGCACGTCTGTCACTTAAGTTTATCCCTGTGGTGTTAAAGAAGTGTGATTTGCCCCAAGACTTTTCTGATTGCCAACATCTCAGCATTAGCCACAGACCTAAACCTGCAGCTATGCTGGATGTTCAAATGTTCATTACAGTCAACACAAGGTAAATGAAGCTGGGCTTCTTAATTTTATTTTTGATGGAGTTCAAAGAAACCAAGTTTGTCCTAATTAAAAATTCAGAGAAACCGTGAAGCTTCTTATCTAACTGTGACTGTTTATGTGTGGATAGGTGTCAGTGGCAGGCCAAACATTACTGTCATTTATATTTGCACTCATCTTGGTGTGAGTGGAGTGGAATGGTGTTGATGAAGAGACTTATTTACAGTACTTATTTCTATTTCTATGTTTTTCTACTGCACATGTATATCAGAAATTTTAAAGTATAAAGTTAAAGAAAAAAATCTAATATAAGAAGGTGAGTGTGTAAGATATGATTCAGTGCACCTAACATTTGAAGTCCCAAACTGGGCAAATAGTTTTAAAACTGGGCCCCTTTGTAACTGATGTAAAGAAACAAGTACTTCCAGAGGGCAATACAATGCATCCTAAAATAAATGAAATAAGTTGCCCCCTTGAGGTAACTACTGATGTCCTTTGGCTATGTAGGGATCTTTGATCTCTAGCTGAGATTAGTTATCCCACATTTAGATAGCTGAAATCATATGAGATGATTCCCATTGGAAAAATGTAAGAACTCTCTTATGGACCATGTCCAAACTAATGTCATCATCAGTCAGTATCAATTGTTTCAGAGAAAATGAAACAAAACAAAACACAAAACCAAACCAAACCAAACAAACAAACAAAACACAAAACATCAGCAATAAGATCTATGGTTTTATCTGCTTATACTTTAACATTATTATATCCTCTACCAACATTTGAGCTTTAAATTTTGCATTGTCAAAGCTAATAATCTTGTCAAAATTCTTAGAATTGTTTGCATAGCATCAGTGAATGTGTATTTGGCATTTTAAAGAGCCCATTTCAGCAGTATATTCAGTTCAACAAGCCTATCTATAAGTGAGTCTCAGTGAAGCCAAAGGGATTATACACATGCCCATGTTATTTGCTGAACTGGGGCATTAATCTTTAATATTATTGCTTTGGTTGTCCAGCTGGATGAACAGTCTGCAATTAGTTACCCTAAAATAACCGCATATGCACTGACAGATTCAATATCTTCTCTAATAAGTTGGAAAGATGGGTCCTAGGCTGAGAGCTACCAATAAGCCGCTGGCAAATGACCTAGGAAAGGAAGACAGGCTTATTTGACAGTAGGTTTCGTTATATTCTCACTTTAATACCATACTTCTTTTGAACAAGCCTCATGTTTAACAAGACTTGGTGTGTAGCAGTTTTTTCACATACGGCAGAAGGGCATTGACACATGTAGAGCTGTACATATCCAGAGCTGACATATCTAATTTAGCCTCTAGTTGTATTGGAAGGAACAACTTTTAATTTTTTTCTGAATATTTCCAAGCTTTCCACCTCACCCTTTAATATATAAACTGTGTGGACAAATTATTGTTAAATGGTCTATATTGATTTTATAAAAAATCATACTGAATCATATGCCACAGAATCATACAATATCATGAGCTGGAAGAACCTACAAAGTATTGAAGCCTTCTCCTATAAGGCCTTAAAATTGCCTTCTTTCATCTGTTCTACAGTACAGTCTATTGTAGTTGTACCTTGAAGAAACATAGTGGAAGAAAGGCTTTTCTTCCACATGTTTCCACCTAAGTAGCCAATTTTTCAAATGTGAATCCGTTACACCAACTTTTAGATGCTGAAATTTCCATGTCCAGTTAGGTGAGTCATTATGACCTCCATAGACAAGCACAGAAGACAGGTATTTTTAGATGACAGGACACACCCTTTAAAGGTACTTCATATAGTTGAGAGGTATCCAGAAAAAAATGATATGGTTTTGCTTTATTTTATTTCCTTTTGTGCCATTTTATACTTTTTTTTTTTTTTCTTTTTTTCTGTAGTTAGTTTTAGTTTTGTTTTCCCAACGATCTTTTGGTTCTTTTCCTTTTTTAAGCTAGTAACAGGCTGTGTTTTCAAATCTTTCACAGTTTAATCCTGTTTGGTCCTTTTGGTCCTTGTCTAGAACCACTAGTACTTTTTACCTAACTCTAACTTCCGTCTTACCATTGAAGGAAGGCTTAAAGAAGCACCTCTAGAGAAGAAATACCATCGTGCATATCTATTCTAAGATGTGCTAGAAGATGAATTGCCTCTGCAATTTTGTCTCTTTTCCAATGGACTTTAGACTGAATCTAGAGGTCTCTTACACATCTCAGTTCAGTTATCTAAGATGATTCTCATCTGCATTTAGTTGTTTTATCTGCTCTGCAGGCAATAACTTGTAAGACTGACTGGAGAAAGAAAGGAGTGAATGTCCTTGGCAACTGCACACTTGGAGCATTTCTGACCTGGACTTCAAACACAAGGGCCTTTGGATTTCTTTTCCTGTATGGACTTGATTTTTTTTATGTGTTACTTGCTATTTATTCTCAGTTTTGTCCCTTCCACCTGTGATGCACAGCAGGAGATTTCGTTTTCTGATGGAGCATTTTCAATTATTATTCTGAATATTTTCACTGTGACCAAGCTAATCATCCTTTGCCTCATGGAAGTTCTTGGCAGCTGTTTTTTGTAGCTGTACTACAAAAAACGAGTGGTAACCATGCTCCTTGCAAAAGCCACTTTTCAAGGAAGCCCAGAATACCTATCTGCAGCAAGTATTGACAGACTGTTTTGAAGTCACCCTCGCCCCCCAAGCCAGTAGTAAAGTTTTGACAATGTGTTTGTGAATTTGAGTTAACTTAAGTTGGATAATGCAGTGTCTTTTAAATTTTTCTTTTAACCATTCCTTTAATGGCCATCTCCCTCCCATTGTAAACCATCTAGATGGACAGAGTGACAAATAGATAGATAGACAGGCAGCCTGAGCCATCAGGTGTTCAAATCTCCTGTAAAGTTTCTAGAGAGTACGTTTTAGGACTTTAGGCAGGGACCAACTGCATTACTTCTATGGCCTGCATAAATTAGATCAAATTACAGGATTTCAGTAGTGGTTTGTTTTGTTGTTTTTTGTTTGTTTGTTTGTTTGTTTTCAGTCCAGGTTCTTATTATTGTACTTTGACAAATAATTTCAATAAATGCAGGAAAATTAATATAAAAGAACAAGATTTTAAATATATATATATACATATATAAATATATATTTATCTAGTAGTCTTTCCTTTAAGATGTTTTGGACTTGTATTTTATGTATTTTCAGGGTGAAAGCAAAGCTTGGAAAATGCTAATTTCCTCAGCAGAGTGCTGCTCAGAGGTCTCAGACAAAAAGAAACAAGTGCCCTGCAAATCATCAGATATCACTAAGGTTTGAATAAACTTATTTGCTATATCCGTTCAGTTTTGTACTGTGAGAATACCTCCCTGCTTCTCTAGCTGTCTCTAGCTCTGAACCCCTGGAGCAGGAAGATACTGCCTTAAAGCTATCGGGATTAATTATAACCAACTAATACCAACTTTTTATTTACCCACACAGTTTTACAAAGGTTTATAGCACACCTGAAACAATCCCCAAATGTGAGCACATTTATTATTTAGGAACACTTGCTCAGATTATAATTTTAGTTCTTCTACTCACTATAAAAATGTCTACAGAATGAAGAATGGGGTGTAAGAAGACAGGAGAAACATCCCAGAAGAAGCATCTTACTGGCTCTAGGGCAGATAAAAAATAAATAATAAATAATAATAAAAAAATCCTGCTAGTCTTTATTTTTAATTTCTTGGCCAAAGCTATCCTTTTTTTTTTTTTTTTTTAAGGTTTTCATGGATTTCTCTTTATTATTATTATTATTATTATTATTATTATTTTATTATTATTTTATTATTATTTTATAATTTTTAATTTTTAATTATAAATAATTTAAAATTTATAATAATAATTTAAATTTTTTATTTATTTTATTTTATTTTATTTTATTTTATTTTATTTTATTTTATTTTATTTTATTTTATTTTATTTTATTTTATTTTATTTTTTTAATAAAATGTCCAAAACTCCTGAAAATATTAGGGCTTTTTAGTTTAAAGTATGGAGTTTGAGGTTTTTCAGAGCAATGTTTCAGGAGAAAAAAAAAGAAGCCCTTTATGTTTTTGTTGTTGTTGTTTTTCTGGTAGAAAACGAGGAGGCCCATCTAATGCTTATTTTTCTCCTATTCTAATCATCCAACCTTGAACTTTGTATTTCTTGGGTCTTCACTATACATCCCTGGATGTGTTGCTATCTCCCTGATACTGATTTTTCTATCCTAAAATTTAAAACAGATCAGATGTATTGTGCAATTAAAGTCAGCTGCTCTACTGATGATGAAGAATAACTAGCTCTGATCTAATGGTCTATTTAAATGTTAAAACATAGGAGCTGTCTTTTTCCCACTTTCTCTCTATGCTGAAGCATAACATGAGAAGGTGCGCAACCACATGTTCATCTGCTCCTCCTAGAATACCGGGCAATAGGAAAGACAGGCTGCACGCAGTGCAGCATCCATCAGGGTTGTTGATGATTGTCATAGTAGGAACAAAACATCCCTGTCCTGGAGGTGATCAGGCTGGTACAGTACACTTTCTGATCTGCAAGCATCACATGCTGCTGGTGGACTGTTTGGTCCAGAAGCATTTATCGTGTCGTTCATGAGCACAAATTACAGCATAACCAGCACTAGTCAAGACTTTCTATAACAAAGGTGATCATATATCTCTCATAATAAATTTAAGATTATACTATTGTACCTATGCATCTATCCACAACTGTACCTTAAAATAATGGGCTCATTTTCTCTGACATCAGGGTTACACATATCTTATTAAAATAAATAAAAGAAGAAAAGAAAAGCAAGCATTTCTTACTTTTACTTTGGTTAGTGTAGACTAGAAAATTCAAGTACTTGATCATACAAGACAGACAAACTATATTTCAAGCATCAGAGGCCATAATCCATCTCCTTTTATAGCCTGACTTTCTCTCCTAGAGCAATAGTTGAATGTGAATTCACCCAGTGTTGTTTTCTAGCCAAACTGTAGTTGCATCCATAATATCACATGCTTCTTTATACTCACATGCCCCCAGCTTTTCCACTCTCCTTCCTAAATGTCTTGCCTTTGTACTTAAACAACTTAATAAGCCCATATTTTCAGTTGATTCTACACTGCAATAAAGACTATACATTCAAGTTATTCTAGCTGCTTTCTGCTGTAAGTGCATTCTTCCCCTTTATCTGTGTTATCTATTCATTAAATATGTATCTTTCTACTGGAGTTTTTAATCACCACAGGGATCTTTTCCATTTCCATGTGAATGATTTGTTCTTTTTTTGTGCAAAGAGGAAAACACACTTTTAATGTAGAAAGTACACTGCATGTTGTACGACTGATTACATCTTTCCCCAGTCTCACCCTCCCTGTACATAAATGTACTCACATCACACATCTCAGCTCCTGAAAGGACAAAAAGTTCAAAATGGGTGGAAGAATCCATGCTTAGCAGATGCTTTTCCAGTACTTCAAACCTTGCTTAGCTCTCTACCATGAATTAAAATATTAATTATGGCAAGCTCTTTAAATATGAGTGTCTGCATTTAAAAAGAAGGGAATTTAGCACAGAAGAAAATAAGGTACTAGCTGCTGTGGAAATAGTTCAGACTTGTGTTGTCCACAGCCTGGGATTTTTGAGAACACTCACTGGTGTACATGTGCCTTGGGTGCTGCGTTCTGCATCCTTTTGGACCAGTTTGTCCTGTGCTTAGGGAGACCACTTTATAAAATTGGCTAAATAGCAATCAAGCTGGACTGCTTTGGGACACTTACATAACTATTTGGTCAAGTTTTGTTTGAATTTAGTCAAAATAAAGCTACCCATCTAGAGTGGTCTAAGCAACCACTCTATTGTTTCTGGGTAGTAATTGTGTGTGATAAGGTTCTCCTAAAGGTCATAGACTTAGTCTGAGGATGGAATGAGTGATCTTCTGAATGCACTTTTCTCATTCAATTGACCGAGACCTCAACTAGGCAATTGTTAATGATAAATGTTAATTATATAGAAATGCTAATTTCTATATAGCTACAATTAAATAGGATGAATCTGACCTTTGTGTTTTTCTTGTCCCCAAGGCTCAGTGACCCTAACTAAGAGCAATAAGCCCTGGAAGCTAACAGCCGCATATTTATGGAGGACTACAATCTTTTTAGCTTGAAGCTCTAGCCACCTGTGATTTTCTGGCCAACTGTCCTCTGGATATGCAATCAAAGAGCATGCTTTTAGGGGAATGGACATGTCATTATAGAATAAAAATAATAATAATTACAAACATCTCTTCTGAGATCTAGAGGAATTTAAAATATTTCTTGATGTTGCTTGTTTGTGGGTCACAGCATTCCTGAGGACCTGATTCAAAAACTAATTATGCTCTGTGGCTCTAAGACTTTCCTAAACAAATAATTTATTGGTTGGAAAAGAGAAGCAATATGAAGAAGGCTTATATAATATAAGCCTTAATATAAGATAGACTCTCTGTGGCATTTAGTCATTGGATAAAACTACTCTTCCAGGGAGGGAATATGAGGAGAAGGAATTTTTTATCTATGTCTGGATGAAAAGACAAGGAACAACATCCTGATATAGCTTTAGCTCTCACCTCTTTTTTGTACCTGCCTTGAAGACTTAGAGTCTTCTACATTATTCTACATTCATCTCACCAAATTTAGCCCTCTAAAAATTGACAACTAGTTTCTCTCTGTACAGGGAGATTCCCAAAAGGTTAACCATACCAACCCAAGCAATCCTATAGTTCTGTTGCTTACAGAAATTTGTTTGGGAGCTGGGAATATTTGAAGGAACAAATTCAACCGCTAAATTGGAGTTAGTTTTCTTGAGGTTGAAAGAATTGAACATCAGGGCAAATTCAGGGGATGTAGTTGATTCATTCTTATTTGGTTTTGAAATGAAGTTAGACATTTTCCCCCTAAAAAAAAAAAAAAAAAAAAAAAAAAAAAAAAAAAAGAGTTTAGTTCAGTTTAGAAGTTCAGCTTCCAGGATATATTTTATTGTCCTAGTCAACTGAAGGTAGTAGAGTTTGTGTAGTCTCTTTTGAACACTCCATGATGTTACTTATAACACTTAAGTTTTCCCATTTATTCTTCCACTTTATGGACCATAGAGAACACAATAAGTTCATCATTGTCTCTCACACACTCAGAACATTTGCAGCTCTTCATTAGTGTGCTGAGCACCACGGAAGTTTGTGTTTGTTCATTTAGCTAATTTAAAGTATCCTAAATTAAAAAAAGCTAATTTACTGGAACAGTCAAGTTCTCTTATTTTTATTTAGAGTTATTAATCAAAAGAATCTATTATAGCTTTTACTTTGTGAAAGTCATAATCTATTGGCCTTAATCAGTAATTTAGATAATTTTCTATAACTTCCCCTTATGCTTTGAAATGAGAGATTAGGAACTCAGTAAGAACATGGAGTATGAAGCTACCCAAAGTTACATCTAAAAAATCCAAGATCTTAATTTAATGATAGCTTGATTTTGGTTTTATTTAACATTTGTTTGTGGGCTTTAGTTAACCTTTCTATTTTATGAACAATTAAAAACAAAAGAAAATAAGCTCTTCCAAAGATAGAAGAATCTACTGAGGCCAAATGGAACACAAATGGAATATCAACATTTTGCAAAGGAAAAAAAAAAAAAAATACCTTAAGGCTACTTAAACACTCAATTTACCAAATTACCCCTGTTTAGTGTAATGGAATAAATGGCATGCATAGAGGATTGCTGTTGGCAGGATATCATTAGAGCTAAAAAGGTAATGGGCCCTGAATAATGCCCCGAGGAATCCTGGATACTGCAAACTGAAGATGAGTGACCATCTATCAGAAATTAGAGAGAAGAACAGATACACAGCAAAATCTGAATCCAAAATCTGAACTTAAAATTTTCTTGCTTTACAGTGAGGATCTTACCTACAACAAATACCATGATACTTTATTGCCTATTGAAACCAAGAGAAAACTACCATGGAATTTAATGGCATGGGGTAGCAGTGTACTAGCTGTACTACATAGCAGTGTACTGTACTACATAGCATTTATGACCAGAATTCATTTGTTGAACTGTAAATGTCTACATCTGAGGTGGTCATCCAAGCTTGTCTCTGTAGCCATTTGGGCAAGAAATAATCATTTCTGTGCAATCGACTTCATGTAGAAAAGTAAAATAGTCAAGTTAGTCAAGTTGGATCACTCCACCACCATCGGCAAGTTCCTGCTTTGTTACTGACCTTAAATTTAGGTGAAATTTAATCCTAGTCAGCATGATTATAGAGTGGGAGAAATTTGTATCAAAGCAGGTCTGAAAAAAATCCTTTGCACATTATACATGTAAGCCTTAGAAACTCAATACCGTATGGATGTTGTCTTGCACTTACATGCAAAGACAGAGTCTTTGCATTTTAGGCAATTTATAATGCCTAAATTGCCTGTGCAGGAATGATGTTGAGACTGCCTAAAAGACAAACCATTTTTCTTTGCCTGCAGGGCTTTTCTGCCACCTCTTATCCTCCACAGTGTGGGGAGTATTACTGTCCTGCTGTCACTGAGCTCAGGACACAGGTGTCATCTTTGATAAGGACATGTCTATAATGCAGGACCTATCATCATGCAGATTCTTTCCGTAGAGTATAAGACATGATCTGTCCCATCCACTTAGAAAGCTGAAAGACTTCTCTGAAATCCCACCATTATATTTCTCAGTTACTGAGGGATTTCTTTCTCCTCCTGACAAATACAGTCTTGTACTACCAAGAAGCTGTCCAGAAACAGCTTGCAAAGGTCATTTCCTCAGATTTCCATTGGACTGCATAATCAGTTTTTTAATCTCTTGCTGTCATTCCCTTTTCTTTTGTCCACTGTGGGTATTTTATTTTATTATTTTATTATATTTGTATTATTTTGTTTGGGAAAATGAAGATTGATTCCTAGATCAAGTTCAACTGTAATCATAATTCATTTGGGGTTTAGCAACACAACCAGGAAAGAGGATGAGAAAAAAGATTTGGTTTAACTGAAGACTTTACTTAGCTTAGTAAAATGTATGTCTTTACATGAACTTTTCCATCTAATGTAAAACAAAGATTTAGATACTTAAAAAAAAAAAAAAAAAGTAACATCTGACTCACATCACTGTCAGAGGTTATCCTCTTTTAATTGAACAATTGAGTAAGCAGGGTATTTACTTTAAACATGAAAAATCAGTGCCATTCCTCTCTTTCACACAAAGGGGTTTGAACCCTTTTTCTTTCATGTCATAAGAGAATATCTACATCACTAGTGTGCAGCATACTATTTCTCTTTTCATAAAGAGATGCAAAGAGATGGGACATCCACTGGAGCATAGGCTGAAAAACAGCTTTCCAGCCTCCCAAGCGATTGTCCAAACACCAGGACAGAGAGTGCTGAATATTTAAATGTTTTAAACAAGGTAAAATTAATCCAGTAACGGAATATAGGAAACTGTTACTCCAGAATACTGTAGAATATTGTGATGAATATATGTTCAAATACACTCAGATATCATGGACAAATAAACTTGCTCCTAACAGTTACTGTGTTAAATAAAAGACATGAGGATGCACGGTTACCATTTTTAATCTGACATTCTTTTTAGAGGAGTTTGAAACAGCCAAAATAATACCATTTCTTCTTGTTTTTTAAAGTGTTTAAGTAATTCCTGGTTTTATGCATTTAAGTATTTAAAGTATTTGGCCATAATAATAATATTCCTGCTGAATTTCTCATACTAGTTATTAGCATTCTCTTGTTAATGCTCAGATTACGTATGTACTTCTATACATCTGAAAAGTCTAGATTTGGTGTGGTTTCATTTTTACTCCTCTTTATATGCCCAAACTTATCTCTAGATTTCATGTTATAGAGGAGTTTTCTCATTAACCTTCCTTTACACCCCAGGACATTGCCGTCATCTTGAAGTAATCTAAGACCTTCAGCTAAAAAAATTCTGCTTTTCCAGGGAGGTATGGAACAGACCTTTGACTTTCCTCCTCTAGAAGCCTGTTATAAGATGTCAGAACATCTTTTGTGATTATGATGAGCTTTTCCCTAAAGAGAAGATGTTCTATGGAGTTTTGAGATATGGATTTGTGGATGTTTTCAGAGTCTGTGTTCTTACTGTCACATAAGGGACAAAGTCTGCAGCCAGCTGAGTTCAAAGATAATCCTGTTAAATCATGCCAAAGCAGGGGATCATGCCAAATTCAAAGCAAACACCATTGACAAATGAAAAGGAGCTCAGTTCTATCACGACATCCATCCTCATCTGACAGGAGAGGAGCTGGGCCATAAGTGTGGAAGCAAGAGAGAGGCAGGCCAAGGCCAAAACTGGGGCACCGTCAGAGCTCATTAATGTCATGATGACTATGAGAAGCCGTACGTTATTTAGACAAACCCTGCGGCTATCCTAATTGACAGCATTCAGCTCAAAGCCACCTTTACTCCCTGTCCAGTGGAGTTCGCCATCATTATAAAATTTATCTCTCTTGATATACCCCTGTGAGGAACAGACTGGCTACCCCATGTAAAAAACAGGTATAGAAGTAACAAACCATTTGACTTATGACACACAGGAAATCTATATCCAAGACAGCAACTGAATGCAGATCACCTATTTTTAAAATCTGGTGTGTTTACACCCGTACCATCTTTTCAATATGTTATGCATGTTCTAGAAATATTAAGTGAATGAATATTACATGGGTTAGCAACAGATTAATAGAATGATAAAAAATCAAAAAGCAATCACAGAGTCTTCGCATTCACATTGAGCTTACTTAAGTAAGTGCTTTGATGATCTCTGAACATACAAATAATTTGAATTGCATCCTGAACATACATACGCAAAATCTACCTCTTTCTTTCTTTCCTGCTCAACTTTAGTGTGTTCTAGTTCTTAAACAGAGATTGGTGATTTCATATTCAGACTAAATTGTTTTCTTTTAATACATGCCCTGGATTTCAGTCAGAATGATCAATAAAAATGGCAAAGTAAAAAATATTAGCCAGGGTGGGAAAAAGATGTTGGCCATCTTGCGGAAGACTCACAGCTAGCCAGTGCATGGACTATATGCCATTAATTTTCCTTTAAATGGGATCTAATATTGTTTTTCATATTTTGTTTTTAAACACACATTGATATACTTCAGAGGGTTTTTTATCTAAAAAGACAGTGTCGTGGTTCCGCTCGAGTGGGCAGCTGAGCTCCACCACAGCCGCTCTCTCACTCCCCCTCCTCAAAGAGGAATGGGGAGAAAATATGTGAAAAGGGCTCAAGGGTTGAGATAAGGACAAGAAAATCACGCAATAATTATTGTAACGGGCAAAACAGACTCAGCATAAGAAGATAGTAAGATTTATTGCTCCTTACTAACAAGCTAGAGAAGTGAGAAACAAAGGAAAGAAACCAAAAGCACCTTCCCCCCCCATCCACCCTCTTCCACCTCCTCCCCCCGAGCGGCGCAGGGGAACGGGAGAATGGGGGTTATGGTCAGTCTACAGCACTTCTTCTCTGCCACTCCTTCTTGGTCACTCTCATCCCCTGTGCTGTGGGGTCCCACCCACGGGATGCAGTCCCTGATGAACTGATCCAGCGTGGGCTTCCCACAGGCAGCAGCTCTTCCAGAACTGCTCCAGATATGGGTCCGTACCATGGGGTCCATCCCACAGGAGAAAACTGCTCCAACCTGGCTCCCCTACGGGCAGCAGCTCCTGCCAGGTCACCTGCTCCTGCGTGGTCTCCTCTCCACGGGCTACAGGTTTGGCCTGGAATCTGCTCCGGCAGGGGTCTTCCACAGGCGGCAGCCTCCATCGGTGCAGGGCTACCTGCTCCACCGTGGTCTTCTCCACAGGCTGCAGCATGGAACCCTGCTCCACCGTGGTAGTCCATGGGCTGCAGGGGGACATCCTGCTTCTCCATGGTCCTCACCACAGGCCGCAGGGGACTTCTGCTCCGGCGCCTGGAGCACCTCTCCCCCTCCTTCTACACTGACCTTGGCACGTGCAAGGCTGTTTCTCACTCCCTTCACTCTCCCGGCTGCTGTGCTGTCGCAGTGTTTTTTTCCCTGTCTTAAATATGCTCCCACAAAGGCGCAAAACAACATCGCTTATTGGCTCAGCTCTGGAAAAGAATGGGGCCCTTCCCAAACATGGGGCAGCTTCTAGATCTTTCTCACAGAAACCACCCCTATAGCCCCCTGCTACCAAAACCTTGCCACGTAAACCCACTGCAGACAGATATCATGTAGTCTTTATCCATCAGTGGCTCACAATGTGCTTATTGAATGCTGATCCAGTCAAAAAGGACAGCTTAGTAGGAGAAAATCTCTGCCTGTGTACATTAAAAGTGAAAGAAAGCAAGATCCTAACCTAAAAACATTCTTTCAAATTTGTCAGTCAATAAATCATGAAAAAAATAAAATAAAACAAACAGCTTCTATAGTTTAAAATTATGTAAAGGTAAATCACTTTATTTACATTGATTTGAAAAGTTGATTGGTGAAGACCATCAATGTTAGAAATCTAAGCAAACAAAAATAAACATCAATTAAGATTCCATTTTGTGATTCTGTGAAGATCTGAAAGTTCATTTTGGGTTTCCTTAAGATTAAAGTGGAAAAAATATGTTTAAAATAGGTTAAAATATTTGTCAATCTATAAAGGAGATCACTGTATATTACTTCTGATGAAATAGGTACAAACAATAGACAATCCATAACGGAGAATGTAGGGAAAACTAGTAAACAAACTTATTTTTATGTGAAAACATCATGAAATGGCATAAATGCTGGCCCCAAAACTAAAGAAATTAAAAAAAAAAAAATAGCCAGACTTTTGTAAAGCAAAAAATGCAGTAGCAATAAGGGGACACATACTGTTCTTATTATGAAAAAGAATGAGCATAACGAAGGCGAAATGAAGAAATAAATATAGATACAAAGATTATTACACATACAAGTAACAAATTGAAATATTATCTGGTCTACATAACTACATGGTGGAAAAGCAGATTATATTGATCTATATGATTTCATTTATCTATCTACCTGTCTTATTTTACAGGTTCCATTATTACAAATAAAAGAACCATTGGCCCAGCCTCACAAGAACTTTTGAACCATTGAGCTCTTTGCATCCAAGACCAATAGAAAGTTGATTTGTTTAAATCACATATTGAGAGATAAAACCAAAATATTAAGTAAATCAAACTGCTTGTTTTTAATATATTTGAGTTCTCATTTTGATTTTAGCTTTTTATTTACTTATTTTGCATTTCAAAGTAAATACTCACTCTGTACAAAAAGTAATTAAGATTTTTTTATACATGTTAGAACAGATTTTTTTTGACATTGCAGAAATGTCTTCCAAAACATTAAGAGCATGAAATTAGTCAAAATCAAGCTTTTATTATGAGTCAGCAGTAATTTGATGACCTACAGTTATTTAAAACTGTAATTAGAAGAAAATGTGTTTGCAATCTTCTCAGCTATCTTAGAAAGTTTGAGCTAAGAATGATATCTAAGACCCTGAAATGACTGAAATGACCCTCAGCATCCCTACCTTTTTCATGTCTTGTTGGTGATGACTTCAGAGCTTCAGTTCCACTATCTGGGAATTAAAAATTACTTTTTCTAAACAGCAACCAATTTGGGGTCTTTTATGAGATTAGATTAATAGGACTGAGAGAAAAATGATCTATATCTGTGAGCTCTAGTCAGTCAGGAGGATGAAGTCTCTTTTCAACCAGTATCCCATTGGTGAGAGCAGTCACTAAGATACTGGAAACCTGTTCACAGCTTTTCTGTGCCTGAAGGTATGGAGCTAGGTCAGACATCTCAATAATGAATTTGTCAGTGGGTACTCTTGACTATGGCAAGTAGGGACTCGACTGTAGAGCAATCAAGCATACTTCTCTCAGGGCAGAAAGAAATATCTTGATTTTATGAATTTTCTTGGAGACTGGTTGAAAAAATTCTGTTGTATAATTTATAGACATAATTTACCTCTCTTGTATTTTAGCTCAGTATCATGATGATAGTTTCACTGCAGATCATAGAGAACAGAGTTCTTGGACCTATACAGCAGTAATTAAAACTGCCTCAGAAGGTGTGGTTGTCTTTCCAGTAATAAAGTAAATTTTGGGTTGTAATGTTATTTTTCTTGGCATGGTTTCATGTCCTAACTTCACTCACAGATGGAAAAAGTTTTTCCTGTGGATAATCCACTGTAACAAATACTGGATATTCTTCTCTGGGTATTCATTTTGAGATGACTCTCAGATTATTCCTGTTCATTGTACTAATGAGAATAAGATCCTCATAGAAACTAAATGACTATGACAAAGAACAGGTTAGGCTTGTGCAAGATGTTGAATTTTGCATTCCAGGTTGGAGGAAATTAAAACTTGATCATCACCTAGAATGACTCATATTGCCATTTCTTGGAGAATGGAAAATAAGGGCACGTTTTAGATCTGTGTGTATCACCCACTTCTGAAATAGCTGGAGTTGTGGGCTGTGTTGACAACCACAGCTATCCTGATGAACCTCTATCTTGAACACCTACAGATGGAATGAATGCCCTTTCAGAGACCCAGAGAAGAAATAAAGCTCTGCATTGGCAGAGAGGTGGTTGTATAGGGATACAGACCTTGTTTTATAATAGACAAAGCATCAGTGTTGCAGCTGAATTTCTGGGGTGGATGGGTAGCCAAAATGTCCCATCTACCCTCTGGCACAGAAGCCACCCTGTGTTCAAGAGATGTTTGTGGTTCCACTTTCTGCTGTTCAGTGCAGCTCTTCTTGTGAGCTTTCTAATGTTTAGTAAGAGATAACAGATTAAGCTAAGTGCAGAGATAATGAAATATAAATTAGTAGGTTTGCCAGCCTTTATCCACAGCACTGTCAGAGTGTATTATCTGGTATATCTAGTTCAGAGCAGTCAGTTAAATTTCCCCTTATCAGAAACTGAGTGTGAAGTGTGGTAATGTTGCTAAGTGCAGAACAAAAATCTCTCTTTTTTTGCATCCCATGACTGCTCCAGGCAACATTCTTGGAAACCTCTGAGTAGGAAGGAAAAGAAGACCCTGAGATATATACACTGTGACAAGCCAGGAGGCTAAGCTCCACCGGTAAACCGTCCTGTGAGCGGCAGTCGCCTGTGGCTGTGACATTACCACACTTTGCTCAGCTTCAGAAAGGGAAATTTAACTGACGACTGCTATGAACTGAAGCCACAGTCTAAACCAGATAATACACCCTGACAATACTGTCAGGCAAAAAAGGCTGTGTTCCCATTGATTTCATCGCATTGGAGACATATTACCCAGGGCTGTGTATGTTTGAGGGTATATGTGAACACTGTGGGAATATCAAAGGGAAAGACACACTGATTTGGGCAGAAACAGGCCTTGCAGAGATAAATCCCTGAAGTGCACTGAGTGAAATACATATTATTTGGCTAAGCAGGCATGGCAAAAATATTGATTGTAATTATAACTTAACGCTCGGTGTTTGTTTAAAGGAGTACAAAGCAGGGAAAATAACATTTCTTGCATCTCTGTGTTGTTTCTGATGGATTGGAAGTCTAATTTGCCTACACATCCAGCAGGATACAAACATCAATGACACAAAACTCAAAAGGTTCAGAGTTCAGGTTCAGCTCAGAAAGGATCCAAGCTTCTCTTAACCTCTTGGGTCTTGGACGACAGATGCTGCATAAATAGGCTTGTGATCATATGAAAAAAGGTAAATGTTTAGTTCCAAAATATATATATTAAAAAATAAATAATAATAATAATAGATTTAAATGGTTCTCATACTTCAGAACATACGCTAACTACTAGTTATTAGGCTTACCAGAAAACTTCTCCAATTTTGAAAAGAAAATAAATTCAGTTTCTATGTTTTTATTATGTGTTTTTTTTTTGTTGTTTTTTTTTTTTAACTTTTACCTAGCACTTGTGTCCTTGCAAGCTATGGACATTACAGTCAAATGCTATGTTGAAAGTGCATATTTTAGAATCTCAAATAAAGTGTTTTGTCATAAAAATATTGAAGGTTCAAGATTATCAAGGCTTACTGTTTCACAGAGACTTGATCCATGTGTTGGACTGTGGGAGTCAAATTTTTTTTGAGGGCTTAGTTGGGAATTTCTGGATGGCAGGGTCTGAAGCTTTCTCTTACAGTGATAAGCACATTCCACTCTCCTGCAACAACATGTATTACAAAATAGGAATAGCTTGTCACAATCAGGTGAGTTAATCTTAAGACTTTTAGAAGAAGGTGACCAAGCCTCATGGCTTTTAACTTGTGCCTACCACTGTAATAAGTCATTTCATAAAGAAAAGAAGAAAAAAAAAGAAAAAAAAAGTTCAAACAAATTAGTTTATTAAACCTTTTATAATGGGAGTATTTATCAAAAATATGAAGCAGGAAATAATAACAGGTGCCTAACTTCACTTCATGTAAAGGATATCTTTGGTATATACACAATTAATTCACTCTTCATTTCACTGCGGTGAATTCCAGCTGCCTACGCTGTCTCTATCTTTCTTAAGAATTCAACAACTTCAACCGCAGCACTCTGCAAAAGCGATAAATTAGGATCCAAGATGAACTGATGTTTCATTTGAAATGTTTCATGCCAGTTTGCAGCTTCCAAATTAGCATGAAACAGCACCAGAGGAAACAGAGGGATTCTCCTGCAATGTACAAAGAGCTATGTGAACTTTTGAAATGCCTGAGATCTCATTACTGACAACATTTTGACCTCAGAGTTTTCATCTACTGACCTGGAGGCTGCCTTTGGAAGTAGAAATGCAGATTCCCCATTCAGCATGACTCCATGGGTTTATCAAGCTAGATGATTATTTTTTATTTTAATTTTTTTTTTTTTTCAAAATGAAAGGCAACAATATGTGGCTTCAAAAATTGTGGAAAAGTAATTAAAAATGATAGATAGGAAAGTCAGATAAATAAGCGATCATCTAGGAAAAAGACAGACAGAATGGAGTCCTTTCCGGGGTGCTTTTGGTAAGCTTTTATGTTTTGTTGCTAAGCCTGTTGAATCCCATCCAGAGATCTGGGATTAAAAGCTCTACAGAGGCTTAAATTACCAAACAAAAAGCAGGGAAAGAGCAAGAGCTACTCGTCTTCTGAAGCTACCTCTCATTACTCCTGTGACCCAGATTTATTGGAAATACTATTCAGCAGCAAAAGGGGGAAAAAAAGTCTGAGATAAAGTAATAAGCAAATAGTAAGGAAAAACTTGCTGTTTATTTGGGGGAAAAAATAATACAACATCCCAGCCCCACTAAGATAAAACATTGTTTATGTCAACAGAAAGAGAAGTTCATCACAATATAAAATGTTTGTATAAACCTGTGCACATTATTTTAAGAGACTTTATGTCAAATTTGGGAGAATAGTACTATATTCTCATTTTTGGAGTCCCAGAAAAGGCTAAGTAATTTGGAAAGTAATTTCTTAGGACTCCAGATAATAATTTTTATTCTAATAGACAGTCTGGAGACAAAAGGATCAGCAAAATACTTTCTTTGAAGAACATGGAAACATGGAAGACATGGAAGAGTCAGAGTCAGCACAGCAACAGGTTTTTTTTTTGTTTGTTTGTTTGTTTTTTTTTTTTTTTTTATCTGATGCAGATTTTTAGCTTCTTTGCACTATGTATAAGACTCATGATTTTAAACACTGATCCCCTTGTTCCTTTGTGGGATTGTTGTATTCTGTTGCAACAAAATAATGCTCCAAGCAATTTCTTCTCTCAGTGTCATTTTCATTCCAGTTTGCTCCTTGCTGGAAATTAGCTAGATGTTGTTGTTTAAACAGCTTTTAAAATACAGAGTGTAAAAGCCTCACCTCCAGACTCTGCAAGACTTTCCTAACTGACTATGACTGAATGGAAAATTCTGCTGCCCTGATTAAACTTATATGTAGAGGTGAATAAAATATAAAAGAGGTCTTGAGCATCATCTTTTATTTAGTGTCTTGTCCAATAAGTATGATCATACTTTTAAGGATCACAGTATATTTTTAGACACCTTGTAAAGCACTCAAGCTTTTGCTTAGAGTACTAAGAGTGTATGGTTTAATAAGCCAGTTGACAGAACATTAGTGACATCAAAGTGTTGGAAAAAACTCTGTTTGCTTGCTCTTCCTTTCATCTGACTTTAAAATACAGTGCTATCAACAGGATTAGGAGGGGAAAAAAAAAGAAATATATGCATGCAGACCAAGTGCCTCCGATGAAAGCTATGTGATGAAGTGTTTGAAAACAATGCAGAATTTCAGAAACCAAGATATTTCTCTCCATCTAAATGCAAGCCTTGGAAATACCAGATTAATGCCATCTGGGTATTGTGTGGACAGCAAAGGCACCCAGCATTTCTTACTTCTGCCATTAACTCTCAGCTGGCCAGGGTTGCTCTAGAAGAGAGAGAAAACATCCAAGCTTATGTGTCTCAGGTCAGACTAATACCCTAAGAGAGATGGTAAATGGTGATGTTCATCAGATCATATCAGTAAATAGACACCAACCATTGGACACATCTCGTCTGAATTAAAGTGTCCGCAGGGCTGGTCTCTGCAAATCCTTCAGAGATGAATGGCCACTTACAAAAAAATAATTGATCTGACCTCTTTGAGGCATTTGTTTGTAATGAGATGAACTGATTCCTAAAAGTACCTTTTTCGCTCTATTTTTCTCTTTCTTCTTTCTCTCTATGGGGAGTTTGCACTTATAGCTATCCGCATTGTACATGATGAAAGTTAGATGAAACAAATTTGGTCCGATTTCTACATAACCTACTCTCCACATTTCAAATCTTCTCCCTTGACTGATTATTCTCAGAACCATCTTGTGTCAAATGATGTCATGATACTATCTCTTGATTGGACATTGCACTCATCAGAAAAGATTGCACGTGAAGAGAGCTCTAAGCTAATTGCAAGGAAATCATAACTGGCAAGCCCCAAACCAGGTATAAGGTAATTGAAATACCATCCACTTTGCACATTACTATCTTCTGGCTGTCTAAAATGATTCATTAAAAAGGAAGATTGGTTCTCATAACATCAATGGGAATACGAATTTAGGAAAAAAAGTTACATCTATAAATTTAGCAAATTGCTTCAGTGATGATCTTATTATGCAAAACTTTTCAGAGTCTGCAGTTTTGCACCTTTGCTCTTTAGTTCTTCAAAGGATGGGAAAGCCATGCTCTCTCTTGCTTCACCATGATTCTTGTAATAAAGTTTTCTAAGAACTTGTAATACAGGAATTATACACTAACATTTGTATAATTATCTAAATCTCAGATGCATTTGTTTCTGAGTATTGAGCATTTAGTGACATTCCTCTCAACAGCAGTACTTTTGCTGGCATTTAACTTTACATCCAAGTTAGGTCTTTTTAGCATGTAAAAGGAGTGGAGTCTTTTGACCCAGAATTTGGGTCCAAATTCCACTCCAACTATTATAATTTGAGTTACTTACAAAAGAGTATCTGATCATTGGTGTATGATCATAAGGGCTTCGCTTGCAGATCTTCCAGGCTGTTGTTAATAGGACAGTCTATCTTTGAAAAACAGAGTCTTCCCTGTTTACACATTGCATATGATCTCTTCTCTGCTGGTCCAAAACTTTGCATGAAGTGGGAGAGCAGTAGGATTTCCTAATTCACTGGTAAGCTAAGTGCTCGTATCTGTTACGTTCCATATAAAACACTTAAAATACACTCAGCTGTGAATGTAAAGCCAAAGCTGAACAGTGAATTCTCCTGAAGGCCTGATTTTCCAGGCAGTTTTTTGCCTATGGAGATGTTTCAGCATTAATTTTGATCATATTCTCTTTCACACCCTCTATCTAAGGTACTAAAAAGGGAATTCACAGGAATTCGTAAGGTGCCATAAGCAATGTTCTCAGAAGTGTAAAAGAAATGAATACGATAATAGCTTTCAAACTAAGTTCTTCTCAATGTGTTTAGTTCACTGGGTGTTAAAGAACATTTAGTAACAGTTTAAGGGAGTCAAATGAGGATGTAATCAGAATTCATCAGGTAAGACACTATCCAAACTGAAAGTTATACACTCTTTATGCATGCCGTAACGGTTTCTTTCCCCTCCTGACCTTCTCAGATGAAAGCTGGCTGGCTTCTTTAAAGCACGTTTTTCAGGGACCTTTATCAGAGCACTGCAAAAGATGGTATTGATGACCCTCCACACCTCCTCCCCCTTTTTTTTTTTACCCCTTTTTAAGGCTACTATTTAATATGTCAGCCCACCCTGCATAACGGGAGCTTTCAGAATCTCTGTCAGCATGGAAGCTAAGTACAGGTTCCTAATATTTGTAGCACACTAGGCATGTCCTCTGCTTCAAGTACATTTCAAATCAAGTAAATCCTAGCCCAGTTCAGAGGTGGATTGCAGTGCTTGTTGCACAGCCTCTCTTTTAGGTGTGCAATGCAAGGGTTTTAAACAACTTATTCATTGACTGCAAAACTTGTACTTATTTCATCACTCATCCTTGAAAATCAGCCAGTTATGAAAAAGTTCTGTAGAATTTCACTAAAAAATAAAAAAGAGTTTGTTTTTTCTTAGTAGTTGTTAAGTGCTTCAAAATGAAAAATTGTTTTTCTTTTCTTCATAAGATTCATTACAATCTCCTACAGGAGCTTGTTCTTTGTGTTAATGTGCATTTTTTTCAGGGCAATTTCTATTAAATTCTCAGATGGAACACTTTCAGGTGTTTTTTTTCTGTTTCACCTCTATTTAATGCCTTAAGACAGTTGCAGACAGACTGTCTTCCAAAGATGGAGGTACCTCAAGAAGCTATTAATTTAATTCTAGCGCCATTGTTGTATTCTATCATCAAATTTTTGATAAGTATCTCCCTTCAGTTATATCTAACATGACAGATTTTCTGAGTGCTCTAATTTACTTGAATTTGTTGCATCTACAAACAGTACATGAGAGGAGGGAGAAGAATGGCAAAATATGTTGTAAATGCCTGGAAATCATATGTAGAATGAATAGGTAATGCTGCAGCCCTCTCACTGATTTTGTTTGTTTTGTTTTGTTTTTGTTTTCAACAAATGTTGTGAGAACATGAGTTGATGAAATTTCAGCTTAAATGATCAACATCTAGAATAGAAAAGATTTTTATATTTTTTTTACAATTTTCAGCTACAGAAGGAGAGAGGAGGAAGAAGAGATGACGATAGAAACTTATATCTGACATTTCTTGTTTATTTTTTGATTTTATTTGTTCTTTTTCATACCATGCTTCCGGGACTATGACTCTTGAGATATATCTATTTAGAGTAAACTGAACTTCTGAAAAACACTCTCTTTGATTTTAAGATCAACTGTCATAGTCTGGCCCCATTCAAACCACTAAATCAAACCCAGTTAAGCCATTTCCTGCTGCCCCATACAGGTTGAACACAGACAAACCTTGTTTTGAGAATGGTCCATGAATCCTATTAGGTCTGTGAATAGGAAATTCTTGTAAGTGTGGTAGCCAAAAAAGTGTGCTAGGTGTTTCTCTAATAGGGATATTTTAATTCCGTGTGTTTGTCTACTTGATAGAGTCAAGTTTGCTGGTATTGTTGCAACCCTGATTTCCTGGATGATCATCTTTTGCCTTAATAGCTTAGTGATTAAACCATTCCTTTAAAAGTTTCAACTACTCAGAGTAGGTTATGGGTTTCTCCATCTGGTCAGTTATTATGAATAAATGAACAGCATCAGCTCCTCTTGTGCATTTTATGTGTGCCCACAATCTGGAGACTCTCATGGAGGCTTTTTGGTGTCATCAGTGACAAGTTTACTGATGACACCAAGCTGTGTGGTGCAGTCAACATGCTGGAGGGAAGGGATGCCATCCAGAGGGACCTGGACAGGCCTGAGAGGTGGGCCTGTGCGAACCTCATGAAGATCAAGTCACAAGGCCAAGTGCAAGGTCCTGCATCTTGGTTGGGGCAATCCCAAGCACAAATACAGGCTGGGTGGAGAACGGATTGAGAGCAGCCCAGAGGCAAACGACCTGGGAGTGTTGGTTGATGGGAAGCTTGACATGAGCCAGCAAGGTGTGCTTGCAGCCCAGAAAACCACCTACCCCCTGGGCTGCACAAAAAGCAGTGTGGACAGCAGGGAAAGGGAAGTGATTCTCCCTCTGTACTCTTCTTTTGTGAGACCCCACTTGCAGCCCTACATTCAGATCTGGGGTCCCTAGCACAAGAAGGTCATAGACGCAGTAAAATGAGTCCAGAGGACAGTCAATGGTTGATCAAGAGGCTGAAGCACATTTCCTTTGAAAAGAGGCTGAGAGAGATGGGAATTTGGGGGTTGGACCTGACAATCTCTTGGGGTCCCTTCCAACCCCTACAATTCTATGATTCTGTGATTCTGTGAATCACAGCCTGGATTCACATGCAGTGGTCTTCAAGTACCTAAAGGGGGCCTGCAGGAAAACTGGGGAGGGACTCTGTCAGGGTGTGTAGTGATGGGACAAGAAGTAATATCTTTAAACTAAAATGAGATAGATTTAGATTAGATATTAGGAAGAAGTTTTTATTATGATGGTGGTGAGGGACTGAAACAAGTTGCACAGAGAAACTGTGGATTCCCCATCTTTGGAAGTGTTTAAGGCCAGCTTGAATGGGGCTTTGAGCAACGTGATCTAGTATAAACGTGTCCCTGCCCATGGAATGGGGTTTGGAATTAGATGAGCTTTAAGGTCATTCCAACACAAACAGTTCTATGATTCCATAATTTATTTGTCACTTAAGGACAAACTGTGAAAGACCTTTCCTGAGTTTTGCTAGGACAGATAGGCAATATATATGATCATGCATCAAACACATTCATTTTCTCTGCGTCTCAAAATAACACAAACACCTTTGAACATGTAACAGTTAGTGGAGGGATACAGATGGATAAATACTAATGCACATCTTGGTAATCTTACAGGTCTTCAGGCTTTATGCATTCCCTTTGCAACCTATTAGTGTTCTGTCTACTAACATTAAATAAACCCTTTTAAGGAATTTACCATAGATTGTTTTGAATCAGGAACTTTGAGATTTGAAATGGATGCTCTTCAGAAGTATCTACTGAAATAGATATACTTCTATCTACACTTTTATAGATGCAGTTCAGTTAAAATAAAATAGTATTTCTACTAAAAATTCTGATTGAAAAACAAACAAACAAACAAACAAACATAAATCTATGCCTATGCTGCAGCTAGACTGCAGAACAAGATAAGATTTTTGACACAGGACAAAATAATATTACTGTGAAGGAATTAAAAAAAAAAAAAAAAAAAGCCTAGAAATATGTGGTAGACTGCTTCTACAGTTTGGGGCTAATACTGACAATTTTGCATAGGATTTGATTCATGGACTTCTCTTAATGTCCACAAGAATTTTCATCTTGGAGGAAAAATGAAATATATTTCCAGTCTTCTACTTTGGACAATTCTCAATTGAATTGATTGAATTCAATAGAGAATGAAACGTGTGTTTTAGTTATTTAAAACTTTAGTGGGTAGAAATATACCACTGTGCTTTAAAATTGCAATTTTACTCATGATTTGAATATGCAACCAAATCTTGTTTTCAATCACCAGTATATATGGTCCTTCCAAACAACTTGTCTTCCAAAAAATAAAAATAATTGTTTTTATTTTTTAGTTTGCTGGCTTAACAGAACACGAAATTAAAAGCCAATTAGTCTTTGATACTTTCTTGTAATCCAGAGGACACAATAAAATACAATTAATTTATTTAAATAAAAATATAGATTCACATACATATATTCCGCCCTCTCACTGCTTTGGAAAAAGGTGAATGAAGTCTAACTTATTATACAGTGACAGACATTTTACTCCCAATTTGTGCCAAGTGTGTATGGGTGTGGAAATTCAGATGGAAACACTCAACATCAATAGTATAGAATTGTTCTTGTTAGTTAAAACTCTTCTCTTTTTCCTGCTTCCAGCTGTTTAAATATGAAATCTGCACTTGGAACAAAGCCAGATGACTCTGATGAACAAACTGCAGAATTCAGGTGAAAAAATATTTCTTACAAGCTGAAAGAAGTGGTAATTAAGCAGAAACATTTACATACCACAGAAAGTAAACATATTTATCTTTGGAAAACTAATAAGTAGTTCTGCATCTGCGATTTTAAAGTCTGAAATTTATCAGAAAATTATTTAAACTGTTCAGAAAATTTATTTAAACTATTGTCCAACTTTAGTATTTCACTGTGTGAAATCTTGATAGCAAAGACAAAGGTGTTTGTTATTATTTTCTCTATCAGAGTCATTGGTAATTTTATTAGAATTATATAATCTATTGAACTACACTCAATAATGTGTAATTTAAAAAGCTTTATGCTAGAAATATTTTAACAACTCCCCATTGGCTCCTGAATATGTAAGAGGACTGTTTGCTAGTTCAATTTTATGGAAGGATTAATTTTGCTATATATATTACTTTTAACATATTGAAATTATACAACTCTATAATGACAAATGTTACATTTAAAATATTTTTACATTTAAAATATTTTTTTCTTAATGTCAGCATCATCTGACAGGTGTCAAATCAGCTTTTATATGTAATGTGCTTAAAGTGAAATTATCATACTCATTTTTTAGAATGCCATAGGACAAACAGAGATTTATTCAAAGGATTTTATCTTTTATCTTTTTTTTTAGCAGTAGATCCTATAGTAGAGACATTAAAAAAATCTGAGTTGTTTTTGTTTGTTTGTTTGTTTGTTTGTTGGGGGGGAAGGAGGTCTGTTTTACTTTACTTGTTTAGCCTTTTTAGGACTACATTTGATTTTGAGAGACCACAATATTCTAATATGTAGTTCCTGTTCTGATGCTCATGCTTCAGATTCCCAGCCAGGAGCTGGAGCAAGGAATGCTCTGGGGAAACTCTGAGCTTCAGTGGCTTCTTGGGACTCAGGTGAGACCTGAAAATGTCTCTAATGGGCTGTAATAGTTTGTTTGTTTTTTTTTCTTTTCAAGAACCATGCTGTGCCTTCTCCACTATTCCTTCTCCTTATGTTTCTTTCTTCATCACCCCTTCTTTTGGCTTTTTTATAAAAGCTTTCTTTTCCAGACACTGTCTGTATTTCTGGTTTATGTGACTAAGTGATGGCAAACAGAAAATAATCTGTATCACACTCTGCATTTATGGATAATGAAGATGTATCATATTATATGACTGATTTATTTATATAAGGCTATCGATTTTCTCTTTCTCTTCATGAACCAGAAGGTGGCATCTGATTACTGGCTTGTAAATTTGCATGTCTTCTATCTTCACTGCATCAGCCAACTTTTGTGATTTCTTTTCTTTACATACCTGTCAACATGAACACACAACACACAAACAGGTGTCTACATTCTTCAATCAAACATACATATTATTAATAATCAGTTTCATGTATATTCATGTAATATTTAACCTCATATTGAAGTTTTGTTTCTTTGTTTAAAGATCTGAACTCACTGTGTTGAACTGAACTCATCTATTTATTAATTACAGGCAACACAGTCCAGGGACTTGATGCCCATTCTTCATTCTGGAAAAAGAAAGCAACAGAGGTCAAAAGGCCCCAAAGGCAGACAGAAAAGTTGTGACAATGCCAGAAATGCTTAGATCTCCTTGCTGTCACTTGCAGACCTTTAGCTCTAAGACCAACCCAACACGGCCAACATGGTAGCCTAATTCATATGATTAAGCAATTTGTAGACTCTTGGTTCACTTCCCTAAGTATCTGACATTACTTTGTATGGTAGTCAGACCTCAATGAGCAATTAGTGTTTGGGATTCAATTAATTTTGATGAAGATCAGTTGGCATTCTGTGTCCCCACCATAGCTGATTCATAAAGGAAATGAATTATTCCTGTCAATCTATAAATTTTTGGATGGTTTTAACCTAACAGGACATGCTTTTAACTCCAAAGATATTGTGTTGTCTTTGTACTCACTAAAGAATAGTTCTAATATATGAGCGTGATAAAATCAGAGAGGATTTTTATAAGAACAAAAATATAAATTACTGTCTTAGAGTCATTCCCAAGCTGCACTGCAAGAAAAAAAAATATTTTGAGTTCAGCTTTCCTTATGATAAAAAGCTTGGTACAGGTGTAAAGAGAGCTCTCAATATAGTCTGTTGGCTTAATAGTGCAAAAGCTGACAAGAAATACATTTTAAATAGTTTTAGAGGAGTTATGTCATGATATTTGCTAATTGTCAGGATTCAGATGGTTGGAACATTGTGGTCTGAATCATCAGAGACTGTTTGCTTTTGGATTGTTCTTTCTGTGACTGAAGACATTGCCATACTTCCTATAATATACAGGCAAGATCCTATAATATACAGGCAAGATAAATTTGCACAGATTACAAAGACCAGCTGTACCCTGGACAGCTGGAAATGCTAATAAATGACACATAGACACTCTTATTTCTCCCTAATCCAACAAGCAGAAAGCTTGAGTTGTGAAAGATCATTTAGAAAATGCCTAGAAAGCTGGAGAAAGACACAGAGATTTCATGGGTAAGCAAAGAGACCAACCTTCATCTCCAGGGAAGGAGAAAGAATTACCAGTTCACGTTGTGTATCTGAGGATTGCAAGGTGACAGGAACATGGTGAAATAGCAGTCAAGGCTGGAAGATGAGAACTGACAGGAGCGAGCTGTTCAAAATCAAAAAGAATACAGCTAAAGGTGATGGGATACTGATTTATTTAATGCAACAGTAAAGAAACAAGAAGAAATATCTTGGGTGAAAGTGAATCTGTCTGGGTCAAAATCACACAGGGGGAAGAAAGATGAAAGAGTTACCAGTGCAGAATTCTTATAGTTCCTTATAGATTGTCAAGAGCAGCTATGTGAATACAGACATTTTCATGATGATTTCATATTCATTCTATGTTTTATATAAACATACATGTGCATATCCTTGTAAATGTAAACATACATATTCTACATAAAAGTGAGATTATAAATTATATGATCCATAAGTTTCTAAGATTAAAATGTTACTAGGAACTAAGTCATTATGAAGAAGTTCTTGCCCCCAGATGAAGGATGAAGAGCAAGAAAAAATTACCAGGAATATGCAGTTCTTCCTTTTAGAGCTGGCACAGTCCTTAGCAAATTTAGTGATCAAACTTGACATAAGTTTGGAACAGGAATGCTACAAAAAGCAGATGCAATACAAAGGATATTTTCTGACTAAGATAAATGTGATTATTGAGGTAAACAATCAGTTCACCTTCTTACACTTGCGTTTGTTCCATTCACCATTTTCACCATTTTGCCTCACTTCATATTAATCTTTTAACACAGTTTTAATTTCTTTTATATTTCTCACTTGGTTTCAATTTTACAATTCAGATTTTATCTTCTGTGAGGCAGCCTTTTACATTGGTCAACCACTTCTTAATCAATTTAGATTTCTGATCTTGTCTCTGATTTTGATTAATATATATATATATTTTTTTGGGGGGGTGGGTCAGGTGGGGTGGGCAGTATTATAAAGGAAAATAATTGGATGGAGATAAATGAAAAATGCTGTGACACAAAATATAGCTACTTTTTTAGTCAAAGCATGTTCAATCAATAAAAAAAGAGATTATAAACTTAGGAAAGTCAAAAGTTTTTAATCTTTATGAATAATAGCCTTCAAATGAGAGAATTAGGAGCTCAGCTGAATCTCAGCTGGAAAGGGGTTTAATGTGTTTATCAAAATCATTTTCTGATATTAGTATTTACAGTAATAAAAAAGTAGGCTTAGTAATTCAAGAAGGCTTTTCTGTCTTCAGTTTTGCTATATGGGATAGAAAGAATGAGATTAATTTTGTCATGTTAAATGAGTCCAAAGTAAATGGTCCAAAGTACCTGCAGATAAAACCATACCAGAATTCCTTCACAATCAGTGGAGACAAGCTTAGGAAAGGAAGCACTACATTTAGCTTAGCTGTAGATGCCCATGTTTGGTTTTGGTATCCGGTCACAAGCTCCAGAAATGGATCCATTTACGGATTACAAAATATCTGTCATCACTGTGCAGTTTAAAGAAAGTATGTGTATGTGTGTGCGAGTATACAGAAACATATCTGTGTGCATAGATATGAGTATAGCTTCCATCAATTAATCCAAGGAGGAAAATATATATACATGGCTATGCAACTATTGTGTTACATCCCTTCCACTTTCCACTACTACAGTGTTATACAAAGGTTTTATTTACAAAAGGTAGTAATTTTGTTCTAGCATGCAGAACACCTGGCTCCCTAGAATATCATTACAGAGAAGGAATGCTTTTATTGTTTTATGATTGTTGCTATCAAAAAACAATAAGAACAGTAAATGTGTTAACTTTTATCTAATTGTCTTTCTACAGCTGGTTTGACAGAATAAAGCACCAGAACCTTCTGGAAGCAATTAACTGTATTAATAAAATGCATTTGCTATGTATTTGCTGATCTTAGCACAGAGCACACGAGCATGTACCTGAACCATTATTGTGCTTCATCAAGCACTCTTACACTTCAACTGTGCTTCACTGTTTGCTGTTTTTATCTGATAAAAATGGAGGGAAAAAAAAAAAAAAAAAAAACTTGTTCAACTACATGAATTAACAAAGAATGAAATCATCAATTTCTTTAGACTTTGGACTAAATTTACCCATTATCTATGTTTGGGAAGGTCAATCACAGTAAGGAATCTGCGACCTATGTTTTCATCTTTTGCCATGTTTTACATTGTTTTTTTACATTTTTACAATGTTTTACATAGTTTAATCAATGGAACTTAACCACAGTAACAGGAAACAAGCATTTTTTTTCCCTTCGTTTGTTTTTAATAAGTACAAACACATTTTGTCTTAGTGCAGATAAACAAGTTTCCTGAATTGTCTGTAGCACTGAAGTGCACTTACTGAAGTAGATCTGCAACATCCTGCAGGCCTTCCCAGTGTCTTGCCACCCAGCAATGCCTAGCTTTGATACACAAGCTTCTGCTTAGAGATTTTTTTCAGAATGACAGAGGAGTACGTGAGGTTGCATGTGTATCTGGTTGTACATGTTGAATAAAGAAGGAGAGCTTTTCCATACAGAAAGCCTAATTGTGGAAGTTAAACCTATTCCTTTAAAACATTTCCATACTGTGAGCCTTTTGCAGCTGCAAATAGATTAAAGGGGTGTTTAAAGGTATAGCATTAAATGAGTACAAATAACTGTTTTACGTAAGTTGCCTGGGGTACATCAGTAGCCTTCTAAATGATCAAAAGGTATAGCTGGAGGCAAGGTCCAAAACCACCTGCTTATATAAAAGACTTTCATATGAGGTAGCTGATATCATACATTTACATTGATCTTCCTTTAAACACTGTAATGAAATCAGTATCAAAATTATGTTAAAGTAATGTTATAGCTACCTTAAAGAGACGGGAGCAGGAAAAGTACAGCTCCACCCTTGAATTGCCCCATGTGTGACAGCACTAAGATCATGCAGTACACCTGTATCAGTCTGCAGGTCAGCAGGGCTAAGCTGTCTTAAGCTTTTTAAAACTGATTTTGACATTGATTCAGCAAAGCTCTGAGGAGTTTGCTTCCCTTTAAGCAAATGAGCACTTCCACCCATCTCCATGATCATCTTCAGCCCCCCATTGTTGAACTGGTTTAAGATCTAGGTGTAAATATGAAGGTTTGGCTGAATAAGGTAGATACATCTTGCTGTTGCCACTTTGGTGTATTTTCAAGAAGAATTAAGAGCAAAAGTTCATTTGAAAACAACTGAGAACTCGTCTTTTAAGCCTGACACTTCTGAAAACTTCACACTTAATTATTTAAAGTACTTTACAGTTCTGCATATCTTAACTAGGCCTTTATGAGGGTCTGTATATTAAAAATAATAAGAAGAATAAGAAGAGAAAGCACTAACATTTGCAGCTTTATTGTTCTCTATCCATTGTTCATATATATATGTATATATTTTCTCAATCTTTACCTTTTGATTCAATCAATATATCTTGGTATTTGTAGTGTAAACACTCCTAAGCAATGTTGGCCCTTTAAAAAACAGTCAGCATTTATGCACACCATAAAAGACTTCTTGGGTAAGGTCAATATTGTGATATAGCATCAGTTGTGTATCAGAATGGCTATTTGTTGCCACTCTTGGTGTAGTAAACAGACACTCAGAGCACAGCAAAAAATTGAAAGAACTGTGTTTTCATGACTAAGGGTATGGCAGAAAAAGTAGGACATAAAATCTGGAGCTGGAATAACTTCTAACTGCCTAAAACATAAGTGTCCACAGTAGAGACCAAGCTGGAGAGATGAATTTCATCATGTGTGGCCACCACTGGCAAAAGCAGGACTGTCTATTACTTGTCTGCAAGTAATAGAATGCAAAAAGTCAAAACAGTTTTATTACTTGTCTGCCAAGAGAAGCTTTAAACCAACTGACTGCTTGTGCTCATAATATGACTTCTCTGAGCAATACTTCAATTAAAACTGCTGCCCTGCGTCATGGTTTGCAGGATTAGGGGTTGTTCTGTGCCTGCAGACCAGGTTGCCAGCTATTTCTTATGATATTACTGAGGTATTTCTTAGCTACTGCAGGTAAAAAATAAAATCCTGAGCTCAGACCTGGACCAGATTGATTTTTCCTTGCTTAAATTTGCCAGTACAACTGATATCTTATTTTCTCCTTTCAAACTAAAATGTGTCATTCACCTTTAACTTGGGGAAAAATAAATAAATAAATAAATAAATAAATAAGAGAGCCCAAGGAAAAGTCCTAAAAAGAAACCTGAAAGGAAATTGATCAGCTCCTTCTCCCCCATGAACACAGGCTTAGAAACAGAAAGCTTTTAAAGTGCTCTTATTGTCAAGATACAGAACTTGTTTAAGAAAAAATTACATCTTTGTGTTCTGAACTTATTCCCTAACTGGATAACTTCTTTTCCAAAAAAAGTAAAAAGTAAAAAATAAAAAATATTTTTTAAATTTGTTATGCTTAGACCATATTGCTTACAAAATAGATGGAAGTTCCCACAATTATATGCATTACCTTTTCAGAGAAAAAAATAGTGTTTACAAAGTCTAGGGAAAAGAAAAACAACAACAGCAACAAAAACAAAACCACAACCAACCTCAGGGATTAAAATCCCTTTTCAAGATACCATTTTTCTCTCCAAGGTGCTGAGCTGGTGTCGATAAAAGACCTCTCTTTGAGAATAAAATGCAAAAAGTCAAAACAGTTTTCCATTTTAGAGGAATCTTTCCAGTGTGTTTGCCACCATTTCAATGAGTTCTTTTCCTCTCTGAACAGTCAATACAGAAGCACTAACTGTAATAAAAATTATAATAATAATAATAAAGAATAGTAACAACAAAAGTGTTATTTGGGCTAGGTGTATAAAAAATGCAAAATACTTTATAAAGTTAGGCTGAAAGACATTAATAAAGTCTCTGAGGTAATGATGTGGAGTTCCTTGGTGAGGCAGAAACCTAAGATGGAGAGGTCCTGTAGGCAGCAGTAATAGTTGAACATACTAAATGTATGAAATTGTGAACCTGGCTAACATACATATATATACTTTTTTTTTTCAAATGTACAGATCAGTGAGGCTGAGTTTGTGCAGAGTGTAATGCAATCTGTAGAAAAAAGGACCTGAACAGATGAGGGGAACCCATCCATATCTACCCTGTTAGGTTTGACCTTGGTTTGAAGTCCAGCAAACCAACAGGTAGAAAGTGCAGGCATAGCCTGTGGATGGGGCTGCCTGGTTCCTTAAGAAAGGCCATGGACATGTTCACAAAGTGCAAGATCTAGGAGGAAAAGATGAAGAGGAAGCACCCAGTCCTATCACCTATACGGTACCTTTGTAAGCCAACCTTGATGCTTTAACTACCTCTTGAATAAAAAAAAAGGTTTAAAGCACATAGTCAAGTACTGGCACACACATTATGAAAATGTTAGAATGGGCCTTGTCATGATTTTAACACTGGCCAGCAAGCACTAATCCAACAGCTCCCAGCCACGGCTTGAGAGTTAGCACCAGCCTGGAAACTTACTCTACAGCCAGTTTGGGTGCTACAGTCTTTGGGGCAGAGGAGAATTAACAGTGGCTCAATGGAAGCAACTCATTATTGTTACAGATATGGATCACTTGCCTTCCACAGCTCCCTGGCAGCATCTTCATTTTGTACTAGAGGCTTAGTTCTTGGAGCAACAAAGTTTGCTATCTGTTTTGCTGGAACACTGAGATGTTGAACCATCATCCAAGAAAAGATGAATAAGCATTTTGTTCCTTGGGTGAACAAGGGGCACTACTGACAATTTTGAGGATGTATATAGAAAAGATCTTCAGAGTCCAGGGGAAATTGTTCTGAATATTCCATTTCTTCTTTTTTCTTTATAAGTCCTGTTTAGGTAGGGTCACTTAGAGCATTCCTCTCATTTATTCATTTTCCACTAATTCTCTATTTTCTCATCAAACAGAATTTTTCTTTTCCTTTGCCCTTTTCCTTTTGAAAGGCTTCTTCCTAGAAACAGGAGATGAATAGATAAGTTCCAAGGCCATTTTGTGTTTGCTTAGTGTTTTACCAATGTATTTATAACACTTCCTTAATAAAACTGCTTTGTAATGTATGAGGTAGAGAATTGCATTATATAGCTCATGTTACCGGATGGTGTTTCCCCAATAAAACAAAAACATAAAAAAAAAAGCAAACAAACAAAAAACAATGCATTAATGAATAAATATAAACTAAATACATTAAATTTATATCCAAACCAACAGTTACTTGGAACTGGATTGTTCTAAGCATTATTCTGATTGCTGAAACCTTAATTCAGAGGTTTGTCTGGAAACATGCAGCACGCACAAATGGCATACAAGAGGCAAACAAAAAGATCTTTCACTAAGATAATTTTGTGCTCCTAAATAATTAATTTAATAAAAGCACACAAATATATACTAATCCCCAGTGCTCCTGTCCTAGACACTAGCAAGCAGATTTTTTATAATCATCTTGTAGTTTTTAGGAAATGTCTGCAAGGGATGCACCTGTTTATAATTCACCATCAGATTCCTATAAAGATGACTAAGAATAAAATAATAGATTTCAACTCATTAAAACTCAGGGGTAAATTAAAAAAGCCTGAATGAAAAAGCTCTCTTACAACAAAATAAAAATAAAAATAAATAATTAAAAAAAAAGGAGCACAGTGTTTCTTTGAAGTAGACATACTGGTAGAGAGAGCACAATACATAGTGAATTTTCAAGTCCTGAATCTGCATTTACTCCTCACCAAGTGGCACATGAACTGGAAAAATAACCATTAGGGATGGTACCATGAAGAACATTGAGCCAGAAAATGTCATCTATCGTCGTCCTGCCAACGAATGTTGAATTCACCATCTCCCTTTGTGATATAGGGTATACAAGACCAAAGCAAATACCTGTTGTCAACACCTGGAACTAAAAAGACCACCTGCCAGGATTGATTGGCATGACTCGCCTTTAACAAAAGCTGCCTCAAAAAGACTACAGGACAGAGACAGGCAGGCAGAGTTCAGAAGAAACTTAAATAGCACCACATGCTCCCCATGACAGATATATCTGAAACCTACTCAAAGCCACCTCCCCTTGCCTTTTAATTCACAAGTTACTGATGTCTTCAGAAGTGGAAAAAGAAATTAAGAGAAGAAAGGAAATAGCCTTTCCTCTGCTTTCTTCAAGAATATCACATAATGTTTTTGGCTTTGGTTAGAGATAATGATAGCTGTAATTTGAGTTAATTAGTTATATTGTCTAGCCAAATGTGGTTAGACATTTCACAGAAACTGGGTCTTGGGTTGAAGAGTATGTTGGACAAACACGTTGTGTGTAGCAAGTCTGACAGTATTTCAGAGGTCTTAATCTATTTTTATTTTTTTTCTTAAAGTTTGAAGGTGTATCTGCCAAAAGAAATGCACCAGGAAAGTCTGCATCTCAAGAGGAGAGTGGCTACAGGTTCTGGTGTCCTGTATTTTGTCATCTGCAAGAGAGCACAAAAACAAAGTAACTTGCAGCCTGATACCAGCTGCTTCCCATGGAAGCCTTTCTTAGAGTACTACAACTCCTAGTTCCTGACCTTGCTGCCATTTGCTCACAACATCTCTTTGACACTAGTGTCACAGCTTGCTGAACCCTGAAATGTCATTAAATCTTTGTATAATGGTAAGTTCATCAAGTGCATCACATTCAGTTTTATATTGGCTACAATATGACATTTATATTGGCTACAATATGAGATTATTGAATGCAACTGACACTATTGAGCCTGCTCAGAAACAAGCCTAACCTACTAAGATTGCAATGAATTAAAATAATAATAACAATAATGTAGAGTGAAAATCTTTGGTATAAGTAATTGATCAGATTGGTTATATGGAAGGCAGATCATGTTTATAGGATTTCTTTAAGTTGGAAGTGGTTATGACAATTTCAAAATTCAACCGGAATTTTCTCATCATCATTGGATTCTGTGTATAGATCTCTACATATTTTCTACTGAAACTGGACCATTGCTCAAGAATGGCAAAATTCATGGGGAGGACAAGGAGAGGACAGAGATGTGCAGTTCAAGCACTTGGCTGGAAGCAGGAGACTGGCTCCTTCTGACGTATGTTTCATTTGTAGAAAATAAATGTCTAATGCTAAAGAAATATCATTTCAATACCCTCTGTCTGGTTTAGAAAACCCGTATCATGAATATTGCAGAATCTCAGTGTGAACTCTTAGTTCTGCCTCACTCCAAAAATCAGGATTTTAGCCACCCACTTCAACACCCAGTCCCTGTGTCAAATGCTATAGATACCAGGTGAAAATCTAATACTGAATTTGTGTCCCAAATCTGTTTGTAGTACTAAGTTTTTAAGAACACCTATTTTCCTGTTAGGTACTTTTAGAACCAAATACATGAAGTAAATAATCGGACTGTCTGACTTTACATAATCCGTGAAAAATGTTTATTAATAAAACCCAAGCAGATTGCTGATATGCATATAAAGTATTATTTATTTTTGAGAGTAATTCTTTTTTTTTTTTTCTTCCAATTTATCTGTTGTCTTGTTTTTCTTCTTTAAAATTATCTGAACACCTGAACTTCCATTAGCAAATACCTGCAGTGTTTCAGAGCAGAAGATTTGGTTTTATTTTATTTTGTTACAAATCTTAAAATTGTGTTGTTAAGTTTACGATATCTAGTGACTATTTTTATTATTTTTTATTATAATCTTTTTGTGTGTGTTTGTATTCAGAACTGAAAAATACACTAAACAGCAATGAGTATGTTTTTATGGATATCCAGACACACAAACAAAAAAGCATAAGATAGAGCCTCAGTGAAAGCAATGAAAACATTTTCCTTTCAAAGCTTTCATTTGGTTGCTAGGAAAATATTTATGAAATGCAGTTTAATGCATTTGCTGAAAATTAATGCAGAGATGCATTTGCAGCTAATTAACCTATTCTCAAAGAAAGCAATTGGGAAATGCTTGATTAATGTTTAAGGCATAACATACACAGAAAAAAAAATGTAGACAAAACTTCATCATGGCACCCAGGAGACCACTGCGTGACACAATCTAGAGTCTGCGTGCAGCTCATTCTCCACAGGAACTAATTTTGAAGCACCAGAATGCTCTGAATTGTCTGTAAAACACTGTAGAAGAAACTCAACACAGAACAGAAGGCATGCTTTCCTTAGGAAGAATGCTGATAAAATTTTAATGAAGTAACATGTTGTCATGGGGATTTGTTGCTATTCATTAATTCATTGTGCTTTTCCCCTATAGTTTTGTTGAAGTTGAGTGACAAATTGTCAAGTAGCAGTCCTAGAGGTTTAAAGTTTCTCATTGATAATATAACTTTCCTGCAAATTGTTTTAAAGGATCTGGTGTTCGCGGAATACAACTTCTGAGGTATCAGAGAGGGAGATTCATTCGTGTGGGGAGAGACAGGGGATGGGCTGTGTTTACCATCTTTCCTCAACCACCTCACTAGCAGTCTGACAGTAATATCCAGTGCACAGACACAATTTTGAATGTGTCTAAATATCTTCAGACATGCTTGTGTTATCAGCATGCCCATGTTTCCAAAAAGAAAATAATCAGTCTGAAAACAGTATGTCCTTTCCCACAAAGGGTAGAATGAAGAGACTGGACTGAAGCCTATGATGGGTATTACTGCTCTCTGAGTCATCAATATAAAATAAGATTATCTCATGGCCAGGCACTTGCATATGAGATATATGGTGATTCTGCTGAAATCTGTTTGCATGGGAGAATTATTGAAACAACTCCCATCAGGCTGGTGAGTGACTACGTATGGGGCTCTTCATTTGCAGGAAGGGAAACACATAACCAGACAAAAAAAGAAAAAAAAAGGCCTTGACTACCTGCTATGGAGAATAACAACAAGCATCTGTTTCAGCTCAATTGGATCAGTGTAGATTAGTGGTTTCTCATGTGGGCTATTCCAAAGGTTTTCTTTTCTTTTCTTTTCTTTTCTTTTCTTTTCTTTTCTTTTCTTTTCTTTTCTTTTCTTTTCTTTCTCTTTTCTTTTCTTTTCTTTTCTTTTCTTTTCTTTTCTTTTCTTTTCTTTTCTTTTCTTTTCTTTTCTTTTCTTTTCTTTTCTTTTCTTTTCTCTCTCTTCTCTTCTCTTCTCTTCTCTCTCTTCTCTTCTCTTCTCTTCTCTTCTCTTCTCTTCTCTTCTCTTCTCTTCTCTCTCTTCTCTTCTCTTCTCTTCTCTTCTCTTCTCTTCTCTTCTCTTCTCTTCTCTTCTCTTCTCTTCTCTTCTCTTCTCTTCTCTTCTCTTCTCTTCTCTTCTCTTCTCTTCTCTTCTCTTCCCTTCCCTTCTCTTCCTTCTCTTCCCTTCCCTTCCCTTCCCTTCCCTTCCCTTCCCTCCTTCCCTTCCCTTCCCTTCCCTTCCCTTCCCTTCCCTTCCCTTCCCTTCCCTTCCCTTCCCTTCCTTCCCTTCCTTCCCTTCCCTTCCTTCCCTTCCCTTCCCTTCCCTTCCCTTCCCTTCCCTTCCTTCCCTTCCCTTCCCTTCCCTTCCCTTCCCTTCCCTTCCCTTCCCTTCCCTTCCCTTCCTTCCCTTCCCTTCCCTTCCCTTCCCTTCCCTTCCCTTCCCTTCCCTTCCCTTCCCTTCCCTTCCCTTCCTTCCCTTCCCTTCCCTTCCCTTCCCTTCCCTTCCTTCCCTTCCCTTCCCTTCCCTTCCCTTCCCTTCCCTTCCCTTCCCTTCCCTTCCTTCCCTTCCCTTCCCTTCCCTTCCCTTCCCTTCCCTTCCTTCCTTCCCTTCCCTTCCCTTCCCTTCCCTTCCCTTCCCTTCCCTCTCTCTTTTTCTTTTCTGTTTCCCTTCCCTTCCCTTCCCTTCCCTTCCCTTCCCTTCCCTTCCCTTCCCTTCCCTTCCCTTCCCTTTCCCATCTCCTCTTGTCTCCTCTCCTGTCTCCTCTCCTCTCCTCTTATGGTAAATACTTTCAAGATTTTCATGAATGATGGGTTACATTTTGCACAATGAAGCAATGTTCATGTAGTAACACATTGTCAAAGTATAATATTTTCCTGGGCTACCTTCCAGCTCTTTTCCAGATTTGATGACTCTGGTGCAATTGAAATAGCTAGGGTCTAATATCAGACATGATCATGTAAAGTCCTGGACTCCAGGCCTGAATTCTCCACTAATATAGCTAAGACTGAAGGTGGTGAATTTAAATGCTTTGAGGCATTGCTATTTTCCCAGACTTCATAAAATATCAGCAGCGAATGTGCATATTTCAGTCATATAGGTGATATGTGGGAGATAAATTCATTAGATCCATAGCAAGATCTACTACATTCTGTTGTTCTGATGATAGCACCCATGAGTTTGAAATAACTATAAATGAAAAAGATTCTCTTTCCAAGGATCAACATATATTTCTCTTCCCATGTTGATAACCATGACAAATCTTCACAACCACAAGACACTAGTGCTCTAAATTGTTCAGGCTACCAGAAGCAGTCCTAAAACATAAAATTTCATAGCAGGTGTGTTGGATTTCATCCCCATACTGTGTTGACTGGCCTGTTCCCACATCTTTTTACCAGAAATTAGAAGACTAGCTTAAAAGAAGTTACCTTGCTGGGGACAAATGCCTGCTAGGGCCTGAGTCAATTCACTCATCTCACACCCTATGATTTTCTGAAGAGATGGTAGAACATTTGAACAAGTTACTGCTGGTGCTGTACCACATCTAAACGAAGGAAATAAATATGTAAGAGATTCTCCTGGCTCCATAGCCATCATACAGTCTTGCTGGTCATGCTGTGCCTTACTTCAGTACAGGGTGACTTCAAATTTAATTAATCTCTATTGTTTAATTTCTTCTGACATATTTTCTTGCTACAACATGGTTAGAGTAAACCTGTGATTAAGGAACAAATGAAAAAACAGACTCAGGAAATTATATATATATATATACATATATAGGAAAAAAAAACTTTAAGATCCAAAAAATTAGATTCTGAGTTAGTATAATTGGTGCAGTCATAGTCATTGGTGCAGTGTAATTTTACACCAAGTGAGAATCCAGGACAGAGCCTGCTTTGTTAGTATTAAGAGGGGGAATTAAGCCAAATTATCCTGATACATACTGGATCAGAATCAAGCCTCCTGTAATCCTCCACCTAGATTTTCTTCACTGTCTCGCCTTCTCTGTCTAAATCCCTTTTAAATGCACTTGCTTTTCATTTCAGTAGGACTTTAGCATAATTTGCACTTTAATTCTACCTTTTGCTAAATGATCTTAATGTCCTTTACAGGCATTAATTGATTAAGGCTCTGCCTGCTCTTAAGAATGGATGCTTTTATCCTCAGTTTATCCAGGGGGATATTGAAACATATCCAAGTCAAGTAACAAGCTCAAAGTCACAGGAGGGAGGTGAAAGAAACTGGGAATCGAACCTTCACATCTGGATCTGCAGTGCTGCAATCTCTGTACTCCATTGTGCTCATCATCCTGTGTGTGCATGCAGGGCTGAATCCAGCAAGTTTTAGTGAAGCCTTGCAGCGCGATATAATTAATTTGTTACGAATGCCTATAAATAAAATAAACTCTGAAATGATCTACACTTCTCTGTTGTCAAAAGCATCCCCATCTCTCTCAGTCCCTGCTCACTGGCGGCTGACATTATTTCTTGGTTAGTGTATGACAGTTCAGTGCCTTGAGTGTTCCTCTCGCTGTAGGGTTAGTAGGATAATTGACAAACCACAGGGACCAGATCCCTGGATTAGGATGACCGGACTGTCAAAACAGCCATGACAAACTCTCACATCAACTTCTACTGCAACTCAGGTCTATGAGGAAAAAATGCACCTTGGCACGGCCAGAAGGGAAGTCTTTAGTTTAAATCTTTTCCCACTGCACAAAAAGCTACAGGAGGGGGAGGAGAGAGCATGGATCTTTCTGTTTAATTCATAGAAAACTCTGTTACAGCAAGTCACAATTAATTAGAGTACTTGAGTAAACATTTTGGGGTCCTATTGTGTTTGCTTAATGTGTTTACTGGAATGCATGACAGATGTCACTTCTGTTTCTTATTAAAGACTGACAAATGACTGTATATTCAGTGCATGTGAGTACATAGAGGGAATGCAACCCTCACATGCACACACAAAAATTGACTCACTTTTGCAAGGTTAATATTAGCATGTAAAATTTGTGGGCACTATCTGTGTTAATTAGCACAGAACCTTTAACAATTTCAAGTGTTATTGAAAGTCCACTATTATGATTACTGAATAATATCTTCAGGACATAAATACTGTTTTTACATTTAAATGGAAAAAGAAAGAACACCTGAAACAGTACTCAAATCACTTGCTTTACTTCTGTCACTTTTATCATTTTTCCTAGATTTTCAGAAATTCAATCACACATCTTTGAAATGACAGCCAGAGAGGCATCTGTTTATAAAAAAGAAAAGTGTTCTCTTTATGCAAAACTACGTTGCAAATTGTTTAAAAATATGCAAATACAGAAGAAGGTTATTTACTTAGTTCTGCCAGCTAACATATGGGATTGGGACACCTAGGATTTAAAATCTTTGTTTTGGTTTGGCTTTGTTTGGTTTATTTTAAATATGGGACTTAAATATTGTTTTCAGTGCGCCACTTGGTCTTTGGAGTATGACCAAAGTGGTTCTATAAAAATTAATCTTCTGTTTGTTTTGTGTTTGTGGTTTGTTTCTAATTGAGAAATAATTTAAGAAAGAAAAGTAAAGTTAGAAGATTCCACAAGTAATTCTTTACTTAATGTCACAGAATGCAAAACTGCAAAAGAGCCACTATAATAACAAGGATGAGAAACTAAAGATAAATGTAGGAGGAACTGACATTTTCTAAATGAAAAATAAAATGATGACTTTGGTTTACATTCCTCAGATTTTGATGTCTTTTTTTTTTTTTTTTTTTTTTTTTTCTGGTGAGAGAAAAGAAGCTGATTATTTTTCATTCAGATATGAAATGCTTCAAGATTTCTGAAGACAAGTCTTTTTAATTAAATACGTCTCTATTTATTTTTTATTTTTTATTTTTTATATTTTATTTTTTTTTTAGCTATACAGTACAGTCTATTTACTGGAATTTTTAAAGATGTTTCCTATTCTATCCTTTGGTTAAAGAAGATACATGTACATACACACACACACACAATCATGTTTATTTATGTAGTTGCAAGAAAATATAGAATTAAAATAAACAAACATATAAAAGCAAACAAACAAGACAACAACCAACAGATTTGCAAGACAACAACCAACAGATTTGGATACCTTCTACCCTCAACGGTGCACAATGTAATTTCAAATAAATCTACATGTATTTAAAAATTTCCTGATATATGCCCAAGTGACTCTCTAACTTCTTAGGAAACTTTGTATAGAAAAACAGAATGAAGGACAAGAGTGATCAGCATCTTCTAGAAACACTTTTAACAGTCTTGAGTTGAATGAAATGCCATTAGCTTCAGGGAAACTTTGCTGAAATCCTGTGTTGTAGAAGAGTCTCTCTTGTTTAGAGAGCCAGATAAAAAGTTTATTTTTGGCCTTAGGCCAGTCCTGCTTATTACCTGTGAAACTCAGTGTCAGTGGGAGGTTTGAACAAAAACTCTTTTCTTTGTCCAGCCTGCTGGTTCCTTTACTAACATTGTTCTCAGTGTGGCAAAGCA